>NC_142749.1:4642635-4957635 GCF_051943395.1 Hippocampus bargibanti | reverse complement strand
GCGACCAAGGTGCCTTTTAACGGGACTTCAATATTGAGGCCGATACTCACATAAAGGTCACTGGCGGAGGAGTTGTCGCATCACAGAAAATAGACTTCAGTCTCTCCATTACATCATCGGGACAAGATGAAAGTGCCACTCCTTGGAATACACACGAGCCATTGGTCTTTCCATGTCCTTCCCCCAACCTAAAGATATGTGCAGAATGTCCATAGAGGAATGGCAGAGAAGAAAGGGGGCGGCACGGAGCACATTGAGGGGAGTGGATTATCTCATGAAGGGAAATCAATTAGAGCGTTACGGTAGACTGTGAACATTTATCCATTTAGCTTGACCACTATTGGATTTCTATGATGGGCTTTGACTGTTCAGACCGAGAGATCAGAGTTAATGGCGATTGTTCTGCACTCCTTTATCTGCCTTATTCAATGAGAGGCACTTCATCAAACCAGAGGGAGTCCTGCGGCCTATTGATAGATGGGCTTTGTGTGTGGATGAAGAAAAAAAGACCAAGTATGGGGGTTGAACGCTGAGGGGGGAAATGGGAGGGACTGCGGAGTTGGAGGGGGGTGTCACAGATGTCCAGGCCTTTGAAAGAAAATTAAACAAGTACCTCATTAGCCAACGCTCCAGTGCTCCATGGAGGGGGCCAATGAGCCAGGCTTTTTAATGAGCTGGGAACTTAGACGGTGCCAGTCTTGGCTTTCTTTTTTTTTACACCACCGGGAAGAGCCATTCCCTCCCCCTTTGGCCCATCTCTTCCAACCCCCACCTTAGCTTGGCCCTCCTGGTCCATTGAGGGCCGCTCATGCAGAGCAGAGAGAGGCACCACACTGATTCCCTATCTTTCAGCTCCGGAGAGGGGGATAATGCTGTTTTTGTACCACATATCCAGAGGAATTGTGCGCACTAATTTGATTAGGGGAAGATTTGATTAACTGGAAAATGAGGGCTTTGCTTAGACTTTCACACGCTTAATTTATCCCTTGCAAAGCAGACGCAACATTGTGTCATGAAACTCAGAAGGCATATGAGAAGCCCATTCACCAGCTTCATGGCCCTTTCAGACTCAACAATTTCTTGGACTGCCATGGTTCAAATTGGGATAATCAGTTTAAAGCTCTTTGCCTGGCCATGGAATACAAATTGCATTTGGAATTAACAGTTAAAAGGTTCAGAGAATAATGAGATTAATGTAGCGGGGAATTGAGGTAGCGTGGACGAAAAATGCTAAATGACAAGCATTGTTGTAAAAGGTGAGCGTTGACGTTTCTCTGACAGGGGATGTCAATCATAGCCACAGTCAAATGTAGTGTCCAAAAGGATTGTTGGAAATCACAATGCTGCTTGAATTCTGAAACGCTACATTAATGTTTATATCCTTGTGCAAAGTGCAGAGGGCTTTATGCTTTGAATTCATTTAATGGTTTTCGTTTTGCTTCTCTATGATCTCTTTGTACATTGTGCAATGGCCACGGGGACTGAAAGAGCTGAATGCTTTGGTTTTGCTCCTTTTAACATGCAGCCATGAAGGTCATATTACTGTGCGGTGATGATTACATTTTAATGAAAAGAGACTTCTTCTGGGAGAGCGAGAGAGCCACAGGCAGGCTTGATCTTTTTTTTCATCATCTAAAATCCTCCACCGAGTGACCTTCCCATCTGTCTGGCTACAACTGCGCCTGGCGATTCTCTATCTTAAATAAATAGCTCTTTTATTTTAACCTGGGATTGCCTGGGTTGCCTTTTGAATAAGATCTTAGCTGTTCTTGAGTACAATGTCCCAAGACCGGTCCTGAGTTAGCCAGCACTAGCCTTCAGCCCATAATCATCGATTCACACCAAAGGTCTATGTTCCGCCTAAAGCCCATTTCGACTGCTTATTTTTCTCATCTGTTATATTGCCAGTGATGAATCTTTAACTTGAGCCAAGAACAGATATGAGAAAGTGATGGAAGCACGGAGAACGAAAGAGGAAACCCCGACAGATGAGCCTTCCACTGTTGGAAGTCACTCCATCTTCACCATCTGTTCACCTCCGCTTTAATTAAATCTACGGAGATGGCATTTTTTTTTTATCCCTCTCATGTCAAACTCTTTCTCTTCTTGTTTCCACACTCGCGTGCTGTTCTTGAGTGCAGGTGGGATGATGCCAATGTCCACTCCATCTCCCACCTTGCTGCCAGCTGCTAATGAGACTGAGAAGCAGTTGCCAGGCGTTATGAGCTGATAAATGATTAGCATTCGAGAAAGGCCCTTGCCTAGGTCTGATGCTGCTATCAATCACAGAATTTTTTATCTTCGGTAGACAGAAACAGTCTGCATGTATACTGAGTAAGTATTTTCAGGGCTATAATCCTTTGCTACGACCAATGTACAGTAGTTGACTGCAAGATAAATCAATATACCTTGCGTTTGCTTCATCGCTTGTACCAAGTTGGCATTACAATGGATCGAGATAATTTGCCAAACCACCTTGGTTCACCTTTGCTGCTTCCACTGTGCTTTGCCAGCAATGTGACAACTGCTGAACCCGTGTGTCGTGTAACACAAAGAGCTGCTAACACTAATGCTATGAGCACATTCTCTTTCCAAGTTTGGCAGAGATCCCTGAAACATGAGTTGGCTGTGGTGGTACACTGTAATGTGAAGCGTTTAGAATATAGTTTTGGTTATTCAATTAAAGAATCAAAGGACACTGGACATTTTTTGGTAGATAGCACTATATGGCATTTTATCCAGTGATATATATTTTTCCCACAGTTTATATATTTGTGAGCGTTATAAGCTTTTGGCACAATTTGTTTTTTACAACTACAGTGAGACCTCGGTTTACGAACCCTTTGGCTAATGAACTTTTCGGTTTACGAACGTTACATTTATGAAAATTTTACCTTGGCATACAAACTATGTTTCGGGATACACACGGAGCTGCCACAATGAGTGATGTGTCGTTCGCGAACGTGCCCAACAACAAAATGGCAGCCAACTGCATTTATTTCTCTATTCCCCGCCCCCAGTCTTTGGTTAAAGCCACGTGATTGGTCAAGAACCCAGCAGTAGGGGGGGTTAAACATTAAAGAGACAGGCAGACAGAGAGAGTGAGAGAAAACACACACACACTAAAGGGAGATGACAGAGTTTTAAACCAAAAAAAACAAAAGTGAAAAATAAAAGAAAAAAAACATAAAAAAAGTTTAGAAAATGGATGGAAAACAGTGAAATTTAGAAATTTCAAAAGCAGAGTGTAGACTGGAAGGTAAAAATATCCCATCAATCAGGCTCCACAAATAACCCACACAAGTCATCTGTACACAACCCAGCTTAACAGATCACAATTGATGAAGAACTAGATACAATTATCACAGAGAAAGCACCTACAAGGGATCATTCCTCAAGATGGTGAAAGAAGGTTACGTTCCTCATCAAGTGTTTAATTCTGAGGGAACCAACACTCCATTCCATCAAGCCATTAACGACCATCACAAAGGTAAATAAAATGACTTTAGTGTACTGTACAGTTTATTTCTTTAATCATAATACTATAGGACATTTATTATACATAAAAGAAGGTATGTTTTGTGCAGTTGTAAAGGACAACTGACATCTCCGGACAAGTTGTGTCCATAATTTGTAAAATGTCTTCAAATGACTTCTACTGAGCGTATTTTACAAAGATTCCACCGCATATAGCTACATTTTACGTTTTAAGACTTGCGCTGAATATTCCGGAAGTCCTGTTTTTGAGTTGGTGACAAGTCCGTACGTTACGTCACTGAAGGAATGCCCCTGACCGAAAAAAGGACACATTGTAGCAGTCCTTCCATCACGTCAATGCTTTGGCCTGAAAACGTCGTGTAGGACCACAAAGAGGCAGAAGAGGGCGACAAAGCTCCATATAAGGAATTAATCAGCCTGTGGAAACCGGCCTTACATGGCTTTGTCGCTAATGGGTTTATTTTGATCATTCCTCCCTGATTCATTGCTTCTACGGGCGTTGATGGCAGAGGATGGTTAAATCATCAGGAAGCCAGGTGTTGAACAGAAAGTTGGTATAATCTTGAAGAGAGCGGAGACATCGCGGTGTCGGCCAAGGAGGAGGCATGGAGAGGAGAGAGAGAGACGAACTGCAATGGGAGAGCATTTATTTGGCGCACAGTGTGTGACGCGATAGGATGTGACGTAATGTAGATGCGACATCATGTAAAGGAAGGTAAACAAAGATTAAAAAGTGATGTTTAAAGATGTTTGTATAGCGCAGGAGTCGGCAACCCGCGGCTACGGAGTCGCATGTGGCTCTTTCATCCCCCTGCTGCGGCTCCCTGCGGCTTTAGAAAATAAATAATGAGTATTTAATTTAATGTACAGTAAAGTCTCGTTATATCGATATTCTCGGGAGTCAGAAAAAATATCATTATAACCGGACTATCGATATATCCGATCCTGCGGCATGTAAATTTTCTCATTGCGTTCATAGAAATAGTATCGTAATAAGCAGTACTATCGATATAACCGATATCGATACAACGAGACTTTACTGTATATTATTTTAATTCGTTCGTTTTTAAAAGGTAATTCTAAATTTGAAGATTATGGTGATTATAAATAATAAAAAATAAAATGTATTCAATTTTTTTGTCGCTCATAATATACATCACAACCATCGACAGTGGACGTATATCCGGTCACAACCGCCAAATTGCGCACGATTTCTTGAATTTTTCGACCCCCGGGTAGGCCAACTATGGATAAATCTAAGAAAAGGAAAGTGTCTGAAGAAAACAGAACATTTAATGATACGTGGGCAGATTCGTTCGCCTTCACTGCTGACGAGACGGGTTTACCGGTATGCTTAATATGTAATGAGAAGTTAGCAAACAACAAAAAGTCAAGTGTCGCAAGACATTTCCAGAACAAACACACAGCCTTTGCTCAAAAATATCCGGATGGAGATGAGAGAAAAAGAGCCGTTTCGGAACTGATGCGGAAGGCTGATCAGAGCAAAAATAATTTTATGAAGTGGATGAAATCTACAAATTCAGCTACATATGCTAGTTTTGTGGCCGCTCAGGAAATAGTAAGGCACTGGAAGTCATTTACAGATGGAGAATATATAAAAGAATCATTCATTAAGATGTCAGAATATCATTTTAAATGTCAAAAGGATTTTGTGGCTTCCAGTGTTTTCTTTTCTGTGGGAAATGGGTCCAAATGGTTCCTGGTATAGCGAATTACCCCAACAGTCACCATGTTCTGCCTTTTTTGGGTGCGACATTTCTCACCCCTGATGCCTCAAAATGACACTGAATAATTCTTTAATCGATTGCAAACATGTATGCTTTCTTCTACAGAACTATTTGAATCATATTCATAACTGGATGAGTAACAAGAAAGCATATTCTCCGAATCTGAAGCGATTGTTTTTATTCTCCAGCAATGCAAGACATCTTGGCGTGACGTCACAAACTGGGGGCGGGACTTTCTGAAAATGCCCAATTCGCAGCTCAATTTTTTGCAGATTTTTGACACTTTAAGTCATTTTTATTGGTATTTTGCATTTGACTAAAAATATCATCCTGCGTGTTTTGGGTATTTTAGATGCTATAAAACGTTTTTCTGATGTCAGTTAGGAAACAAAAAAGTGACGTCAGTTGTCCTCCAAGGCTTAGAAAATTCTAAAGTGGAAAATTATTTTTTATGTGGACCTGGGAACGCATTATCCTCATTTTAATGGTTTCCTATGGGAAAATAATTTTTGGGATACACACTTTTCGCCTCACACACTCTCTGGGAACCAATTAAGTTCGTAAGACAAGGTCCCACTGTACACAGACTTGCAACGTACTGCATAATGAAAACAAAAGTCTCTTTTACATGCAAAACCACAAGTCACCATTTTGTTTGTGCTTCACCTTTATTCAACCTGGTTGGTCCCAATGAGATTTCTAACCACTTTGCTTTTCTTCAGAAAAACCTGGCCAAGATATCCTGCAGCAAAATCTCAAAGCGGCCAAGAGGCATACAACGTGTGGACATACAATTTACAAAGCGTGTCTGGAGTTAAGCATAGTGAAGAATCAATTGTTCAAACAACTGAGCTAAAACATTACCCCTCATGAGAAACATATTTCAGAACATGGGCAATGGATTGTCTGATTAGAGCTTTTTTTTTTTTTTTCAAAACACAGATGGTATGTGTCCGGTGAAAAGCGAGTGGTTTATGATCTCCGATATAAGTGGGCAGAGGGCAGAAATGATGACCTGCAGCAGGGCTTAAGGGAAAGGGTCCAGGGCTTAAGTGGATGGCTTCATTTTCGTCATGATGTACTCGACCTTCTATTATGACACTGAAGAAGGAGCAGAAGAGGCCAGACAATAACAGATGGTAGGTCGGTAATTTATGGTTGTGAAGGGTTGTTTGGAGTTACCAGAGCTATTGTTAATGATCATGCAGTATTGCTTTTACCGTGTATCACTCAGAGCTTCTGCATGTTGTGTTTTCTGAATGTAATTTTGTAAACAATTAGTCCAAATTGTCATAATTTGCAAGGTGTTGGTGGTGGTGGATGCCAAAAAAAGCAGGCAGGAGGGAGGAGCAGGGTGTATTTGAGAAATTGTATTCAATAAAGTTAGCAGAAACCAAATCTCAAACAACAGTCATCAGAACAGAATCGTCCAAAGTAGCAAACAAAACCAAGAGTGAAACATGCCAAGATGAAACAAACCTGACAGGGTGAAACAATGATCTTACCTTGAATGGTCGTGCCAGAAGTCCTTTTAACTGCCATTGATTAAAACGAACAACAGCTATGCAGCTGAAGGCAGGGCCCAACAGTGCCACTCGTTGGTCGCAAACCAAAACATGACACAAATGTCTCGAAGCCCATTGCAAGAACACGCCCAGCTGCCACCCTACATCACAGTCGGCAAGTGTACCAAGGTGCTATGCCCAAGAAGGAGACTGACAGAGATATTGACGGAAAAAAATTAACAATACAGCAGCAGGAGAAGACCTCGTGAAAAAAAACATAAATACAAATAGATAGTGCCAGGATTACTCGCTGTAAACCTGGGCTCAGACGAAGCTACCCACATCGTGAATAGGATCATAGGTTTGTGCAATGGCAATAAACATTTCAGTCCTGCAAGACAGGAGTCTAAAAAGAGAGACAGAAATGCTTAATCAAGCGCAATACACAAACGATACAGAGAAGTGCCCACCAAAGAATGTCTCGCATCCACTCTCTCCCGGCCAGTTTCTGTGCCACAATGAGAGTCTTATTGATACAGATGTCATTGGTGTCTGTAGATACCTTATGAACCAAACACGCTCTTTGACATTTCTGTCTCTATGTGTTGTTCACTGAGAAAATGGTTTCAGCAGTGTGTAACTTTCCTGGCCTGATAGTGCTACATAAAAGGAGTTGAAAATGGTTTATGTTAACAATAATACATTTCATTTATAAGCGCCTTTCAAAACTCTCAAGGACACTTTACAGTCAAAGGATAAGTACACAATAATCTGACAGTTATTTGTCTTCTGAAACTAACATTGAACAGATTCCACAGTGGAAAACAGATGTAATCATATAATACCAATATTCTCTCTTATCGCTTCAGTTAAGTGGTGAGAAATTGGGGCAGCAGCAAGTGCTGTTTAAATGGCCTCAAAACTATGATTTTGCAGGGTAGATAAGAATGAGCCCAACATTTTATCACTAACTAAAGCTAAAAATAATCACTTAACCTGATTCTCGCTGAGGAAAAGGTGTGAGAAAATATTATTATTGTATTATTTTTGAAGTATTATGAAGCATTGGACATTCTGAGTGCTGCCAAGTATTCGAATGGTAAGTGGTTTTTATTTATTTATTCTATTTGTGATTGTATTTTATTTATTATAGTACTGTTGTCTGCGACTGTAAAGTGTCCTTTGCCTTTGAAAGGCGCTTAAAATATAAATAATATTATTCGTATTATTATTAATCAGAATCAGAATACCTTTAATAATTAATTATAGTAATAATAATAATAGTAATAATAATATAGTAATTATTAATATTATTATTATATTATTTTAAAGTTAGATTTTAATGCTGTTGTGAAATGTAAATTTCTCCACTGCGAGACTAATACAGGCAAATCCAATCCAATCCAATCCACCTATTGGGTGGTCTCCATCAGTAGTTCTCAGCCTTTTTTCAATGACGTAACAAAGTCCAAAGTCCCGTGGTACATTTCCATCCGGCCCGCAGCCTCCGTCATCAAATCAATAACATCTGGCCTGCATGTAGAATTAATACAGTAGTGCCGTTAACTTTGTCTGCTAAGTGCTGCCATCTAGAGGCTCAATTAGGACCAGTGATTTGGTACATGAGTAATCGAGCCTCCCAATCTTCTAAAATGTCTAAAATTACAATCAATCCTCGGGCCCGCGTGGGTTTTCTCCGGGTCCTCCGGTTTCCTCCCACACTCCAAAAACATGCATGGCAGGCAGATTGACCACTCCAAATTGTCCCTTGGTGTGAGTGTGACAGTGACTGTTGTATGTCTTTGTGTGCCCTGCGATTGGCTGGCAACCAATTCAGGGTGTCCCCCGCCTCGTGCCCGAAGACAGCTGAGATAGGCTCCAGCAACCCCCGCGACCCTAATGAGGAATAAGCGGTACAGAAAATGAGATGAGAGATGAGACATGCTTAAGATAAAACTAAAAAAATCAAATGTGAAACACAGAAATCTATTGAAGTTAATTGCTGATGAATTAAAAGTGATCGTTCGTTCCTGGTTCATCGCTTTTCAGGGTGTTAGAAGTGGAATGGTGAAATCAGCAGGAAGCGAGGTGTTGAACATAAAAAGTTATTTTAATCTTATAGACAGCAGGGACATTGTGAGGTCGGTTGAGGACAGGCAGAGAGGAAGAGTGAGAGATAGGCGCGCTGGGAGAGCATTTATGTAAGACGGACAGGATGTGATGTGATTGGATGCGACGTAGTAGGATGTGACATCATGTAAAGGCAGGCAGGATCAGTATCAGGAAGTCCAAGAAAAACAAAACGATGCAAAAAGATGTTTAAAGATGTCCGTATAGCTAATTACCCCAACAATTGCCGTTACATGTAAAGAACTTCCACCATGGTTGGCCCACCTTTCCTTTTTAACAGACAAGATCTGGCCTGCTTTGCAAAAACTTTGGACACCCCTGACTTAACCCCTTCAATAAAATGCAATACATACAATACATATTGACATATCATGTTTTAACAGATGAAGCTGTAACAAAGCACTTAACATGGACAACTATAATATCCAGATAATAAAGAAGTCACAAAGATAGTAGAAAGCAGCAGGGAATAAAACAAAGATTGAGTCTGACTAATGCTGAGTAAAATGCTAAAGAATACAAGTCAGTTTTGAGACGGGTTTTAAAGATGAGCAGCAAGGGGGCTTGCCGAATGTTCAGTGGCAGGTCATTCCAGAGAGTGGGACCAGCAACGGAAAAGGCTCGATTCCCTCTGAGGCTCCCTTTAGTTTTTGGCACAGGTCACAATGCTTGGTCAGCAGACCTGAGGTGTCGGGAAGGTGTGTAGGGGTGGCTGAGCCTAGAGAGATGAGGTAGAATGAGGCCATTTAAAGATTTGAAAACAAATAATAAGATCTTGAAAATAACTCTAAAATGTACAGGGAGCTAGTGAAGGGATGCCAGAGGAGGAGTTACGTGCTCCCTCTTAGGAGTACCAGTCAAGAGGTGAGCAGCATCATTCTGGACCAGCTGAAGATGCCTCATGGAGGATTGGGTGACTCCAAAGTAAAGCGCAAAAATCAGAATCAGAATACCTTTATTCGTCCCGCAATGGGGAAATTTGCAGTCCACAGCAGCAATTGAAGAGGGATGGGGTTGGGGTGGGAGTGAAAGGATAGAAAACAAGATATTCTAAGCATAACAAAATAAAAATGTCAACTGTATACTGTGCAAATGTAGATGTGCAAAAACCGTTCTATAAACAAGACTGTACATAGTGCAGAATCAAAATACCCTTCAGCAAAAAAAGTACTGTGCCATCAGTCTTAGACTTATTAAACGTTGGAGCTCCATTTGTAGAACTGTTTGGGGATAAAATCATGAAAAAACCTTTATTGTAAATTTAAAAAAAAGATCAACACAAAGTATTCTGATTTTGGATTCATGTTCTGAAAAATAACTTATTCACATAATTTTAATCAATAGCAGGTTGTTTTTCAACTAATGTCTGAAGTCCATGTGCAAATTAAAATGAAGATTGACAATATATACTTAAATCTGGTCTCTATTCACATTGGTATACAACTTTTGTTAATTTAAATTACAGATACATCACATAACTCCTCGAGGTATTCATCAATCATCTTTCACACAATGCTTTTTGTTTTGTGCTCCTTTTGGGGTTTATTTTTTCTTCTATTATTTTCAGCGTCCTCTTGAAACTGAATAATTGATAACAACTGCGGTGAAAAGTCCAAAGCAGCCACAAAGCTCCCTTCCGTCCAAAGGAGCTCAAATGTAAAGCCCCATGCTGCGTCTGGGCAGCTTCAGTGCCTTTCAAACATCGCCGCTCATTGATTTGAGTCTTTTGTCGATTGTTCTAGTCTAGTCATCGGGAAAAGCCCTCCTTGTGCCGTCAGCGCTGTGT
Organism: Hippocampus bargibanti; assembly: GCF_051943395.1. NCBI lineage: Eukaryota > Metazoa > Chordata > Actinopteri > Syngnathiformes > Syngnathidae > Hippocampus > Hippocampus bargibanti. The sequence continues at coordinate 4,946,968 of NC_142749.1, read as the reverse complement.
GCAGCTGGGAATGCACGCATGTGCGTGTGTGTGCGTATGCTTGCCCCTGTACAAATGCGTTCCAGCTAGATTTAGTGGAGGGTTTTACTCCGAGGCAATGCTGAGCCCATGCCACAGCCAGAACAGGTTGAATTTCAAAGGGGCTTATCAGGGGAATTAGGAAGGCCTTTGGAGTTTGAGCATTGCCTAATTCCTGGTGACCTTTCCCTGGCTCGGGTTTGACTTTTTGTGGTGATCAGCAAGTGCTCTAACAAGCTTTCCCGTCTGTGTGGCTGGGGATTACCGTGGAGCAGCCTTGCCCTCCCCTGGACTCACAAGGAGCCATCTGTGGTGGAGAGAGAGTGCATGAGAGACAGACACAGCGTGCAAGAGTGAACACAAGTCGGCAATAGCCTGAAGGGCCATTGTCATGCTTGTCTGTGTGTTGGCGAGGATTGTGCGTTTGTCAGAGTCCGCTTTTGTGATAAACTGCAATGTTTTGTTCTGCCGTTTTCAACTGCCAGGCACTGGCAACCCTTTCAGCCCATTATTCAAGCATTCGGGGACATTTGAATTCTTTTTATTTTTTTTCAACAGAACGTTTTGGTTTTTGTTTTTTTTCTCGCCCTCTCCTGGATATTGTTGTCATATTCATCTGACATTCCCTTTCACTCGGAAGATAGGATTATTATTTGCAGGAAAGCTGTAGGTAAGGTTTATTTCATTGATATTCTACAACAAATGTGGTCCAGAATTTATTTTATGCAACTGTTAACATTGAAGTACCTCAGCATGGTGGCATGTTTACTTGCTGGTTTTCATACTGAATGCAAATGAGATGTTATGTCATCTGATTGCACCCGTTGTTCATCCGCCGATGATCTCTTTGTTTGGAGCCCCCCCGCCCCGCTGTTTTTGGAATTGCATTGATTGCATTAAATCACAACACTCCTGGATTAATTATAGTCACAGGAAATGTCACATCAGGTGTAATTAAGCAGTTGACAACTTGTTTACCAAATGTTAAAGATTTAGAATTACTCATGCATGATGTTATGATGGGAATACTGTCATACTTCAGTCTATGTATGAACGTGTTGTTTTCAGGTACTGTGATACTTACACTCAGGTACAGTCCTCTGCAAATTTCTGAAGATAGAAAGAATCTAGAATATCCATCCATCCCTCCAGCCATTTTTAACACTGCTGATCCTAAAGTGGGTCGAAGGAATTGCTAGCACCTGACACACAGTATGTGCAAGACCATAAATACGTACACAATACAAAGTCAAGGACATTTACCATAAAAATAACAATACATATTTGAAAGAAGGACCGACTGTTTATCACGTGTGACCCAGCATTGAGTGGGTGTAGAGGTTTTACCCCAACCAGCTGTTAGACAAACATAGCAATTATTTGAGGAGCATACGCATTGACCCTTGTCCAGCTGTTGCCCTTCTAAGTGCATGATGGCTGGCCACAATTCTGCTGACTGCCAAGGCCCCCGGAGAAGATTTTGTCCCACCTGCATGGTGATACCTAGTGACCTTGGATCACCCACCAAGCACTCTCGAGGGAACTGAGCAGCTAAGTGAAGCTAAGTTCCTGCGCTGGTTATCACTATACTCTGTATGTATTTTTTGAAATACCACTACACCTGTTTGGATGTGACCGTGCATCTATATGTGGCATTGTTACTGAAAAAACGAATATAGTAGTAATGTGTGAAAATTACAAGATGACAATATTGCGGGAAGTAATCAAAGAAAATAGACCGTTGAAACCCACAATCATTTCTGACCAGTGACGTGCAGTCAGGGGAGGCAGGTGAGGCTGTGCCGCACCTGTCATCATGGAAATATCAAATGACAAAATAAATTAAACGGTTATATTTATTTAGTGATTTGTACTTTAACGTTCTTTTCCATTTAATTTCACAATTTTTGGATTTTTTTCCCAAAAATCGCAGAATTTTCACATTTACCGTTCAAGTACTAAGTAGAGACGAGCGGTGAGGCACCAGCCGGCTGAGCCTTACTTACCATGGATTGCTCAATCACTATGCTAACTGTGCTGGCTCGCTCTGCAGTAAGACCACATTGCTGTCCCTCGGCATATCGCTATTAAAGTGTTCAAAAGCTTTTAGTATATGAACTAAATTTCTACAGTCTAGCTGGTGTATATAATGTACAGTCATTGTACATTATATACTACAGTGTTTATTTTATTTTATTTTTATCAAAACTGTGTGCATAGGTGAGGCACACAGTACTCCTGCCTCATGACAGGGGGCGCTGGTGATTACAGATTCTTCTTGCGACTCCTCGGCTGCAGAATAATAGAATTAGTGACAGCAAGCTACAGTAAACAGTTAGCAAGTTGAGTGCAACCATCCAGTCATTTTTTTGTGTTGCTTGGCCTTATTTTCAGAATGGAGGGTTATATATCTAAATTGAAAGAATTTTCTAAACTGGACTTTCAATCGAAGCAGGAGATAATAATTAAAGGAAGACCAACACCGGACTGTATAGCTCACAAATGGTGATGGATGAATGTAAATCTCCTGGACAGCTTCTCAGCTTTTTGGCCAAGAAGGATCTCATTCCTGAAGCGACAAAGTTGCTCCAGCTGGTGCTCACTGTTCCATCTACTACAGCATTAGTGGAGCGGTCATTCTCAGCACAAAAGACTGAAAACATACAGTCGGAACAGGACTGATCAAGGACGACTTTCTTCACTGACAGTGATCTCCATTGAGACAGAGAGACCTGGACTTCATTTACATATATGTAAAGGTAACACGATAATAACATTTTTTGAATTCTTTTTTTTCTATGCTACAGTTTGTATACAGTATATAAAGAATGCTGACATGACATTTTAAACAAAACACGTTAACTGTTGCCAATGAAATGGTGAATAAGCTACTCTGTGGAGTTCATGTTTGTAAATCTGACTGTAACGTCAGTGCCTCACCAGCCATGAACCTCACCGCATGTCACTGTTTCTGACCCATGAAAATAGGTTGGAAAAAGGATATCCTGCTTATTTAACATTCTCAAACGAAAGATATCTGAGATTCTAAAAATATGTTGTCAAATCTAAATACTGGATAAGTGTAATGTGTCATTCATTCAGTCATTCATCAGAATCAGAATCAGAATACCTTTATTCGTCCCGCAATGGGGAAATTTGCAGTCCACAGCAGCAATTGAAGAGGGATGGGGTTGGGGTGGGAGTGAAAGGATAGAAAACAAGATATTCTAAGCATAACAAAATAAAAATGTCAACTGTATACTGTGCAAATGTAGATGTGCAAAAACCGTTCTATAAACAAGACTGTACATAGTGCAGAATCAAGAGATGCATTAAGATATATTGCAACAACCCATATTTACAAGTGTCCAGTTTTTTTTTTTTTGTTTTTTTTTTTTCACATGTGATCATTGGGAATTGTGAAGCCTGACAGCAGTCGGTAGGAACGAGCGGCGGTACCTCTCCTTCTTGCAGCGCGGGTGTAATAGTCTCTGGCTAAAGGAGCTACCCAGAGCTGTCAGGATGGGCAGGAGGGGGTGGGAGGGGCTGTCCGTCATAGCTTTTAGTTTAGCTAGCGTCCGTCTGTTGCCCACCTCCTCAAGAGAGTCCAGCGAGCAGCCCACGACAGAACTGGCCCGCTTGACAAAGCGCTCCAGTCTTTTTCTGTCCCGGGTGGTGATGCTGCCTGACCAGCAGACAATGCCGTAGTGGATGGCTGATGCCACCACAGAGTCATAGAAAGTCTTTAGGAGTGACCCCTGAACTCCAAAAGACCTCAGTTTCCTGAGGAGGAAGAGGCGACTCTGTCCCTTTTTGATTAGGGCATCCGTGTTTGTTGTCCAGTCCAGTTTATTGTTGAGAGTAACACCCAGGTACTTGTAGGAGGTCACCCTCTCAATGTCCGAACCCTGGATGTTCAATGGTGCAGGTGACGATTGTTTCCTGCAGAAATCCACCACCAGCTCCTTGGTTTTGCCAGTGTTGATCTGGAGGTGATTCTGCTGGCACCAGTCCACAAAGTCCTTTGTCAGTCCCCTGTACTCCCTATCGTCTCCCTCTGTAATGAGGCCGACAATAGCTGAGTCGTCAGAGAACTTCTGAAGGTGGCAGGTTGGGGTGTTGTAGTTGAAGTCCGAGGTGTAGAGGGTGAAGAGGAATGGAGCCAGGACTGTTCCCTGCGGCGCTCCGGTGCTGCAGAGAAGCCTGTCCGACTCACAGTTCTTTACCCTCACGTACTGTGGCCTGTTTGTGAGGTAGTCTGTAATCCAGGATGTGAGGTGATGGTCGACTCCGGCATGCTGCAGCTTGTCCCCCAGTAGACTGGGCTGGATGGTGTTGAAGGCACTGGAGAAATCGAAGAATGTGATCCTCACCGTGCTCCCAGCATTCTCCAGGTGCAGCAACGCCGTATGGAGGAGGTAGATGATGGCATCCTCCACACCGATGCTGGGCTGGTAGGCAAACTGCAGCGGGTCCAGCGATGAGCTTGCCAGCGGTCGCAGGTGGGCGAGGACGAGTCTCTCCAGCGTCTTCATCAGGTGAGACGTCAGCGCCACCGGTCTGTAGCTGTTGAGCTCTTTGGGGTTGGCAATCTTGGGCACTGGGACCAGGCATGACGTTTTCCACAGCTGTGGAACTCTGCCCAGCTTCAGGCTCAGGTTGAACAAGTGCTGGACAATGTCACACAGCTGGTCGGAGCAGGTCTTGAGGAGTCGGGAACTGATGTCATCCGGACCTGCTGCCTTCCTCACCTTCATCCTCCTCAGTTGGTTCCTCACCTGCGCAGTTGTGACAGACAGGCAGGAACCAGGAGGCAGAGTGGCGGCTGAGGGTGTGGCAACGGTTGGGAGGGCAGATGTTGGTTGTGGAAAGCTGGTCGTGAGAGGGGGCAGGGAGGGTAAGGCCACAGTGAGAGTTGGTGCAGGTGCAGCTACAGGTGAAGTTGACGGTGGGCCGGGGGCGGCTGGCGTCTTGTCAAACCGATTGAAAAAGCGGTTGAGTTCATCTGCCCAGTCCTTGTCTTTTTCGTTCAATGTCACTGGGCTTTTGTGGCCTGAGATGTTTTTCAGGCCCTTCCAGACACCAGCGACATTGCTGGCTTGCAGCTGCTCCTCCATTTTCATCCTGTAGGCCTTCTTCCCCTCTCTGATCTTCCTCCTCAGTTGGATCTGCACGGCCTTCAGTTCCTCTCTGTTGCCCGACACAAAAGCCCTTTTCTTCTCCTTCAGGAGGACTTTTATGTCGGGATTAATCCATGGTTTGTTGTTGGCAAAACACCGCACAGTCCTGGTGGGTACGGTGTTTTGTTCACAAAAGTTAATGTAGTCTGTGATGGTGTTGGTGAGTGAGTCAATGTCTTCCCCATGAATCTCAGTAAAGAGCTCCCCACCTGGTTGAATCAAAACAGTCCCGCAGAGCTTCTTCAGCTTCTGTGGACCATCTTTCCTTCATTCCTTCATTCCATCATTCCTTCCTTCATATTCCTGACCGCTTATTCCTCACGAGGGTCGCAGGGGTTGCTGAAGCCAATCCCAGCCGTCTTCAGGCAGTAAGCGGAGGGCACCCTGCACCGGTTACCTGCCGATCGCAGGGCACACAGAGACATACAACCATCTGTGATCACACTCACATTTAGGGATAATTTAGGATTTCAATCAGTCTGACATCCATTTTTTGGGTGGGGAACGTCGTGGGGAAACTGGACCACCCAGAGAAAACCCGCACGGCTCGGGGAGAACATGGAAAGACCACTCATGAGGTACTGTACATGCGCTAACCACCGGACCAACATGCCGATTTATAATATGTCAGTTGTCACAAATAACTTGTTGAGGATTTTTATTTTAGAGGTTACAGGGTTTGAAAACCACAAGCAATGTGATTTCTGTGACGTGCGTCAAACTTGCTTGGTTGTAATATTTTTGTTTTTTTTGTAAAACATTCAAATGTATTAACAGAAAACACACTGGCTGCATAGATTGTCATATTTCAATCACAAAATGCACCGAAATGGCACTGTTTTGCATGTCACTCATCTGCTTTTTTGACACTCACTGCTGACCCCACCCATTTTGAATCAAAGCACATTTGTACTGTTATATTGTTCAAATGAGTGCCGTGGTTGCTGAATCTCAAACACAATGGCATGATTGCGGTCACCGGTATGTTTAACAGACTCAAATAGTTAAGCAAAGATGTCATGCTCGTTTGCCAGACCGTGCAAAGTTGCGCATTCAATTTTGCTGCACAAGCTCAATGTAAAACATAAACCTTGTTTCTTGGTGGCTACCTCAACGTTGACCATTTTCCTCCTGGATCGATATGCTTATGCTCATATAATGATGTTTTTGTTATTGTTGTCTTTTTAAGAAATATCTGTGCTATGTGTCATCATGCAGAAGTCATCTGGGTTGCCTCTCTTTCTCTGTCTTTCTCTTTCTCTCTTTCTAACTCTCACCCTTTGCCGCATTATCATAAAAAGTAATTTAGGACTGATTAATGCAAATGGCCCTCTGTTCTTTTCTATCATTAACGGGCCCTTTGCTATGGCCACAGGCGGTGATTAAAGCTGTCGTTTTCAGTTTCTCATTAAAGGAGAGCGGCGGTCCATGGGAGCAATTCATAGAGGGCTCGAGTGGGAGAATATAAAGGGGAGAAAGAATGGGTCATTTTCATCTTAAAGCAGTCCTGTTAAGATGAGCTACCAGTCTTAAAAAAACATTTTTCTAATTATTGTATCCCCCGAGCCTTTCTATGTCTGGCTAAGAAAATCTGTGGTTAGAATCCATTTAAATAGTATCTTTTTTATGATTCCTCAAATGCTTTTTAGGCTGTCAATTGGGTGGCTTCTGAAAAATGTGAGCAAAAGCAAGAGTTCAAATCCAAGTCATTTTTAATAGCAATTTTCAAATACTGCTGATATATGAAATATATGAAATAGTGCTGAAGACAAGCACTGGGTGGGCTTATATTTTTTACGTTTTAAGATTCGCGCTGAATATTCACAGTCTTGTTTTCGAGTTGATGGCGATGCCTGACGTGACATCGCGGCTGGAACGCCCCTGACCGAGAAAGCGACACACAATGCATTTTGGGTACTTTATTTGGTCTGAAAACTTCGTGTTGATCTGTGTTGATGGCGAAATTCAAAGGAAAACACATAAATAACGAGATGGTGAATCGTTGTGTGTTGCACCAAGACTACTATTTGATGCGAGTTGACACAAATTCCCAGCAGACAAATCAGCCCATTTCCAATGGAGCTTGGGCGCCATCTTGTGCATTTTCTGGGACGCTACATTGGACTCCTGACGACTTGAATTGATAGGGGAGGACTCCTTTAATCGATTGCAAACATTTATGCTTTCCTCTTCAGAACTATTTGAATCATATTCATAACTGGATGAGTAACAAGAAGCCATCTTCTCCGAATATAGAGCCATTGTTTTGATTCTCGAGCAAGGAAAGACGTCCTGGTTGTGTGACGCCACGAACAAGGGGGTGGGACCTTCTGAAACTGCATCTCCGGGGTCATTTTGAAGTAGTTTTGGGACACCTTAACTCATTTTTATTGGTGTTTTGCATTTGACTAAAAATATCAGCCTTTGTGTTTTGGGTATTTTAGATGCTATAAAACGTTTTTCTGATGTCAGTTAGGAATAAAAAAAATGGTGTCGGTTGTCCTTTCAGCTTTTGCTGCTGATTATATTGCAAATCTCTCTCTCTCTCTCTCTCTCTCTCTCTCTCTCTCTCTCTCTCTCTCTCTCTCTCTCTCTCTCTCTCTCTCTCTCTCTCTCTCTCTCGCTCGCTCTCTCAGTCTCTCTCTTTGTCTCTCTGTCTCTTACTCTTTCTCTCTTTGTCTCTCTCTCTCTTTCTCTCACTCTATCTCTCTCTCTCTCCCTTTTACTCTCTTTCACTCTCTCTCTATGTCTCTCTCCCTCCCTCTCTCTCTCTCTCTCTCTCTCTCTCTCTCTCTCTATCTCTATCTCTATCTCTCTCTCTGACAACCACAAATTAAAAAGAAACGGTTTTCAAAGAAAGTAAAACTCTTGACGGAACAACCACAACAATTCCAGACACTGGAGTGTGTCTGCAATCACTCCCATGACTCTATGCCAAGACATTACTGCTGAGAATCGCACATCCACTTCAACATGAAGGTGTGCATTTGGATGCTACTTGCTGTCAGGAACCTTGTCTACTTTAATGGGGCTTTTCTTGCCTGTGAGGCAGTGAGATGCGAACCTCCAGCTGTGTTCTGCTCTGTGGCTGCCAACAATAGTATTGAGGCCTGGGGTCCCGTGCTAATGGCCTAGGGAGTCCTTACTGTGATTGTGCCCAGCGGGTCTTCCACACCCATCCTTCAAAAACACACATAGAAACACCATCATACACCTTCGTGCTCTCGCTACCCAGTACATCTCATTATCCCTTAATCCTTCGGTCCAATTTAAGGCATGCTGGTGGCTGGTAGCATATGGAGTCTGATGACAATGACAGACAGAAAGCAACCATGGAAATATATGAAATTAGTGGTAAATTTCCTCCAGAGCCCACCATATCAACTCGAGTTTCCAGCCAGCACCGCTGTGCAATTCATCACAGTATATTTAGAAATAGGAAACCCAAATCTGGTTTGTGTTTCGCAGTCATGTATTTCGGTACCCTTCGGACTATTGTGATGGAAATAAGACTTGAAAGGGAACTTGACTGAAAGTTGAGCTCCTTGCTGACATCCGAGAATCATCATTCAGCTCTCCGACTGCTTAGTTCATCCAATAATGCCTTGAACTCGGGCTGGCCACACTCTTTTTTTTTCACCAAGAGCTGCATACAGAAAAATCAAAAACCGCCTAACCACTTAAGATATTTACTTTAGAATTTTGATTCAAGGTGGCCTGGTGGTCGATTTGCCACAATGCACAGGCGCAGAGTTTGATTTTGGTTCTGTCCTTAGTGTGTGGAATTAACATTTTATCGTTGTGCCTTTGTTGGCTTTCTCCAGGTACTGTAGTTTCCTCCACTCCAAAAAGACGCATGGCAGGTTAACTCTAAATTGCCCCGAGGTGTGAGTGCAGATGGTTTGTTTGTGTGTGCTCCAATTGGCTGACAACCAATTGAGGTTGTACCCCGCCTGCATGCCCCTTGACCCTTGAACGTATGAGAAAATGGATGGATAGAACTTTAGTTCATTAAACAAGCTATGAGTGATTAGCGCATCTCGGTGTCTTTTTACACTCCATCCTTCACTCCATCCTTCTATCATAATTGTGTTATTTTATTCTTCAGGATTTTGGGTCGACTCTTGAGTACGCTGGAATATCTGTGTGGAATATCCCATCATACACATTCAGAACCAAAACAAGCAAGAACTGCTGGAAATCATTAAAATGGAGGATTATTGAAAAAGTAACTGTGATATGTTTCATAAATCGTACACTGACACGGAGAATGTTGAGTAAATGATTGCGAGTCACATTTTTTTTAACTGAACTCTTATTTCCACCGGGGCAGTGATTAATTGGGTAAGGTTTCTGAATGAAAGGCTGGAAAATACAAAATTTACCTCAGAGGTAAAAAATGTATGTCCCGATTGTTTTTCACATCAAGTAGGATCCATCAAAATTCCATAATCTTTAATTTCACACATTCATCCTCAATACTTTGCAGCTGTGCCAGATGTCTCTACTCTCTCATTGGATGTGTGATTTAAATAATAATAATCATTCAGGTGTCTAGCATCTATCCTAGTGAAGTCGACAGCCTTGAATTATTTACTTGGAGCATGGTAATCCACAGACAAGAGCTGTTGGATTGGATTGGATTTGCCTTTATTAGTCTCGCAGTGGAGAAATTTACATTTCACAGCAGCAAAGTTATGAAAGAAATGAAAGTAGAAAAGCAAAACACAGGAGCTGCTGGAAAGGCAGCCACTCTCGCGGCGCCGTCTTGAAGTCAAAAGAACACAAAAAAACTAAATAGCAAATAACATGACAACACAAAGACACAGAGAGACATTCATTCTTAAGCACTTTCTGTACCCTCTTTGTTACATAAAGACTCATTTTTCTACTCTGAGATTGCTGTTACGATACAAGACATTTTCCAGATTAAACGGGCTACTTTCATGTAGATCTTTTGTGAGCTACGATGTGAGCGGATAGTTTTGGGATGAATAACATTTAATTGCGTCTCTGGGGCCACTAAGATGACAATCAATGTTTAAGATAGCTTTCTTGTTGGTAAGGATGGTGGACTGTGCAGGCCATAAAATGTAACATTATTGAGGTGTGTCTCGAGCTCATTTGGAAGTAAGATTTGTTTCCTCATCACTTTGACGATGAGCACAGTGTATTGTGTGTATCGATTGAACCAACTATAATTGGTGTCAAGGTGTGCATACAGCGCAAAGGCAAACTCTACTCCCAAATATTGTACGTTAATTGAGCAATTAATTTTGTTCTCTCTGTTCAGGAGATGAGACTTCAAGGAAAATGTGATTTTTATTTTCATTTATTACGATTATGATTTCTTTGCTACCCGCTTGCTCTCATTACTCTTTTATAATGAGGGAGATCAATTGATTTTCTCGAGAGACTTACAGGCTCTCAAAATATTATTTGACGTTATTCCAGTAACAGTAAATGCCACTGGCAGCATCATTGTTCTCTGCGTCGTGGATCTTTCCGCAGTCAACATTGGTAGTAAAAAATGGAAGATATAAATGGAAGATCAATGAATAACCCTGCTGATTAACATGGATTATGTCACACTGCTGTACCAGTCATATCAGCAGTGGTCTTTGACTCCATGTGTACCCAGTGCCATTATCCCTGTCTAGATTATGCCTGTGAGGCCGACGTCTCTTGGGATGCCTTGCCTGCAGAGTTGGGTTCCAACAGACACCATCCCAAGAGACCACTCGGGAATAAATTATCATGGCTGCAACCCCTCTGGCATAATGTGATTGGACATGTGGGAGGAGGACCCGACCCCTTCATCCCTCCCAAAGGACAGAAATACTCACTTTTAAACCTTATCTTTGTTGCACATTAAAATGCAGGATTGAACCTTTGGGGCATGCTCAATAATCTGTCCTTTGTGTTCATGCAACTCATCATACACCGAATAATAGGAGTTCGTCAACTTTATAGCTCAAGCTTGACAAAGCAGCACATTGTTTTCAGAACTCCAAGTTTATTTGGTGTGAGTTTGTGGTATAACTTCAAGGGGCCATTTTTCACTTTCACTTGCCCGTCGGGATCACATCCCACGGGCAAGTAAAAATACGGGGAAAATGCCACCCCCCCAAAAAAAAAAGAAAGGGATTCTGAATGAGAGCAAGAAGTAGAGTGGCTTAGTGTAAAACCTTAATTCCCCAGCTAAAATACATGGGCCTCAGGTGGCGGTGCTTCTTAACCTCAGCCTGCTCAGTCTGATAAGAATGTTTCTTTGTTGTTGGCTAGGGAGTAATGCAGACCCGCTAAAGGCTATTAAAGCAAGCTCTGCTTTACCGTTGTTAATCATGTGATTTAAACACCCTACAGCCTATTGCGACCGGTGACACTTTGTGTTTTTACATATATTATAATACAGCGGGACTTCTGACATTGAAAGCCTCAGAAGAAAGCTTACATCCATTATTATTAGCAAGAATACAGAAACAAATTCAAAACCAGTTAAAGTCCCCCCATTTCATAGTTTAATGTGTCAACCTGAACCCTACATGGGTTTAAAGAGCATCTGTCTCTGATTATGTATCATGATTTTCGTTTTTTGGGTTTCTTCTTTGACTTACTCTCAAAGATAAGACAGAATGGATCAAGACCTCGCTACAGCTAATACTGGGGAATTAACCATGCTGGTTGCATTTTCCTTTGGCAATAAAAAGCTTTAGCAAGGCTTGGTAAGAGAAAATTATAATTTACCAAAAAGTAAGCAGCACCCGAGATACTCATCCTTTTTTTATTCACAAAATTCAGGCACGTTTCAGATTTTTTTTGTGATGTTTTGTGTGTATTAATATGAATATAACACGGATGTTGTTTGTCAAGGTGCTAATGTGATAGCACGACTTACAAACATCAAGTCAAACAAAATGTTCAAGTTACTAAATGGCCCAATAGGAAAATATGGCCTCTCGTTCTGAAAGAAATTTCAAGTCAGGCAAAAAATGATGAGGATGCAGTTAAAAGTTATCTGACCAAGTATCCTGCAATTGATTATGTATGACCTGAGGATTTTTTTATTTTATTATTTTTTATTTAACAGTAGATGCTACCGGTGCATACGTCACGTCCCCCTTGAGACGAAACTGTCTGTGACCTCTATTCCGTCTCCTGAAACTGTTTTCACAGGAGTTTGTCATTGGCCGCTTCCAGCTGTTTTTATGTACGTCAAGGTCCCAGCTGTCAGTGATTACTGCTTTGGACGATGCTCAGACAATTGCCGGCAGCCTCTTTTTGATTAGCAATTATCCTGAAAAGGGCGAGGGAAAACACAGACTCCTCGGAGAACATAGTTCCGACCTTTTTTTTCTTTCTTTTTTTTAACTAACTACAGTTCTGTTAGGGCAGACAAAGGTTGCTCTGGTTCACTGAGGACCACGGCGCACCACTTGGCTTTGATTCTCTCATGCCGTCCAGATGTTAGGATCTGGCTCAGCAAAGCCTCATATGGTTCCATTTAGTCTCTGGGGGAGGAAAATAAATGGTTTGTTTTTCTATTGTGGTCTTGCTCATTACGCACTTATAAAACTGGCTTTTGAAGATTAAAAACTTGTGCCTGCATTGAGCCAGATTTAAGCTGGTGTGTTAGCATGGAATGTGTTGGTTTTTCCTTTCATGCCCACTGTATTTTTTTTTCTCGAGTTTAGACTTACACTAAAGAACACAGATTAGTACTGGGGTACGACATCATCTGGTCATTTTGGTTGTAGTTTTAGCTGTGTCTGGCTTCGTTTGTGTGTACCTAACCTTTGGACATACTGGGGCATGTAGCTTATGAGCCTCGCCATCGAGAAAACACTGGCTTTTAAAACCATAGTAGGTCAGCAAGCTTTAGTGTGTTCGTCTCTCCACTAATGCCAAAATGTAGATAGGATCTTTGAAAGAAGTTCACTTTTATTCCTTCAAAGTTTCCAGTCTAAAAATTGATGTGGTGAGATTAGATTCAAAATGAATGAGGTAAATGCATTGTTCGTTGATCCCACTGACCCCGTTCAATATCATGGCATTTCACTGTATGAATTGCCTTATTTATTCATTATTATCTTAAGTTTTTTGGTTTTCAAAATGCCAAGTCCCACATTTGGGTTTTACTAAGGACATATCTCTCACATTCCGGTACTCTGGTTAAATGACGCATGCCACCACAGTTCCTCTGAGCACTCTGGGGCCTGTTAGTTCTGTTGTGTAGCAGGTGTTCCCATCCATCGTTCTTTGACATTTCAAGGGTTAGTCATCTGTCAGTGGGTGTCAGGTTTATAAGTAAGACCAATTCACTACTCTCACTCCGAGGTCACGCTGCTGTGAAAGAAAGTGAGGGACATAATATGTGAAAGAGCAAAATTGACTCGAGAACCTCCGATCAGTCACAGACCATCTTCAGATTTCGTGCCTCCGATTTTGTTTTTTCTGTTGTGAACCATGAGAGCGCATCTGTCTGTGAGGGTTTTGTCACAGTTGTCATTTTATCTTAAAAGGCATTGCGGAGGAGCCACACAAAAGGATGACAGCTAGTGTTTCTCTTCACTTATTCTGGCTGTCTTTGGAATGCGGATATTTCCTGGAGGGCAGCTAGAGGCAACACTGTGTGGATAAACAGGATTCAAAGCAACTTTTGACAGTGTGTTTGGGAGAATTATGACACCATGACCACAACGCATCAAAGTGCCAAGAATGTGTCAAACACCTGTACTGTATTTCTACTCTAAAACCACTTATTTTTAGTCACCGGTTCTTTGATAGACGCGCCAAATTGACAACCCCTCCTCTTTCGTATTAGGACTTGTCAAAATCTCAGGGAGGCGTAAAGATGCAGCCTCGTTTCATTACACATTCTTTAATTGCCTTTGTGAGGGATGATCTCCACATTTTGGGGATCCTTTTGGCAGTCCGGCTGCATCCCTCCATTTACCATCTGTCAAAACGTCAGCCAGACATCAGAAAGGAACTCGACTCCTGCCAGTAGGTTCTTCAGCACTGTGTACAAACACTCCAGATCGCAATCCAACTGAAAAGCTTGTCATAGAATTGTTCCATAGAAATTTGATCTTAGGTAAACATGTCTGTCATTTACAGCACTTCTTGGAGTTTTTTTCTTCGAATCTCCAAAGAAATCTTGTGTTCCTTGTACACATTACAAAAACTTTGACAGCGTCTTCTACTTCTGAAGGCCATAAGCAAGCGACGATGCCTGTCAAATTGAAAGTAAAAGGGAAACACTGCCCACCTGTATTGCTCAAACGGCACTCCGGGGTCTTGTGTTGAAGTGTGAGTGAAGCTATTTGGACGAAGCAGGAAGATGGACCATCTTCATCCATGTTGTGTTTCCATGTCTTCAATGAACATGTTTAGGTCTCACTGGAAGAATGCACCGAGTAAATGGCATTATTAGTTGGTGGGTCTCAATTAAAGATGTGAACATCAACATTGTGTGTGAGTGCGGTGTTTAACATCTGAATTATTTGATTTTTTTTGTCATATATTTATTTATTTATCCATCCACCCATTCATTTTCCGATCCATTTATCCTCACAAGGACACCTTGAACCGGTTGCCAGCCAATCGCAGGGCAAACACACAGATGAACAAACAGCCATGCTCAACACTCAAGGGACAATTTAAAGTGTTCAATCAGCTTGCCATGCATGTTTGCGGAATGTGGGAGGAAACTGGAGTACCCGGAGAAAACCCACGCAGGCCAGGGAAGACCATGCAAAATCCACACAGACCGTGGTTATTTTTTTATGTCAATTTATTCATTTAATGTCAGAGATATGTCGAGAACTAGCTGAGACGCGGGGACATGCTTTTACCTTCATTTTGTGTCTGCATGATTGTGTTTTTGTGCGTATGTCAATGTTTTATGGCTCCAAGCTAACTCCCTCAGTTTCCAGGCAGTGAATCGGTCAAAGCAGGACTGACATGTGATGGCATTCTTTGTGTATTTCCTCTCGGGCCACGTTCTGCATGTCTCTTTGCGTGACAGTCTCTTGAGCAATAACCACTGGAGATCAGTGGGGTAGAACAGTGGAAAACATTTTTTGCTTAAGACAAGTCAGGCTCTGCTGTTTTTGAATCTTCAAGATGTTTTGTAAATGCTATTTTTCGGAATAACAGTAGACGTAATACTAGCAGTGCATATTCTTATTCACTGGGTGTGTGCAGTTTGATTTGAAAGTGGACCGATTCATTTGGTTCAATTTAGCGAGATTAAGATTTAGTTTGATATGGTACAGATGAGTTGAAGATGTTATGATTCAGTTTTTGTTGTCATTTTACGTACATTTGAATTAATGTATCTCCTATAATAGATGATTTGATAAAATATTTGAGGGGTTGTTTCTTAACTCGGGGGTTCCCAATAGATCGATTGTGATCGTGTTGTGATTGTGAATAGCCAGTGGACTGCAGGGACTGTTTTTTTTCCTAACTTGTCTTGCTTGATCCCACTTGATTCTAAATTTCTACCCTACATTGGCTATGTGGGTGGATTTCAATGCAACGAATTAATGTCTAGGGATTAAGGATGAAACTGGATATGTATCTGCTCCCCCCCAAAAAAAGGCCATCTGTTGCAGACGTTATTACCCATTTGATCCACCATCCATCTTGCATTTCGATTCATCGGTGTCTCTTGGGATTTATCATCACCAGAAATAGAGCTGTGACTTCCATGTGGTTTTTGCAAGGGCTTTGCATATTTGCGCGTGGGATAACACACATTTTGAGTGGGAGCAGCACTGAACACATGCATCCCCTGTGACATTCAACGGAACAGTGTTGATTACAGATGCCGATGCTTTTAACGACAAGAAGGGAAAAAAACGACATACGTGAACATCTGCTGTGACAATTGAAGGCCTTGGAACAGTACATTGACTTTCTGTTCACTCTTTGTGGGCCAATTAGGGCGAACACATTTACACAGCCTTATCAGTGTGACAACACAAACACTATTGCTGTTATCTCCTCCCCCATCCACCAATTTGACCATTAACATATCAGAATGCCGCCCCCCCTAACGCCCGACCTCCGCGTCATCAGATAAATCTCTGGAGATGTGTGTTCCTTTCGTGAAAGTATCACACTGAACCAAAAATGTGTGCGGGTGCATGTGGGTTTCTGTTCAGCAGTTAATTAACAGTTATTAGTGTTCACGTGGAGCACCGGATAAGATGTCACAAATCATCTCGTCTCAAGGTGCTATTCCAGCAATTAAGTGCTCGCTCTCACCTCTCTCTCCAGTCATTTGGTACACATCCCAGCTTCCTGTTTAAACCTGAAAGCGCAAATCAAATTATTTCTGCTCTGAGATTGTGTCATCATTATTTCATCCCTAAAACGATTTGGGAATCAGCACAATACCTGACCCCAAACCTCATTTCACCACCTTTTTCTCAGTCTCCATCTTTTCCTGTGAAAACAATGTGGCATTGAACTTGGAATCTTGATTATCCTTAGAGGGTGATATTCTTTGTTTTTGTCCATATGAACGTTTTTGGATTTAATTTGATTGGATTAGCCTTTATTAGTCTCGCAGTGGAGAAATTTACATTTCACAGCAGCAAAGTGATGAACGTAAGAGGAACGGAAAGGAAGAAATAGAAAAACAAAATACAGTACCTGCTCTAAAGGCAGCCATTCTTGCAGCACCAGCTTGAAGTCAAAACAACAAAGAAACAAAATAACAAATAATGTAACACTACACAAAAGATACAGTCATTCAATATTAAACACTTTCTGCACCATCTTTGTTGTATGAAGCAGTTACACACACAGATGTCATGATCTGGTTGGCGACCAACGGGTGTTGCTGTCGGCCGCGCCTGCACCTGCACTGGTGTTGGTCGTTCCAATCAGTGGCAGTTAAAAGGACTCCCGGCACGACCATTCGTTGTTGGGTCGTTTTATGTGATTGCTTCTGGTTTGTTTCATCTTGGCAGATTTTTACTCATGGTTTTCTTTGCTACTTTGTACTTTTCTGTTCTGATGACTTTGATGTTTGAGATTTTGTTCCTGTTGACTTTATTTTAATACAATTTGTCAATTACAGCCTGCTGCTCCCTCCTGCCTGCTTTTTTGGATCCACCACCATCACCACCTTGCAAACCGTGACAGATAAAGCCCTGCCTCTGGTTGTATACGCTGTAGGTGTGAGAAGATGGATGTGTGAAAATGGATGGTGCACTAAATGTGTGCTGCTTAGTCGTTGATATGAAATGCAGGTTGTGACTTCTTAGCTGCAATCAAATATGACGAAAGAGACCCTGAGCTGGGTTTTGTAGTTTCCAAGACATTGTCCATTCCTTGTCATTCTCTTTGTTCTCTTTTTCCTTTCCAGCCAATGTAAAATCTAGCCTCTTAGCACTCTTGGCCAACAAGTGTAGTGCTGTGATGTGGTACTTATGGCTGACAGAGGGGACCCCTTTTTCGATGAGCAGCGGTCGCTTCGTAATGTCGATGTAAGAGAATTAACATTCGGCCCTTCACGATTTGCTTTGAAGACAGCAGCAGCTGTTACTGTATCTTGCCGCATCTCTCTTGTGAAAACAGTGTTTTCATTTTTAATTAAAACCATTTGAAACAGTCAGTTGCACTTAATTCAGCCCTTGAGATAGACTGAAATACATTTAAGTGCAAATTGTTTTAAAAGACTGTGTCCCTGACTGTTTATGAGGACAAGCGGCATGCACACATATTGTGGAGTGGAAATTTGAAACTTTTTTGTTGAAAGCAACACAAGGCAGACAACCTCCAGTCAGAGACAGACAGACAGAACAACTGTAATATTAAACGAACCCTTTCATGCACCCTGTAACCTAATAACACGATAAGCTGTCCACTATCTTAAACACACTGTGACAGGGTTAATAAAGACTCACTTCATTGTGGGCGACACAATGATCGACTGGTTAGCACAACGACCTCACAGTGCGGAGCTGCAAATTTCGATTCCAGCTCCGGCCTTCCTCTATAGACTTTGCATGTTTTCATCCCTGTGTGGATTTTCTCCCGGTCCTCCGGTTACCTCCCACATTCCAAAAATAATAATTGGCGGGCAACCAGTTCAGGGTGTCCCCCGCCTACTGCCCAGATGTGTGGATTAAATAAAATAATATAAAATTATATTTTTTTAAAAATGGATACCCTTGTTGTAAATGTGTAATTTACGGAAGAGGATTAGGGCCACTGAAGAAAAAAATATGGTTGGCAAAATTCTGACTTTAATCTCAGAATTCTGACTTAAAGTCATAATTCCAAGTCTTTTGCATATCCTTTTCAGAGTCCGAACACTGAAAATAATTTGAGCATTATGCGATAAAAAATATTTCCCTATTGCTGAATCCAAGTCTAAAGCATAGCTTGATCAAGTCATCAAAATCTGGATTTTCAGCCACTGTTTGGGTTGCATCCTCCATCAGTCACTTTATCTGCACAAGAAAAGAAAGACGACAATTACAATTTGACAAAAACACCATTAGGCATTTTGAAAACATGACTGTATGCTTGTTGTATATTACTGTTTTTAATAATGTTTTCGCTTATGATTGTGTTAGTTCAAACATAAGTAACTTCATATTCATGAAGCAGTCTAAAAGTAAATACAGTAGAGGGCGTGTGCACATACTGTACTTTCTTCGACGTGACGGTTTTTATCAAGTGTGTTCAGTTCACAATGATTTTAACTGCAGTGACTCTCCAGCCGGCCACTGTCTTCTACACGATGGGGTGCGAAAGCAGGAGTGGTGTTGTTAAAAACAACGTTATGTGGCGTCACGGTGACATAGTACCAACTTAAATGGTTACTTTCTATTTATTCACGATTGTAAACCGGGTGCATCTATTTATGATATTCGCGCTAGCAACGGAGCTATCAGCTCCGCGGAGCACGTTAACTATGGACACAACGGCCATTAAATGAAACAAATAGAACGCACTGTTTACTCACCCTCTGCTCCTCCAAAAGAGAAAGGATGTCTTCCGACACTCCTCGGCCACGCAAAAAGTCGATAGGTGACGATCGGTGTATGTCCTTTCTTCCGAGCCACACTTACGTACTATACACGCTGACGGGGCCAAAAATGAATAGCTCCACAAACGTCACAAAGTCAGAATTCTGACTTTAAAGTCAGAATTCTGAGATTAAAGTCAGAATTTTGCCAACCATATTTTTTTCTTAAGTGGCCCTAATCCTCTTCCGTACAGGTTAACCATTAAATTGACACAGGCTATCGATCAGTCGGAAAAGCAGAGGGGCACTGCTCAGTGCTAGTGGGTCATACGTAGACGTGACTGGACTGCATCGGTCTTCGTCAGGCTGGAACGTAAGATTGAAGACCTTGCTCAGGTTGTGTGTGCATGAGGAAGTACTGTGTGGACCGAAAAGTCACAAAGATTTTTATCATTTCTGAGTGGGAAGATATTATCTTGGGGTGTTGGACACTGAGGTCAGAGAAACAGATACATAAACAACCCACAGTACTGTATACAGCTACATTCAAGCGAAAATCATCAATGCGTCAATCACAAAAAACAATTGTCATCTGTTTGGATGTTATTTGGTTTTACCTATGGGTGAGTAGTTTTAAATCACAATGTTTTTAATCGATAATTTAGCCTTGTAGACTTTCACTGATCCGTACTAAATTTCCAACATGACAAAATATGCCTTTGTTGATAAAATTAATTTTATAATCTGTGTTCCATCTTCAATTGTAGTAGTGTGGGATGGTGAATCAAAAAAGACATTCATTCTAAAACGACTGTTCAGATTCAAGAAGAAAAAAAATGTGTTTTTTTTTTTGTGATGTACTTGCTCATGAGCACCATCACTGAGTATGTATCACAATTGTACATTTAGAAAAAATACAGAAATATACTACATTACCATTTTGGATAGAGCTGAAGCAGAATGTGTGATTTGATAGTCTTGAGCACCACATGACTTTAAACTTGGGTGGCACAACAGTCGACCGATAAGCATGTCGGCCTCTGTACAGATGTACAATGTTAAATTCCAGCACCAGTCTTTGTGTGTGGAGTTTGCATGTTCTCCCCGTGCCGAGGTGGCTTTTCTCCAGGCACTACAGCTCCCTCCCACATTCTAAATTGCCCCATGGATGTGATCGTGAGTGTGAATTGTTTATGTGGTTAGCTGGGAACCAGTTCAGGATGTCACCTTCCTCCTGCCCAAAGAGAGCTGGGATAGGCTACAGCACGTCCGCGACTTTTGTGAGGATAAGCAGATTGGAAAATGGATGGATGAACTATTAACTTGTAGCTTCATGTATATTAACAGTTTTTGATTTTCTCATTTTAATTGATGGCCTTACTCAGTGGCAGCATGTGTGCCCCACATGCCTCAAATTCTATGGCCCTTCGATTGACTTGCAACCGGTTCAATCTGATTTACATTAGAACCAGAGGTTTTCAATTTTCACACATCCAAACTGATCATTGACCACTCACTGCAAAGGTTGTGCTTTCATCCAAGAAACTCACATTGTGTAAGCATATCTATCTTAATCTCTCACACTCTCACTCTTTCTCTTGATGACGTTCTCTTCAGACAGATCGACAGACACTGAGGGAACGGTTTCATTTTCCCCTCATTACAGCAGGCACTGGAGAATCATCAAGCTTCAAAGCTGCTTGATTGCATTATCAGGCATTTGCTGTAGCGCACTTATAATCTAAGCCATGTGACCAGGGAGTCAGACCAGCTTTGTGTCCTTGGCTTGCAGAATGAAGGAGGAGCTGTGGTACTTGGAAATAAATTCTGGAGGTTATTAACTTTCTACACTGATTGTAAAGTAATTGACTGATGATGCTACATTTGTAAGATGGTTAGAAAACACTTTAATGATTTAATAGTAATGTGTTTAGTCAATTATCAGGTTGCAGCTGAATGAATTAATGTTTCCCCATTATGTCAACATTGTAAAAAGAAAAATATATAAATAAAACCCAAACAGCAAGAAGAAGAAACAGTCATTTGAACCATCCAGTAAAAGTACCCCCATCTGTTTTGCCTTTGTGCGAGTGTGGGTGTTGAGACGCAAAGCAGCCTTTAATTACATTGAACAGATTCACTCCTCATTTTCTCTTGCCCAAAAATTTCTTTTGAAATAAGACTGAATGAAAATGGAATGAAGACAAACGTCTTTCTGGTTGCGATGCTGTCACTTTGTATTTCCAATCCGTTGGGTCATATGAGTAAACAAGTGGAGCGAATATTTTTTTCACATTTCATGCGTATTGTTTTTCTAATTATGCCAACCACACCAAAAAGGGACCCGAATGAAACCAAAATAAGTTGTGCAATCATTCGCAAACAAATTAGAATCACAAACAGACTCTTCCACATCTGCTACCACGCTCCAACAAAACCTGTGACTCCTGAGGTTATTATCGGAAACCATGTTGATATGCCATCCTTATTATTTAATTGAAGTTGAAACAACATGGCACAGATGTGAAGGTAGAAGAGATTGTCACGGCCCCTGTAGGTCTATTCCTCTGTGGAGATTACAAAGAAGAAATAGAAGAGAAGCTAGGAGGGACTGTGCATCAAGCTATTTGTAGATTTTCTTCATGACAAAGTGGTGTTTTTCATTCTCGTCTTTGAATTTCAAGATGGTGATTTCTCCAGGATGCATCCGGCCAAAGTGGTGACATGGGCCTTTGTTTGCATTGTGTGGTGCAGCTGGTTTAGTTACTCTCAGAGTACGCGGTATTCCAGGCTGCTGGGAAGTAGGAAAGAAGGTGTGTCTGAGTTTCAATCGCGTGTTGATCAGCGTAAGAGGAACATTGAAGACAAGATGCTCAAAATATCTTTATTGTGAGCCTTCATTGGTTTTCAGTTTTATGTAATAACAAAATGAGCAAGTTGCGACTTGGGAAAGGAAGTAGGGGTTGGGTGGCATGTACAACATCCTGAATACAGTACCCGCATAGTGTACCATGCAAACTTTGCCACAATTTCCCAGGTGGGAGATTCAACATTTACAACGTCCAAATGTTTTTGAACCTTTTGTCCTTGCAATAAGTGATTGCATCTGTATTAAACCCTTTTCGTAATAATCTTCTTATTAATCATATACGTATATTGTTACCAGAAACAGACATTGTAAAAATATGAATAAAAAAATATATGAATAAATATATAGATATAAATAAATAAATGTGGCTGACTTTCATGATTCGTGGTCAAGCCTGTAGAGTCATCCATTCAACTGTGATCAATCATGACTATTATAACTAAATACAATTTCTTTCATTTTCACTCATATCCATAAGGGACTGTTGTTTGTTTTTGGGGAGAGTGGTGAAAAGTCACCTCAAGTTTCTTTACTTTTTGTATTGTATTGTATTCTTGTCACATGGTGAGTATAGTTTTGCTTTTTTGAATGCTGCTGTGCCGATGACCATTTTCCTTTTAGTAAGCATATTTATCTTTATTAAGTTCATAGAGTTGCTTGTGCTGTAGCCACAAGGGGACATAGCCAGTGTCTTCTTGTGCCGGTCTCAAGCCCGGATAAATACAGAGGGTTGTGTCAGGAAGGGCATCCGACGTAAAAGCTTGGCCAAAACAAACATGCGAATCAAACCTCTAAAGATGGAGGACACTGATTCGTTGTGGCGACCCCTTGATGGGAAAAGCCGAAAGGAAAAGAAGATTTTTTAACCTGTCATTAGTTTTCCTCAGTACACAGTATCACTGGAAAATCTCCCAGAGTAGCAGTAAGACGGCCCATCCAGTTAAAGTTCAGTTAAGCTAACTGCGGTACAATTTGGAACAATAAATCCTCTGGCATGTCAAAGTCAAAGTCAGCTTTATTGTCAAATATGCTAATATGCATGGCATACAGCACAGATGATGTGTGTGAAATGTCTTGCATGTTGGCTGGTGTTGGCGTGTTAACAATATGGTATCATCTCAACATGATATGGTGTAACATATCAGTGGATTTAATACGAGAGAGTGACATTCTTTGACAGTGGACACACACATCACTCATGACATTACTGCATGGTATCATTGTGGCTTTTCTTAAACATTCGCCATCTTAATATTAACAGTAATATTTCTTTGTCTTGGAAGTTGGTATTAGCTATTGAACATTAAGTCCCACCCAATAGATTTTATAGGCTACAGGCAGCTCAGTGTGGTACGACAACATCCTTTGAAGTCGTTTGGTGTTCTTATTTGTAACCTTTGCTAATTCTGAGGATAGAAAAAAATAAGTTTGAAGTGAATGGACTTGTTTATGGCTTAGGAAAGGTTTATCCACAATGTTGATTATTTCTCCATTGGCCATATGAAATTGTGAATATGTGTTGTAAAAGACAATATATATATATATATATATATATATATATATATATATATATATATATATATATATATATATATATATATATATATATATATATATATATATATATATATAATGTAGCCTATTGTTTATACTGTGTTTCTGTCTTTCTCTTGCTGTCTTAAACCTGGAAATGTACTATTTGTTCAGTGTGAAAAGCTAGTGTGCAAATCGATGGACAATCAATAGCCAGAATCGCCACTCATGACATCATATGGCTTGTCAAAGCAAAGACCTTTGGTATACCAGATTGAACACCATGATGCAAAGCAACAGTTGTTACAGTATATAGTCTTAATCCCAATAAATTGTGCATGGTGCACCTCATATTGAGGCCAGGAAGTGTTGGCCTACTACAGTTTCTCTGGCCCTTGTCCCACACAGGGTTAGTGCAAAAAGAATTTTGTAGTATCAAGTAGAAATCATAAAAACGCTATTATGAGAAGCATAGTTTAATGAAATAAAACACAATTAAGTTATATTTTTAGCCTTATTAATGTTCCCAGAGTATTCTCACATGATTTCATCTGCCATCTAGCTAATGTATTTTCGGCAGCGTAGCAATACGATCATATGGCTTTCCAGAGGATGAATTAGTAATGGTTAAAGATTCCATTTGGTACAGCTAAATGCTGCGCACGGTGCTGAACCTGGTTAATATAAGGAGCCTGCTCAATTTTTCATGTTCTTGCAAAGTGTAGCCTTCAATTTAACATGCACTTTTAATCCTGAGAGAGCAAAATTGCTTTTTAATGTCGAGGAACAAGGTGTTTTGGGAGAAACTCTTGAAAAATGCATTAGTGAGACGTGGGGCAAATCAGATTGAGTGTGTGTGCATGTTAGTATGTGTGTGCGTATGTGTTTTATTTATTTCTTTTTTACATAAAGGGACAAAGGAACAGCACAGAAAAAGAACCCGAGCCAACATGTTCTTTTGACACTTCTGTCACCTCAAGAGGTCTCAGCTCCTGCCGGCATTGACATTGTGTGTGAAGATGCGTATGTGTTCCTGACTTTACAGAAGTGTAATGGTGTGATTAATTGTCTTTCTGGTTGCACACGACTGCAGATATTTTTAGTGCAGCTTGTATAGCACAGATCTAGCATATGGCTCAACATCGGAAAACATGCCAAGTGGTATATCTGATGCCAGTGCCTTTCAAGTGTGAATTCATGAACAGTGTCAGGTGTTATTTGGCCCGAAGCGCAAGTAGATGTCAGGTGTTTATAGGCCTCTCTGACTCTGTTAGATCCCCGTGCAGACCACAGCCTTTGATCGAGTCAGAGCACGGACTCCATCGAGCATTACTAAAAGGCACTTCTCTAATATCCATGGTCAATGTGTCAGTGAACTCTTTTTGAATGACCTCCTCGGGGCCAGCCAACCATCCAACCACACTTGTCATTTAATAATGCGGTCATCGGAGCAGACTAATCAGCTGACAGCAGAGGAAAACACAGCCTGTGGTCCTTTCACTCACAGCTCCATTCAAAACCGAGTGTGGTTATTTCTTGAACAAAGAAGGGGGACAACAAAAATCACATTTTCACGTTTTACGACAGAGACGTTCCAAATCATGACTCTGTATAATGTTCAATTGAATCAGCTTCAAACATGAAAAGTGAAAAACAAACTTCATGTATTATGTTGCATTGTTTTGGAACCATACTTAACAGATCATGTGCCAATGAAACACAGGCCCATAGTTTGTTTTAGAGTTCAGTTTTGTATATGTTAAACCTATTGATCCAAAGCCTAAAACACGCCCTGTTACATTCTGAGATCCAAGTGAATGACAATGTTGGGATTCTAAGGATTATTAGATCATTTGAGAGATTGCTTGTCGTCCTGGCCCTCCTCAGGGACAAAGAGAGTCCAACACCTCTCAAGTCTCAAGAGGACTAAGCACAAACTTTGTCTTTTGGCAAGCCTAGTTATATCTAACACTATGCTCTATAAAATGACGACTTCTCCTCTTCCAGAGGGTGTTCACATTATAATTCTCTAGACCGAGCAGCTTCTGTAGTTGGAGATCGGCACACCCAAATCCTCACGTTTGACCTCCACCTGATGCGCACTGCAGGTGATCTCCTTTCTCCATCCCACCCCCAATGAGTTTAAGGGAAAGATTATCCATGTTGTATATTCACATTGTGCCCCAGCCTAGTGTGGTTGACCTAACCCCAAAGGCTATGGTCGTTAAACCTCTCCATTAGACTCAGATTGACTCAAAACTGTGCCAACTTTGTCATCTTAGTAGGTATTTTGAACCACACTGATTGGTTCGTTGCCTTGAACCTGTTTGTTGAGAGTGAGTGTACTCGAGGCAGCTCCTATATGGCACAGGCACCTTCACGTGCTCCGAACTCACACCTCCCCGCCATAAGGTGACAGTTTGGGGAGAGTATAGTGATAGTAAGACTCCTTTGTAAGACACCTTCAAGGGTTATGTGTGTCAATGTGTGTGTGTTTGCTTTTCAGATGTAAGGGTCAAACTGTGCGGCTCCAGCGTTCTTTCTGGAGAACCAACACAGCCTGTCCCTGTTTGCAGCGCAAATCCTTTTAGAGGCTTTATGTATGTGGGTGTCCTAGATCATCTTGTTAAAGCTATGTGTTGGTAAACAAAGGACAAGGTGAGCCAGCTTATCAACAGTAATCATAAAAATAACAATAATAACTTTTATCGAAAAGTGCCGTTCAAAGCACTCAAGGACACTTTAAAATCAAGAATAAAACAATAAAACCACAGATAAAATATAGATAATCAAAGAAGAGATTAAGTTGAGTATGCAATTTTAAATTGGTTGAGATGGAATTTTAATATGGGAGAATAAATACGACAGATGTTGGATGAAAGGTAGTCCCAGGGCTTGGGGGCAGAGCGGCTGAAAACTCTCCACCCCATCATGCTGAGCATAGTTCACTCGGTAGACCTCATACCACTTTTGGACTCATGTGGTGTGTCACGTATAACAGTTGAACAGCTGCCATTTTTTAAATTCTGTTTTTGTAGTTTAGATAGATATAATGTGTCTAGATGCAGAAAATAGTTATGTATGAAACTTCAAAATATTGTGTGCAGTATAAGTTTGTGGGCCCATCAAGTGGCTATGCCAAACTAAAAACAACATACAGTAAAGTCTCGTTATATCGATATTCAAGGGAGTCCGAAAAAATATCGATATAACCGGGACTATCGATATATCCGACCCTGTTTGCATGTAATTTTCTCCGTGCGTGCATAGAAATAGTATCGATATAACCGGGACTATCGATATATCCGATATCGATAAAACGAGACTTTACTGTATCAGGTCACCACATGGTTGTAATTGTTTACGAAAGCCATTCATAAAGCATCAAAGTCTATCAGTACTCAAAATACTTTGAATAAGTCCCATGGAAACTGCCAGTATGTGTGTGCTAACAATCAATGGCCAAGCCTAGCCAGGCCCTTTCTCGTGTCTTCAGTCATATTGCAGGTTGTTGCAATATTGTTCACGTGCAGCTTTAACTTGGTTGATTTCATGTCACCGCTTGTGGAGCCTTATTAATCAAGTCAAATTTATTCATTTCATGTACATATTACGGAATAGCTGAAAGAGTGAAAGCGAAAGAAAACACACACAATCTGTAACCTTGGACTCGATGTCCACTCAACGAGACTCTGGTTGAATGTGCCGCTGTCAGTCAGCCAACAATGTGCACATTTAGACCCAGAGTGTGATGGTGGTTCAGAGTTTGTGGTGGAATGTGTCCCGCAGGCAGATGTCGTCTGCTCTCAAAGGCATCTCTATTGCATGCAGACAAGTAGGGCTTTATGTCTCAGTCGCCAGGCTCACATCCACGTTTTTGTACCAGTTCCCGATTCCATGCCAGCATGCACCCATGTGGAAATCTACTGGTCCACTCCATGTTGCTCTTCAGCCCGAGAACCACTTCCAGTTGACAGACTTGCCACTTGTATAACAAGAGTAGCTCAGGCGCTCTCACAATTCTGCTTGCTAAAGTATGGGTCATTTGACGAGTGGTACTGCTCTCATCCGTGCTGAAGAGGACTTTCCTGGCACCAGCATGGCTGGAAGAGTCTGACCTGTTTTGCGCAACAACATACATTACTGTTATGTACAAGTACATAAGTGAGCAGCTCTTTTGTATTTCATGTTGGAATACAATACAAGCTTCTTTGATCAGTTTGCATGAGATTGATGGTTGTGAGAAATAGTGTTGCAGTTTATAATGTATCACTCCTTGTTACTTAACTGTGTCGTAGTCCAACTGCTCTCACCACAATGCATTGTTAATTAAACATTTTTAGCTGAGTCATCGCTCATCACCAGGTTTGGTAATTCTCATCAGAATAAATCTATTTACAGATGACTTTAACCTGGCTTGTCTGCTGCTGTTTGTGGACTCAAACACTTGGTGGATCAGTAAAAACATCTGGCCGACAAGCTGATCCATTTTCCATACATGAGTCAGGTCAAAGAGCAAATAAATCTGCTGGTGGTGGAGGAAATGAGAGATTGGTTTCACTAGCTTTGACTGTTCTGATGGCTGATAGCCTCAAAATAATCGTACCTGTGATAACTTGAGCCAAGAGGAGAAGAACAGGGGTAGTGGTGCAATATGATACGCCATTTTTATTGCAAATGTCTTATGAAAGGGCTAGCTAACTAGGGCTCTCTCTAATATCAATGATGTTGTCCTTGTATGAACTTAATCGGCAGGGTTTAAAGACTTGTGGACTGTTGTACTGTGCTGAGAAAAAAATCAATATAATCCACAAATTAGCTCAGACATGGCTTTCATCACAATAGCGTCAACTACATAAAATCTTTAATTTTTCAACTACTACTGTGTAACATTGGTCTCATCACATTTTAAATCTGATGTGCCCAGTTATTTGCGTGAAATCGGGTATGTTGCGTTGGCATACTCGATAGTCAACTTAACTATGCCCCCATCACACTTATTAATGATAACTGCGAACTGATTGCAATAAACCAAAAAATAATGTAACATGTCAATGCAGTTTTCTAACGTGCAGTGTCGCAACACTGCACTCATCCATACTTTAAAGCACACAAGCATGAAGAAGTATGGTTGAGTGCCACACAAAATGCGAGCCAGGACTGGGAAAGAAAGGACGGAAGTACAAAAGCATGGTACCATATAATTTTCTCCAGTGTCACGGGATCCTAAATCTAAAAATCTTCGCTTCTGAACGCTTTGCTAGCTTAATCCAATTAACAAGGGTAGCAAATTTTTGATGTTCTATTTCGTAAGATTCCACTCCAATCAAAGCACGGCTAAAGCTAGGCTGTGTGAGCTCCTGCCAAAACATGACAACTTTGCACAGGTTTGTTTTTAGATGGGCGTTTATTGATTGTGACAGATAAAGAGATCAGTGATCTTGTGAAGCATCACGCGCAAGTGGTGATTACCATCCCCGCTGATAACGCCGCATGCTAATCATTGTAAACATCATGTTGAGCTTTGACACGCTTAGGCTTATCTGTAATTGTTGTAATTGTTACGAGCGTTTAATGAGATCGTTTTACAGATATGCTGAGTGCCAACAGGGCCCGGGAAAGGGGATGTGCTCCTTCAGACGTGCCTGGTTGATGGGGACATTAGATAGACGCTAACTCCCCGTGCCGTGCTGGTAATGAAAGACAGCCACAAGCCAGAGTGCAAATCAGATAAAAGGGGTCTGGAGTCGAGGCGATCATGAAATATTTAAATATATGGGGCTTCAAAGCAGATGAGGTCTCTCGCTCTTGTCAACAGACAGACCCCCTGCAGTCTAGTCATGGACCAAGTCCCTGGCCCACAACCAGCTTCACATGTAGGTCACAAATCATTGGCTCACTTTACTGTCACCGAGGGAAAAGAGGGGAATTCACCGATGAAATTTTCCTGTCTCCATAAATACACTGGAAAGCAATTTTCACCGCTCTCCATGTGGTCTCCTGTGTTCAAGTGTGACAGACAAGGAAAGATGGGCCAAAAGGTGCATCCAGGAAAAGTTATTCGAGTAAAACCACTGTCATGCATACAAAATAAAGAACTACAGTACATGTAAAAATGTTCCAGTCACATGATCCCCCACCGCATACATCTTCGCACACATACATGACACAATCATCACCCACATCACAGAAAACGGAAATCAAATTCAATGTTTTCAACTGATCTTTGTTGGCATGAACAGTTATCTCTTAACAGTACCCAAGTTGATTTGTTTCACAAAAGACTTTCAAGTTCCCAACCAAATGAAAATTAGCCCACGGGTACCTGTTTTGTTTCTTTTCAAAATTTAATAATTGGTTGCTCGCATTATGTTGGGGATGCGTCATCCCCCTTTCGTCAGTCTGTGGGGATATTACTGTCGGCAGACGAATTATATTATTTTTGCACCCGCCCTGCAAAATACAATTAGACACCCCCACAATGACCAGCAGGGGTCTGGTGCGATATAAGGAGGGGAGTACATCAAGAAAAAAGAGGGAGGGCTGGGGAAGCGCCGGCAGAGACCTCCCTGCTGGTTTTCGATGTCCACGGCCCATCTACTGTGCACCACCCTCCCCCACTCCCTCGCGCTCTCGAGGGACTATCATGAGGCCCCACTCTGGAGTTGTAGCGAGAGGCAAGTGTGAGTGAAGTGTTAGGGCGGAGGCGCCGTGGGATGACAGGGGCTGTCTCTTATGATGGCTGACAGAATGGTCTTGACAGAGCGATTCAGAAGCCTAATCCTGCTCCAGCCGGGTATTGCTCAGGGGGTCTGTAGGGGGTCACTGGGGTTTTAATAGAAGGTCTCAGATGTGATTTCCTTAGTTCTTTCCTGAAGTCATTCCTATTTAAAAGACACAGCAGGTTTTTTCTTCCCCACCACCTCCCTTTTTGGGTTCCAGTCTGTCCTGCCTCGCTCTCCTCTGTCTCCTACTGTGTTGTTTTCTTCTTCACTCCCTACCCCTCTGGTTCCCGCTCCTTTATCCTGCTGCCTCCTCTTGTCCTGCTTGCTCCCTTTGCGCCTCTGAGAGAAAAGAATCAAAAAGGGAAAATAATATCTCTGCCAGCACAGTTGCTCTTCGTTGGTCTTAAAACAAAGCGCCATGGGGCACGTGGGGAAGGGCGCGGGTGTTTAGCACAATGGTTTTTGAGCGGTGCTTATAGATGCTTTAAAATGCTTTGGAGTTTTTCCACACGCCGCGCAATGTTTCTTTCCGAGTATGATTACAATGAATTGCTTCAAGGCGAAACCTGAGGTCAGGTGTAGAGGTTTGTCATTGTCATTTGTTGCGACAGAAATAAAATGTCGTGAAGAATCCAAGAAATTTCTTTGAAAAGCAATTATGCTTCATGCAATTACCCAGTTCGCATTCTATCAAGTCAGTTGGTGATGCAAAAATGGAAGAAAATGAACACACAAGTGTCATTCTGCCACAGTTATATCTTTAGAAAAATATTAAATTTGTAGTTCCAGAGTATGGGAATAGCAGGTGAATTGCATTATAGGCCGATTTGTGCACATTTCCATTGTTACTGGTGCATTTTTCTCAACACTGTTTTGTTCTGCGGCGAGGGTGGTGCTGTTTAACAGTTTGGATGGATGTCCATTAGAGCGTAGGAGGAGGAAAGAGAAGTGTCGGCATGCAGCCAAGCAATGTAAAACACATTTGTTGTAACAGAAGTAAAAGCAAAAGATTGGAAGGCGAGGAATCAAGGTTGTTTGGATTCTTGTTTACAGATACTGTCATGACAAAAGATTGTATCGTTAAATGTATTTGTCTTCTGCAGCGTAATAATTTTTAATCATGTGTTTGCAGATTACACATTGTTGTGCTTGTCGTACTGCCATGCATTACAATTGCCGTCCTGATCTCGATTCACAGTTTTAAGCCGTACCATGACAAACTGAATTGTACCCCTTTGAAACATGTGCATAAAGTTGACTGGAGATGTGCCCTTTAAAATAATCTCGCCTTGAATTTGAGAGTCTGTCATTAAATGAGTATGAAACAAAAATCCTGCCGACGACGCATGATGCTGTGTTTTTTGAGGTCAGTTGAAAGGGGGTAAACGACTGACTGGTCTGAAATTATCGATGAAATCTCGGCCAATTGCCTGCATTCCACCGCAATGTCTGTAATTTAGGCAAAAGGGTCTCTTGTTTCTCTTGTGACGAGGCAGAGTGCGTGGGGGTAGTGTGGCTGTGTTCATCG
This sequence comes from Hippocampus bargibanti, assembly GCF_051943395.1. Lineage (NCBI taxonomy): Eukaryota > Metazoa > Chordata > Actinopteri > Syngnathiformes > Syngnathidae > Hippocampus > Hippocampus bargibanti. The sequence goes on along the minus strand of NC_142749.1, from coordinate 4,915,119 downwards.
GATAGAGGCGAAAAAAAAGCCTTTGAGAAAGGGAAGGTTAAACCAATTTTCTTGTCTGTTGCTTTTTGAAAGTGAGTCCCATGGCAACAACATTACACTGATGGTCAGTGAAGTCGGTTTGTTTCTGCTGACAGCCAAGCTCTTTTTGTGACCACAAAGTCAACTGGATCTGATTATTGCCTACCAGATCCAGATAATGTCGACCATTGATCCGTCTATTTATCTTGAACCACCACAGCACTGGCTTGCTCTCAGAGACCACGGACAGATAAGCAGATAACACTGTCTCGAAAGGCTTTTAACAAGCGGTAGAAACACTTTCCCCCACTACTTTGTGATGGGAGGCTTTTTTTTACTCCTCCATATATACACAAAGGGAGGGCTTTTAGAAGAATTACCACTGAATTCGACACACTTTTCACCTATGAGCAAAATGGTGACAGAATGTCTGGTGCATTCTGGGTAAGAAATGCTGCTTCATTAACCCTTTAGTGGAATGGTTAAATTAAGGTAATTGTCCATAGACAATAACATGTGTTCCAAATATGAAAGCACAACTCCATTCGCTTGTTCAAAACAGCACACACCCTCTAAAAAATGTCTCCTTTTCAGAATATTTGATTGAGACAGTTGAATAAACAACACGTCAGCTTTTCATTTCTACTTTTGGCATGCCTCGGTTTCCAGGTTTGGGTTCTTGCTTGTCTCTTTGTGTACGAGTATGCGTTTGCTTGCACAGCCGTGAGTCCTCCTCACATTAATAATGGGAGTGAGTGACAGATTAATTTATGTCTGGCTGTGTGTCTGAGGAATTGGGAAGAAAGAGCTTGTCAGTGCTGCTTGTCGGGAGGGGGTAGAGATTAGAGCTTGTTGTCGTTGACAACCCAATGCAGGCTTTGCAAGATAAGGTTGGATAAAAACGACTGTAAAAAGTAATTTATGAAGAAAAAAATATTTATCATATTTCAAAAATTAGTCATTTATCATTGATATAAAATTATCGCAAGAAACACTCAAGCCGAATAATTCACTATAAATAACGGTTTTCCTTCCAATATATCAATAATACATTTTAAATGGGTTTTATATACTTCAGACAGTTTTGAGAAAAGGCAGTAATTTGCGTATGGCAATAATAATAATAGAATGTGCCGAAAGGAATATTCTGTAATCATAGTAACATAACAGGATAGTAGAATTTGATCAAATATGTAATCTCGGCTGATTGCTATTTTGAATTTCTGCATCATCTTTATTAGCTCAATAAAATAAAAAGAACTAAATTAATTCATTCACTGCCACTCACAAATTTATTTGGAAGTTGAAAATATGACGTAAAGCGCCATTCCCGAAATTGTTCTCAATTGTCCGTCATTGTACTTCTTTGAAAGAAGTACAGATGACGGCTGAAGAAACCTTTTCATCGATTGACCACTCCTGTACGACTGAGAGCTTACACAGACGTGTTCGGGTTTTGTTTATGTCATGCTTGTGTGCCGATAAAGCGCTAGCCATGGCCTTTGGCCATGTTTTTTTCTTTTCCACAAGGGGCAGCATTTCCCTTTTTTTCCATGTTAGCGCTTTGTTCTAGCTTCAGCTGTTGTTAAAGCGCTAAATAAACCAATATGTATGTATTGCATTGTATTTTGGACAGCCGCCCTCATTTCAAGCTCATATAACTCCAGACCCATATAATTTAGGATTGTTTTATGATGAAAGAAGAGAGTCTAAGATTTCTAACGCTGTCTTAAATGTTTATGCAGTCCTAAAACTTCATATCCTGTGGGTCCTGGAATTCTAGTGACAATGAAAAAAACCCTGGCACTGGAGTGGACACATTTTTTTGCACATATCTCGCAGTGAATGAGTTAATAAATAGATAGATACATGAATAAATACATCTAGAAACCATTTGTCTATGTCCGCATTGGGCAACAGCTGACTTTGGGCAAAAGACAAACGACAGTCTACCGGAAACAAATTCCTTGTGTGTTCTACATACTTGGCAATAAAGATGATTCTGATTCTGATTCTGATTCTGAAAAGTGTTTGCCAGCCGAATGTGGAATAACCACTGATCTTAACACAGTGTTATCAGTGTTGATTAAACATCAATATGTGAGTGTGTGTTTGCATGAATAGTTCTGACAAACGCACATATTATTTGTAGCTCATAGTGTTAACTTGCTTTACACACTTCATTGATTTGTCTGTGATGTCAACGCTGTGGCAGAGGACAGAGATGGTTTGTGGTTTGTCCAGGCACCACTTTCACTCTACTGTATTTAAATTCTGTTCTTCCACACTCTGGACGCTGCTTCGGCAAGTAGACACAAGCAGCTTGCCGCTGTGAACACTCACCGCTGAGCTTGATCTACAAGAGGAGATGTTTCAACATCAGCTCAACCGCGCCGGCAAGATCTAGCCCACATGTTGCTAATGTAATGAAAGCCGAACTAGCATTTGGCCCAGCAGTGCGTGGAACATGATGAGGTATTTTTCACTGCATGAGACAGAGCTGCCCCCAAAACAAGCCAATTTCCTAAGGACAAGCACTATGGTATTAAAAAAATGTTTGTAATTGTTTATCTCTCATCTCATTTTCCGTACCGCTTATTCCTCATTAGGGTCGCGGGGGTTGCCGGAGCCTATCTCAGCTGTCTTCGGGCACGAGGCGGGGGACACCCTGAATTGGTTGCCAGCCAATCGCAGGGCACACAAAGACATACAACAGTCACTCTCACACTCACACCTAGGGACAATTTGGAGCGGTCAATCTGCCTGCCACGCATGTTTTTGGAGTGTGGGAGGAAACCGGAGGCCCCGGAGAAAACCCACGCGGGTCCGGGGAGAACATGCAAACTCCACACAGGGAGGCCGGACCGGGACGTGAACCGGCGACCTCTGCACTGTGAAGCCGGTGTGCTAACCACTCGACTACCGGGCCGCCCTGTAATTGTTTATGCTTCAGCTATTTTGTTGAAAGACTATCAGATATGCACAAAGACACAATTTTAGCTTTGTGTAGGGGCTTTGGGGAGCACAATATGTCTCAATTAAGTTGTATTTTTTGCTTTTGTCTTCTACTTCTGCCACGAATTAGTCGTGTTGTTATAGCACCAACACATGCTAATGTTTCCATTCAGATTTGCTTCGACGAAGTGTACAAACTTTGGTAATGCTACAATTAGCAAAGGTTACTTGAAACGTATTATGCATTGGGTAATTCGAGTGACGAGATTCACTTGGTTCTGAAATAATGGACCAGTACCTATTAGTATGTCCGCCTCATAGTAAATGGGAGCAAGGTTTGATTCCGGCTTCGGCCTTCTTGTCTTAAATTTGTATGTTATCCCCGTGCCTGCGTGCGTGGGTTTTCTCCAGACACTCCGGTTTCCTCTCACATTCCCAAAACATGCATGGCAGGTTGATGGAACATTCTAAATTATTTGTAGAGTGTGATTATCAGTGACAGAGTTTTTTTCATCTCTGTGTACACTGTGTGTGATTGGCTGGCAACCCGTTCAGGGTGTACCCCCCTTGCCCAAAGACAGCTGGAATAGGCTCCAGCACACCATTGGATCTTTGTGACGACATACTGATCAGAAAATTGATGGATGGATGGACGGGTGGGTGGCCTTGGGTGGATGGATAGATGGAGCGATGGACAGGTGGAATGATGAATGGCTGCTCAATAAATTGTTCAATAAAGGCTTGTAAAAGGGGCACTGTCTCAAGCCCAGAGTCACCAGACAAATGCAATAAGAGCTTTTAACGTATAAGATTGTGTGCCGTGCTGCACACTCATGTTACACTTATCAGTAATATTTCAAATGAGGGCACATTTGATGTAATGGCAAAAAAGCTCATAAGGTGTTCCCCTGTGATTGTAATCCAAGACCTGTGAAATTGAACCTTGGTTGTTTGTGAGGGGGGAGGATGAACAAGCTGCTGTTCAGCATCCCCCACCCAAAACACACACAAAGGTACAAAATATGAGGAAATGTCGACAGATGTCATGGGACCTGACAATAATGAATAAGACACATTGAATCTACTAAAACATTGTGTTTGATTCGAAGATTATTTTTGAAAGTTATGATGTCAAAGATGCGTAATGTGCTGATCACTGTCAAAAAATCATTGGAATTAAAAATAATCTGAAGTTGAGGAATCTGAACGCTGATTGTTTCGCAGTGTTGCTGTAATCACGGACTGGTGGCTGCACTCAAATCTTATAAGCGTTTCAAATAAAGAACAGCAGCTCATTCATTGTTGCTGCTGCTGTTGTTTCTGCTGGACTGGTCAACTTTTTCTGGATGAAGTTATGGAAATACATTTTGCATTTTGTCATGTGCTGTAGGCCAAGTTCTAGTAGTTGATTCTGGTTTTATTTTTCACATTGTAAGCACAGAAACTACATGATTTAAATTGCAATTTGATTATTGACGTATGAGCTAACTTGTTCCACCAAAATATGCCATTTGTCTTTTTATCATTTCCGACACAAGGGCAAGATGACTTCATACGTCTGTGTAAGTTTTCAGTCGTACAGGAATGGTTAATCGAAAGATGACTTTATGTTTTCATCTCTGGAACAATAATTGTAAAATACACAAGCATGTGTACAGATTACCACCATCTGGTGACGCAATAATGTAACAAACACGAGGTCATGAAGTTTAAAGGTTCGCTGTGGTCCTTTATGAACAGCGTCTCTTTCCCACCCCAAAGCTAAACCAAGTCGCTTGACTATAACAAGCCACCCGAGGCCAGACCTTACTGCCTGTGGTCGGTACTGAACATTCTTTGTTCTGTGTCATCCACAAAGAGCCACATGAGAGTGTATATCCATACGCTAAAGCCTGAGCAGCTGACTGCAATTTTAGAGAAATGTGTCGCCTCCGCTGTTTCAGGATTTGTTTGGCTAGGCCGCGTTCAGCCCATTTCCCATGACTTCATGTTCATCAAGCTAGTTCCAGCCCATGTGCTCTCTCTCTCTCGTTTCATCTCAGCAAGGCTTGGAATAGCATCTCAGTTCTGAGCAAAAATCTCTTGTCTGCACTCTTGTCGCTGGAACTGAATTGGCAGGGAAAAACTTTGCAGTGTGACTCCATTGTCCATTCATTGACCTCCCTGCCAGCGGATTAATACTCATTAGACAAGCAATTGGTGCAAGGGGTTGTGCTATTAAGAGGCTTACGTTAGAATGTCCAGCTTTGTTTGGGATTTCGTCAGGGAAAAGTGGCGCTCAAGCTCACGCAAATATTACAGAAGGAATATTTCAACAGAAATGGCCATGTGATTTTGTAAAGGCAACCAATGTAGAAGTCTGCCCACCACTGTGTAACACCAAAAAGGAACTCAATGCCGTGGCCAATATTTACTAAGTGTGATTGGAGTGAAGGTGTGCTATTGGTTTGTTCTTCTGCTTCACATTTCTAAGGTTCCGGGTCCAAATCTGCCTTCATGTATGACATGTTGATGTTCTTTCCATGTGTGTAGATTTTCTCCTCGGACTTCTGTCTTCTTGTCATATTAGACATGAAATGGCTCGACTCTGAGCCTCTCCTGGATGACCGAGCTTCTCGCCTTATCTCTAAGGGAGAGCCTGGACACCCTACAGAGAAAGCTGAGTTCGGCCGCTTGTATCCAGGATCTTGTTCTTTCGGTCACGACACAGAGCCGATGACCATAGATTAGGGTTGGGACGTGGAGGAGTTTTTAAGTATTTGGGAGACACAATTCCATATAAAGTTAATTTCAGAGCTCGGCGATATGCACATTGCATGGGCTATTTTCACAATTATTATTATTTTGTCTTTCAATGTAAATGTAACCCAGGGGTGGGCAAACTTTTTGACTCATGGGCCGCATTGGGTTATAAAAATTGACAGAGGGGCCGGGAGCATTTGGAGGGAGTGTTTGGGCCGGAAATACTAAACCTAAAGCATTAAAGGAAAACCGACGCCTCCGGACAAGTTATGTCCATAATTTGTAAGATCACTTCAAATGACTTCGACTGAGCGTATTTGACAAAGATTCCACCGCACATAGCTATAGTTTACGTTTTAAGACTTGCGCTGAATATTCATGAAGTCTTGTTTTCGAGTTGATGACGATCCCCATGTGACGTCACGTTTGGACCGCCCCTGACCGAAAAAGCGACACACAATGCATTTTGCGGTACTTTGTTTAGTCTGAAAACTTCGTGTTGATCCGTGTTGATGGCGAAATTAGAAGGAAAACACATAAATAACGCCATGGTGAATCGTTGTGTGTTGCACCAAGACAACTATTTGATATTCACTGACACAAATTCCCAGCTGACAAATCAGCCCATTTCCAATGGAGCTTGAGCGCCATCTTGTGCATTTTCTGGGTGCTACATTGCTGTCATTGACGGCTCGAATTTATATGGGAGGACTCCTTTAATCAATTGCAAACATTTATGCTTTCGTCTTCAGAACTATTTGAATCATATTCATAACTGGATGAATAACAAGAAAGCATCTTCTCCGAATCTGAAGCCATTGTTTTGATTCTCGAGCAAGGCAAGACGTCTTGGCATGACGTCACGAACAAGGGGGTGGGACCTTCTGAAACAGGCCATTTCCAGATTCATTTTGAAGTCATTTTTATTGGTGTTTTTCATTTGACTAAAAATATCAGCCTGCCTGTTTTGGGTATTTTAGATGCTATAAAACGTTTTTCTGATGTCAGTGGGAAACAAAAAAAAATGGTGCCGGTTGTCCTCTAAATGTAGTGTGTACAAACCTCATAGCGCAGTAAGTACACTACAACCCAATTTATTAACTGTCTTTCAAATGTGACAAATATCACTGATCAGTTAATAAAATTGTCTCAAGGAATATGCAAGATATGGCGTTTACATACTATTTTGCAGATACTTTGAGGAAGAAATGGAAATAGATGCACCAGAGCTCCAGCTTGTCACGATTTGCGAGGTGGTTATGGCGGGTTCGGATCCCAAAAAGCAGGCAGGAGGGAGCAGGAGGTTGTTTGACAAATTGTATTAAAATAAAGTCAGCAGGAACAAAATGTAAAACATCAAAACGATCTGAATGGAAAAAATACAAAGTAGCAAAAGAAGACCAAAAGTAAAAGTCCACCAAGGTTAAACAAACACGTACACGATGCATGCTGCAACCAAGCAGCAAACAAACAATGAATCGGCACCGGATGATCGTGCCAGGTGTCCTTTTAAGTGTCATTGATCTTAACGACCAGCACCTGCGAGGCTGCCGGCAGGGCTGACGTCGCTACCCGCTGTCCGCCAATCTGATCGGGACGACCAGCACCTGTGCAGGTGCAGGCGGGGCCGACAGCGCCCCCCGTTGGTCGCCAACCAGATCATGACAGTACCCCCCCTTCAAGGGGCTGCTTCCAGAAGTCCCAACAGTCTCCCAAAAGGTCCACTCGCCAGGGAACGGTCGGTGGAGAGGGCAACCGCTGCCTCTCCAGCATACGACGGGCGGCGGCCTGATGGGAACGGGACTCGGCCTGGGGTGGACGAAGACGCGGCACGGATCGTCGTGGGCGTGAGTGCGATCCCTCTCGCACGTTCACGCGACGGCGCATGGCTCTGCGTGGACGTCGACTGCCAGGCGCAGAATGGCACCCCGTACGGCCGTATGAGACCAGGTCTCGGCCGGACGCCGACGTGGGCGTCAAATGCCCGGCTCCGGGGGAACGAGACGAGTCCAGAGCCGCTCCGGGATCCAGCGGTGAGTGGGGTCTCGGACTGACGTTGACGCGGACGTTGCACGGCTCGTCGTGGATGAGACTCAATTCGTCATGCACGACGACAGCGTGGCTGGACGTGGGCGTGCAATGCCAGTCACCCAGTTTCACCCTGGACGGCCACCTGGAAGGAGGTCTCGGCCGGACGTTTACGTGGACGTTGCGGCTCGTCGAGTGACGCAATTCAAACTCGACGAGGCTTGCGCTAACGTGGACGTAGCATTGCCAGGCACAGGGTGGAAATGAGACGGGTCCGATGTACCTGCGGGATCCGATGGTTGGCCGATTCATTCTGTCACGATTTGCGAGGTGGTTATGGCGGGTTCGGATCCCAAAAAGCAGGCAGGAGGGAGCAGGAGGTTGTTTGACAAATTGTATTAAAATAAAGTCAGCAGGAACAAAATGTAAAACATCAAAACGATCTGAATGGAAAAAATACAAAGTAGCAAAAGAAGACCAAAAGTAAAAGTCCGCCAAGGTTAAACAAACACGTACACGATGCATGCTGCAACCAAGCAGCAAACAAACAATGAATCGGCACCGGATGATCGTGCCAGGTGTCCTTTTAAGTGTCATTGATCTTAACGACCAGCACCTGCGAGGCTGCCGGCAGGGCTGACGTCGCTACCCGCTGTTCGCCAATCTGATCGGGACGACCAGCACCTGTGCAGGTGCAGGCAGGGCCGACAGCGCCCCCCGTTGGTCGCCAACCAGATCATGACACAGCTGCTCCACTTGTTGTCGGTACGCAGACTCATCGCCGTCTTTGATGATGACCGTGGTGTCGTCTGCGAACTTTATGAATTTGACAGTTGGGTGCGTTGAGGTGCAGTCGTTCGTGTAGACATTATACTCTTTCATAACTGCCAAAGTTTCAGTGCAGTTCAAACAGACACACTTCCCCTTGAATTCTTTGAAGAAATATTCACTCTCTCACCATGTCTGAAATTTTCTGCACTCACTTTCTACCTTTCGCTTCTTTGATTCTGCCATGTTTAGTAATGGGTACATTTGTTCTGAGATTGGCCTTTTTGGTGGAGCAACTGCCTTGATCAACAGTAGCTCCCCCTGGTGTTAAAACTTAGGAGTGTGGGCAAAATTTGAAGTGCGGGCCATATTCCATTCTGTTTGTAAAATTTCTTGTGGGCCAATTAAAAATGCACTGCGGGCCGGAGTTGGCCCGCGGGCCGTAGTTTGGACACCACTGATCTAGCCCTTGTGAACGCTTGCTCAGTCCAGCTATCCAAGCATCACACATGTTAACCCATTTGGCACCAAAAATTATGTGGCAGTGTGGAATGAGTTGAAACACCTGTCCATATTATAGCTAGGTATGGTATGGGACATTACTCTAACCATCTTGCTAAAGTTTGTATTGGAGATTAAACACACACACACACACACACACACACACACACACGCACACACACACACACACACACACACACACACACACACACACACACACGCACACACACACACACACACACACACACACGCACACACACACACACTCACACGCACACACACACACACACACACACACACACACACACACACACACACACACACACACACACACACACACACACACACACACAAGTTGGGGAGGGGAGACTCGAAACAGCCTACTGCATCAAACTGCACTGCTTTGTGGAAACATTGCTTAAGTGGGCCCCTGTGGCCAACTGCTGAGCTCTGCCACCTCTGGCATAGCTCTGTTCCAAAGTTGACTGAGAGCAAATAAACTGAAAATGTTTTTTAAAATCCCTCTCGGCTTTTGTAAAGTTATCACATCATTATAAACACTATAGTTAAAGAGCAGGCTGTGTGGTATAGTATAGTGTAAGCTTTGTCAGGGTGGGCACAGAGACCACTGAAAGCTCACATCACATTGAAGGCTAAATGACCTTAAGTGCTTTTTATATTAACAGTTGCCCTCCCTTCAGGCCTGTGTAGTGGGATTTGATCCAATTGGAAGACATGGCCTGAGGGCTGCAAAGCGGTGCACGTCGCTCATGAAGGAGCATTTTGTTTTTCTTTCCCTCGTGGTAGCAGCGGCACCCTTCTGGGGAATTCATTAGTGTCTGACATCATCTCACCGAGGCTACGTTGGAAGAAAGCATATCTTTCTGCCTGGCTCTCCCCTCCCCTTCTTATTTTTTCTTCCACTCTCTCCACTTGCTCACCGCTGTTCCTCTTAGTGAAGCCGTTTTCTTGTGTCTCACGCCGGTGTATTTTTTTCTCGTCGTCGTTTTTTATTTTTGCGAGCAGTTTTACACAAAAAGGGTAAAAGACGTGATCTGTTAGCTTGCAATGAGGCTTCTTTAGATCAGGAAGTGGGTGGACCCGACAGACCGCGAAGGCAACACAAACTGCATTAGGCGGCTCTCGAGCAGCCAGTCGCCGGATGAATGAGAATTTGTGTGGTTGCTTTTGGATCGGCTTGGGAAAGGCGTGTGCAACGACCACGGAAATCCACGACAGACACCGCCCGCGAAGCTGAAAACGGCGAGAAAATAAGCAGTCTTCGTTTGTGAACCAGAGCTCGCTGTTGGAGCGTCTCTTTCCCTGACGCGCCTTGTTGGAATTGGTTCTCGAGCACAACCCCCCCGCCCGACCCGGATCCCGTTCTTTATTTCTTTTAGGTATTTTGGAGAATATAAGCGGAGGTGGGAAACAACACATTGCTCGACAAAAAGGAATTTGTTTGTCCCACTAGTCGTGCGCTCGAGAAAGAAGCTCACGGCACAGCGACACATGGTTCCCTTTGTCCAAAAGGCGCAGTCGTTGAACGGCTTTTTTGGGAATCCTTCTTCATCACCTTTTGCTTCCCCTGCATGGCTGCCCTCGATGCACACGGAATAGACTTCGTCGTCAGTGTTGTGGATTATACAATTTAAGAAAACCACGAACACAGAATGTGAAACAAGGTCGCATTCTGCCAAAGTACTTGTTTTCATTGCCACATTAAAGGTACGATGGTCGCTTATTCTTCCGTGGTTTGTGCACTATTGTCTGAGTTTCATTTTTATTCAAACAGTCAAATGTATTTGGTGCCGATGCAATATATGGCCTTTATTTTTAGTTGTTTCATGTACATTGTCTTCTGTAGAACTCGCCGAAGACGCGCAGACGAACCTGCGCATTCCTGAAAACAATAACTCGAATTGCTCTCCTGTTCAAAACTACCACCATGTCTTTGCATTTTTGTTTATCAATGACTTTAGATTTTTACTAGAATGGTATATACGTGGCGATGTTGTCCTTATGTGAAGCTTTTAATCGGGTGTTGTCCTGCTTTTTTAAGAGTCCTTCGACCAAATCCAACGGGCACCTTAAACCGCAATAATCTTTGACACCAGAAAGTCGCAGTAGAAGCACATTAAAAATCTTCGACTTGATGTTTCAACCTCGCTTTCTTTTATTACCTATATTCAAATCCCATACCGCAGATTGTATTGGGAGTGTAAAAACGTCGTGCTGCGCCTCGAAGGCTTTTGGAATGTCAGGTCATGGACCAACAGTGCCACCATGTGGTTCAACAACGAAGTGCTCGTTGAAATAGGCATGCAGGAGACTCCTGGATTTGTTATTTCTATCTTTATGGTTGATAAAAATCTGGCACGGCAAGGTTTGGCCACTTCCTTTGTTACCCCGAATGCAATCTTCGATAATGTCTAGCCTTTTCTAATTGAAATCTATTAATTAGAACCATAAAAATATGGTGATGTTCGTGCTCCCACGGAAAAAAATACAATACAGCCTGGTATATCTCACAGATTATAACAACATTGACTGTCCTGTAGTGTGTGTTGGTGTTGAAAGAATAACACCATGTAAACATATCAAGTTTTGTTTTATTAATTCATTAAAATCTCTGTGTTGTTCCTAGGTCTCTGATGCCAGCTCCGACAAATTTTTCAGCACAGCTGCACTTAAAGGTATGCACCTTTTTATTTGATTTGCATGTGTTTCTAAAGCAATGTCTGGATGTATTAGGTGCCTTTCTTGTTTTGTTTTGTTTTACATTGGCCTTACATTGTCGCAGCATTGTGTCAATGTCATGGTTCTATATAATCGTAATTTAATAGTGCATACACAGACAACTGTTGGAACAATTTGTATCCCAGAATTTTGTCTTATTGTATATCCAATGTGATACATACCACTGTTGCAATGCGATGTATTAAGCTCCTTCTAGGGCAGGGGTCGGGAACCTATGGCTCGCGAGCCATATATGGCTCTTTTGATGATTGCATATGGCTCGCAGATAAATCTAAATGCATATTCTCACTTTTTTCTGTTCATTTTCTGTTGGGGCTGCAGTTGGCGGAAAGCACAATTTTGATTGGATGATACTGGCCGTCATTTGAAAAAGGTAAACGCCCCTTTAAATGAGTCCGACGAGTAAAAACAAAGTACACTTCAGCTTCAATAGACAGGGGCTTCGCCTTTGTGGAGAGAAAAGATTCTGATTCTAATTTACAATGAAACAATACCATCGATGAAACAGTCGAATGTCAGTGACATTTTAACAAGCCCCATGTTAACGTTAGCATCAATATACATCTGTGACAAGTATGTTGCATAGCAAGTGTGGAAGCTAATGAGCCGTGTGCAGGCTAGCTAGCAGTAACTTCGCGTATGGAGCCGGCAAGTTGTCTTTCATTCCCATCGTTTGGCTGGATTTTTAGCAATCATGAGGAACGGAAAACCATTCATGTTAACGTTGAGTACTATCACAAAGTTATTTTAAATAATACATTCTGACATTTTGTTGAAAAGTGGCCGCATGTACGTCTGTCTGTGTGTGCGTGTCCGTGTGTGTGCGTGTGTGTGCGTGTGTGTGTGTGTGTTTGTGTGTGTGTGTGTGTGTGTGTGTGTGTGTGTGTGTGTGTGTGTGTGTGTGTGTGTGTGCGTGCGTGTGCGCGCTCACGTGTTGTGGCTTTCACTGAAAAACATTTCTAAATATTTTACTTTTATGGCTCCCTTAGTCAAAAAGGTTCCCGACCCTTGTCTAGGGTATGGCAATTGTTCTAAGCTGTGTGCTGTCTTGGTTGTGAAACTTGTTCTCAAGGAATAAAACAAGGGCAGGAAAGGCTTCTATTTATGGCCTGGGTGTGCTAACACCACATGTGACCTCATTATCAAGTCACTAATTTGCTGTTAAAGGCAGGCTCATTTTCTTTGGCCAGGGCTAATGGAGGTGTCCCCTCGTGAATGGGCATTCCTGTTTAATGTGGTGGTGGATGGGGGGTAGGGCCAAAGGGGACACTTCAATGCGAGGGTTATGACCCCTTTACGGCCATGGCAGAAAGTGGGGCGGTCGCCTGTAATGCGTCCTCGTACCACCCACTGTATCGTTTACCTGATTCTCTGCATTTTTCCTCAGCGTAGACACATTTCCCACATTTTGGCCCTTGATTCGCTCTGGGGCTTGATTTGCGGCTTTCATTGGGGTGGGTGTCTCACTGGCTTTGACAGAGAGGTTTCCTTTTGAACCTGCTTCTCCATAGACTGATTTGGTTGCCTTGAAAGGATTAGGGCCTCCTTTGTGCATCTTAAATCAACAGAGGGCCACCCTCTTTCCCCCTCTATGAAAGGACCCGACCAGGGGAAACAGGACACAAAATACAAGTATTTTCTGCTGTGTGCTCGTTTCCCCACACTCTTGGCCCCAATTTCCATTTAAACGACCCCTTTTAATCATCGCCAGCCCGTCCTCTTGCCTCCCCATATGTTAACGCAATTTGCATCAAACGAGTAAAAGAATCCAGGTGCAAAGAGAAAAGGGGCTGAGGGGAGGTCGTTGGTATTTTTATGGTGTTGGGATTAAAAAGGTTGGGAGGTTTTGTTTTGTTTTTTTTGTTTTTTTGTTGGAAGGGATTACCATCAATTCAAAGCATGTAAATCACAGCACCAATAACAAATTCCAATGAAAAATTGGAATTTGGGGCTCATTTGGTAGACAATGAATGTTAGTGTTTAGCTGCCGTTTGATACAAGCGTCCTCATTTGTTTCATGCTGATGTTTATGCTCAATTTTTAAAACAAACAAACAAAAAAAACAAAAACAACAGCAAGTAAAGTATGTCGACCTGAACAGAAGATTATCCTTTTTACACGCTCATCATTTGAGATGGTCTCTCATCTGCCCACTCTGAACAATGTACAACCACCTAACAGTCCTTACCCAAGTGTAACTTTAATAGAATTATAAAAAAGATTCAAACAAATGCCATCTTCACCTGTTTCAAATCTGATCCCTCATCTGCTAATTTCACAGCCTCAGTCGATAACATTTTTCATGTCTCCTAAAGAAGCATGATTCTTTTTCGTGGTCGTCCTAAACGGCCTTTTTCAACTGACAATAAACCCCTGTGGCACTTCACTCTCTCCCTCGCTCTAATCACTCTTGCTTCATTGTACCTAGCAAAGGATTTCATTAACTAAGAGTCATTAAATGTAAGCTCTAATTAGCATGGCTGTCAATATCTCTACAGGGGTACTCATGCATGTTCATCTGATACTTCGGCTCTACAAGATGTTTACCTTCGGTCGGGGGGGGCGACAATTTTCAAAGATGGAATATCCTGCCGAGAACACTAACCATCGACATGCTGTATCGAGATTCCGGTGCTGACACAAAAGCACAGCATGTCACCGACCGCTCAAGCCTGCTAACAGATCCGTGGAACCATTTAAGCGGTTTCTGAGAAACTACAAGATGGAATGTGATCACCTGGTCATTTTCCCATCCAACAGGAAGTGTTTTATGGCTCACTATGCGTTGTTTGCTTGAGTTCAGCCTGAGTCGTAAGATTACCATATTTTCCGATGTATGAGGTGCACCCAAAAGCCTTGATTTTCTTCAAAAGATAACCCATGTCCCTTATATGTAGATGTGCCTTATATGTGAAGTAATATTGAGACACAAGTCTCGCAACTACTGTCAGCAGCCACTGACTCCGTTTTCCCTTGTAAAAGAAGTCGAGTGTAATACCAGCCTCTGTAGCCTTATAATATGGTGTGCTTTATATTTGGAAAGTATTTATATATTATACAGTAAAGTCTCGTTATATCGATATTCAAGGGAGTCCGAAAAAATATCGATATAACCGGGACTATCGATATATCCGACCCTGTTTGCATGTAATTTTCTCCGTGCGTGCATAGAAATAGTATCGATATAACCGGGACTATCGATATATCCGATATCGATATAACGAGACTTTACTGTATTGGGAAAACCTTTGTTATTCATTGAAGGTGCGCCTTATACGCTGATGCGCCTTATATATGGAAAAAGTTTGAAAATACACCATTCACTGGTTGGTGCACCTTATACACCGGTGCACCTTATACAACGGAAAATACTGTAGTATAATACCTTCCTCTCAACATTACACTATGTGCTTCCCAGACTTGACAAATTTTGTTTTCTGTTGTTGATTGCAGTGATTTACAATTGCACTGCATTATACTCAGAGCTCTTTCCCTCATGTTCTCCGCATCCGATGGGAAAATAAAGTTTCACATGAGAAATAAAGTTCTCTGTTATGCTCAAAATTAACCTGTGATTTTGCAATCAACATTTAATTCCCTGCCAAACGGCCATATATTTCCATGAATTTCCATAAATTAGCATTTTATTGTCACACAGGTTTCCTGGAATGTTACAATCTTAACAACACGTGTATTCAATATAGCTGCAAGAATTATTCTTGACCGCATCCACCTGATTATTTCATCATGCAATTTTTGTTTTAAGATTACAAAGATGTCTTTTTGCAAAAGCTAATCCCTTAAGGTCTTGCAGCTGTTTCTGTGGCACGGGTTTGATGCAGCGTACACACGGTGTAGTGATTCCTCTCCACCCACATCTCCACCTCCATCCACAGCGCAACACTGATTTCACAGCGCTTTGCTGGAGTTAATGCGAAAATGAAGCGAGTGTCACAGCGGTGACGCCAGCGTGAAGAGTGCCATCGGTGAAGTGTGTCGGGCTTGAGTGCTTCTGTCACTAGCGGAGAGAGTAATGTGCGATGTGAAAGGTGTAATTTGCAGCGCTGATGGCGTTGTTTTAAAAAAATTGTGAAAAGAGAAAAGCAGAGGTGAACTGATGTGGCAGATATCACAACTGAAGAGTTACTGGATTGTCATGGAGAGCTCTACAGGCTGCAAAATGGGCTGAGAGCATATTGCTTGCTCGCCTGTATGTGTGTCTCACTCTGTCTCTCTCTCTCGCACACGAACCTCGTCATTCTCTCTGTTTCATGGAAGTGAGGGGGGTGATGGAGCTGTGTGTACTTCATGCCTCGGCAGCCACCTGCTGTAATCTCGAGTTATATAGAGAGCAGCAATCACACTGAAAATCACCTCGCCGCCTCTGGAAGGCATTTGGTTGACTGGAAAGAGAAGGTTGGCCTTTTACAGCTCTAGTGTCGCTTTATGGCCCCCACCAGCCCCCATTCACTGCCCCCACGCCGACCTCATGCTGACCTCCGGCGTCTGTTCGGTATGGGTGTCAAAAAGTCAGCGCTGTTCGTGGAACTTGACCTGATGTGCAGTGGAAAGATGACCTGGCTACCATTTGCCTTTTGGGCCTTGTGAGGGATGGCCGCAGTCAAGGACAATCTCCTTTTTCCCCTCCCTGGGGCTTGGAGGTCACCAGGAGGTCACCTCTTCTTCCATCTTACATCTCGAACAGTCGCAACAAAGCATTCTTGCTGCCGCAACTGGACCAGAAATTAAATCAAGTTATCCCATAGTAATTTTTGTATTGAGAAACTTTAGAAAGAAGTTCATCGTGTACAAGAAGAAAGCAATAGATGGGATAGCACTCAGTAATCACTGGTGGGATTGTGGTTCTTTCATGTGACTTCAATGTAGGTTGTAATAATTTTCGTTTATTGTGCATGAGCGAATGGCTGGCAACCAGTTTCCCAAAAACAGCCATGATGGGCTCCAGCACGCCCCTGCAGCCTCTGCGAGGATAAAGAGGAACAGAAAATGGATAGATGATGTGCATTATTGCGTCTGTTGAAAACAGCTTTTACAGTACTGCCGGATATTTTCAACGATATTTATTTGACCCACTGGATATTTACATTGCATTTTATTTCTATTTGTCTTTTTGTTGTTTTTATGTCAATAGATTCTGCCTTTCATGCAAATGCAATATCAAGCCTCTGCCAGTCCCAAATTGATATAAAAGTTGAGTATGTTGGATCTTCAAGAATGTCTAGTTTAGTGTGATTTTAAACACATTATTGAAATGAAAAGGCTGACAAGGAAAAAGTGATTATCATTTATATTGTGTTTTCGATATAAAATCTGTTTTATTGATAATCGGAGAGGTTATCTCTTCGACTAAAAGTGCCATTTGGCAAAATTGCAACCGAATTGTTTTGATAACCTGTGTAATCAATTGTCAATGTCATGGAGATGCCGTTCACTTGCATTTCAAAACTGCATTGGTCTCATTTGATTTTAGCCCATGCATGAAAAGAGACTTCATTAAAAAAATAATGAAAGTGATTTACCTCCTTGAAGTGAATGATTTGTAATACATGCATTTTCTGCACGGCTTCTACTTGTGTGGGTCTCAAGTGAGCTGGATCCAAGGAAGCCTGATTTTGGGTGCAAGGCTAATTGCAGTGCAGACAGTATAATTACTCAAACTACCATTTGAAGACCCATTCACACCTATAGACAATTTAGGGTTCAAACAAACCTTGCAGTGTGGGAGCAAGCCCAAAAAAACTGGGAAGAACATACAAATTCTACACCGGCCAGAATTTGTACCAATCAACCTCAGAATTATTAGGCAACCCACAACACAATAAAACCCAATTGTTTGCTACTGCCTCAAACAGTAAATTAGAACCCTCACTTGAAAGAATCACTGATGAAAAAGCTAAGCTAAGATGTTAAAAGAAAGCAAAAATATTCAGTTGAAGGAAATTATACTGCCATTTGACGTATCGTGTGGTATCTCCCTCTCCGTAAACTGCAAAGCAAACCATCGTTCGCTCTGTTGTTACACCGCCACTCTGTTCAGTCATCTGCTAAATTTGAAGCCGGAGGTCTCATTGTTGTCCACTTGACTGAAATATGTTGACAGAAGATTCCGTTTAGGGAAATATGCAGAGTGAGTCTGTTGCGCCTTGCCTGTGGCCTTCAGCAGTACAAAGAGGTCATTCAGAGTGTGTTCCACAAGCCCCGAGGTTAGAGACTAACTAAATCCATCCATCTTAATGCATTTATTTCAGCACTCGCAGAACTGCAAGGGAGTCTGTGCAAACATTCTCCATTTCCGACATGCCACACGGTAAACCCAAAGAGCCTGGAATCCATCAGGCCAAAAATCTCAAACACAAATTTTTAAATGGGCTGCACTCCAGAGATCAAAGTCAAAGGACTTATTCCCCCTCCCCACCCCCCGCCACGTCCCTCATCTTGTTTGCTTGCTTGTTAGGCTTGAATGGCCAGCAACTGTACGGTACATGCAAGGACAAATATCTCTGAGACTTTTTGGGTTGTTGTAGGTCAAATAGAACCTTGGACAAATATTAGCATTGTGCAAATAAATTGATGCCCTACACAACATGTACCCCGCCTGATGATTTTTTTTTTTGTGCTGGACCACTGTATAACTATTTAAAAAGCAAGTTAAGTTGTCAATAAACTAAGTAGCTAAGTAGCATAATTGCCTTTTTAGTTTTTAATTAGCCTAATCAAAATAATATTCAAGTCAAGTCAACTTTATTGTCAAATATTTTCTGTGTGCAAAATACAGTATAGAGGAAATGTCTTTCCTCTCAACCACAGGAGAAACAGGAGCCGCTGCAGGTACTCGTGCCGCCATCAACAGTACAGTTAACATAAAATAACAAAAGTCAGATGGCGCCGACGTTCTCCCAATCCAAATCAGTGCTGTTACACACCTGCTGCTGAGAAGGCACAACCACCAAGCACCACCAAGCACTGTTTGATGAATTTTGTGGCAAAAAAAATGCTGAAAACAGTCCACATCAGGTCCATATGACATAACACCAAACATTATGTGAAAGAACAAAATACAGAAGCACACCAAGAAAAAAAACAAAGATCACTTGCCGATTGCTGCCTACTCATGCACCAGTTGGGGAAAAAAATGAACATTGTGCTACATTATGTTGTTTAGCGTACACCCAATGGACACTTTATCCCATATGTGAGCATGATTGATGATAAAGTTGCATCATGATATCGCTGAAGAGATTGGATAGTTCATGCATGGACAAGAAAAATTGTTTCTTTGGTGCAATATTGTTGTCTTCTTTCATTGCATGCTATTTTTTATTTTTTCATACATGCATAATTGCTGTTGGAAGAATGCATCTTTCCTTATGGTAGGACTGCTAGTTTCTCAATTTATCTCAATGTTGAGTTTTTATTGACATTTATATTATTATTATTATTAGTGGTGGTGGTCGTAGTCTATTAGTGCAGCGTTGCATAGGGTTTGATTCCGGCTTCGATCTTCCTTTTATTTGCATGTTCTCCATGTGCCTGCATGGGTTTTCTATGGGTGCTCCGGATTCCTCCTACATTCCAAAAACATGCATGGCAGATTAATGGAACACTCTCAACAGCTGGGAAAGGGTCAACCATTCTCTTTGACCATTATGATGATAAGTTGGTCAGAAAATGGATTGATTGTATTTCTTTATTCTTTATAATTGTAGTAATGTAGTTGGTAGACCCCCACTGCACACACCGAGACATTTCTAATTATGTGGTTATTCAGTTACGCAACGTGCTTTTCATAATGAGGCAGTTGGACACCACTGTAAAGTTCAGACTCAAAAGACAATAATGACCACATAGTTAAATTGTCAATCACTGCATTATTTTCTCTCGAGATTTTCCTTCGACTCTCAATATGTTCCCAATCTTGTGGTCTAGCCACATGGAAAATGTCAATATAGGGAATGGTGACAATTTTAGGTGATGGATAGTCACAGTGGGGGTAATGGAGATGCACGGTGTGTGATGGAAGAAAGGCCCATGGAACTGTAGAAATGGAAAGTACTTCTACCCTGGCCCCAAGAGAAATCCTCCCCATCAACATCACCAGTGACCATTGATCCAAAGCGACGTCCGCCACTCTCCTGCCAACTGTGCCGCATTAACAGGGTCAGAACACGACACACATGCACACCCGCTCAGGCACACACGCCCCTCTTTGAGAGGCAGGCATTCCCGGTGCTCGTTGTTGGTGTGTTCAGGCCAATTATGCCCGTGTCAGTCTGAGGTCCCCACGGCAGAGGTGACATTGCCAAAGAGGGAAAGAGAGCAAGACCTCTTTAATGAGGCCTCGTGGTGGCTCACACGTATGCACATGAGTGTGTGCATAACAGTCGGACTTCTGGTCTCCAATGATCCAACGTTCAGTCCTAATCTGTCATGCGTGTCCATGTTTGGCTTTTTCACGTTGTCAAGGTCTTCAGCCCCCAGCCATTAACTACTTACTGCCATCCTAAATTTACATCTTACGTTCAGCAAAAGTGAGTGCTGCTGCCTTGTAATGCCACTTCGGACAATATTTGGGTCCTGCTGAAAGACTGGGGTTCGTTACAAAAAAACGGGATTTCGGAGCTTGTGTTATCCTGATCAGAGCCCTTGTGCTCTTTTCTCTTTCAGCCAAAAAACAAGAAAACAATGTGTCAACCCATCTTCCACTTTTTTTTTCAATCCCAGAATTTGCATTTGACAAAATATAAATATCAATTTCAGCGACAGAGTTGTCCATTAGCACTCATTTCAGATTATTTTTTTAATACTAAATACTTGATAATCTATCAAACAAGCAATGAACGATACACTAATGTTGTCAGAAAAAAGGGTCTTTAGTGATTAACTTAATTGCCGCTTCTGTAGTCCACAGTTGAGATGTCTGCCCCAAGAAACATAATTAAATAATGAATATGTTGACTGTAATCCCCAACAGTCACTATATAAAGTGCACCAAAATGCACTTGAGTGGGGTCTCTGTTTAAAAAGCTTTTAAAAAAGAGGTCGACTTAAAGAGGAGCATTTGCTGTTTTCCCATCAGCCTCCGCGGACCCGGAAGATGGTCACAGTGCTGTGAAAGTGTAAACACCCCCTTTTCAAGAGACAAAGAAGCAGAATGAGAAAAGAGCACAAGTGCTCTGATCAGGATTGATGAAAGCAAGGATTTAATTGCTCCCACAAGCAAAGAGGCTATCTTTTCTCCCCCTCCGTACCACCCTTCAATTCCCCCTCCTTTCCTTGTGCTCTCTGTGGGTCTCATAAATATGCAGGATAGAAATAAAGCTCTGATGAGCCGCAGGGCGGATTAGAGAGAACTGCAGAGCAGGATAGTGGTTTGTTAGCAGGACTTCACAGATCCTTTGCATGTTTCTGCCCTGTATACACATTTGCCTCAATCCACATTTTTTTTAAATTATATTTCCGCGGGCTACTATTACATGCATCCCCAGAGTGCTCGAAGTTGTGATAGGCGCTGCCAAGGCTACAAGGCAACATTGCCTCCTGTGTTTGATGTGTTCTCAAGATGGATGGAGATACGGGTGGAGATAAATTGTCATGTGTCATCATGTGATAATAAAGGTAAATGTTGAAAGATTTTTATTTTTTAAGTAAATAGTGTTTTTTCCATTGACTTCATTCCTGGCCTGAAGCCACATTTCTTCTGTAAACGTGCCCAAACTTATCAATGTCCGTCCGGCTGTCACCATCTGCTAGAGATTAAGCTGCTCCTGGTGGGAGCTATTTGATTTCAGGGTTTCGGCATCAACTGTCAGGCTCGACTGTAAACACTTGTCGGGAAAAAAAGAAAAAGAAAATCCCAGTCGGGATTGCATTTGCGGGCCTTTCAAGACAAAAGCAAACAGTCAGTTGTGTCTACACGCTGTATGTTTTGTGGAGCCGTCAGCATATTGAGACCGGGAGTTGTGCTGAAGCATTTAATCCGGAAAGCCATGTTTGGAAGCGTTTTCCCTAAACTCTGCTCAGTCGGTCTGCCGTGTGGTTTTTTTGTGATGGAGGAATCCTCGAGCCGTGCCTGACACCAGCCAGCTTGTCTGAGCCCATGTTCTCTCTGGATAGGAGGCTGTGGACAGAGGCTGCATTGTTCCAGTAACCTAAACCCCGACCAGCCACTGCCCAAAGGGGGATATCAAGTTGTGTTCTCCCCACAATTCCACAATCCTCCCTTAATCTCCGAGCCTTGACAAAAAAGCACTGAGGCAGCTGACTGTTGAGATGGCATGGCAGTTCAAATAAACAGCTCAAATCCTAAACAGCTTCACTGAATCTTATCCCCCCCCAGCCCACCCCAAGCCTGAAAATGTAATGCAGCTCCAAAGCCACAACTCGTCACACTCGGGCCTGCCAACAGCTCTTAGCTAGTTTGAGGTGTTATTCTGTAAAGAACATTGCCTTCCTGAGGGTTCCGCTCAGAGAAAACAATCTTAGGCGATGAAGGACTCAAAGACTGAAAAGGAACGATAGATATGTGTTCAATTTTTTTTTCGCAGTGTGTCTTTCTTATCCAACGGCCGTGAAATGTGACCATGAGGTTAATGGGACAGCACTTGACATGCTCACAAACACATGCACAAACACACATGAGCTTCTGCTGCTGCTGCTGAAGACCAAAATGAGCAAAAAGGCAAATTGATACTTTGCCAGATCTTTGGATATTTGATCCTTGGTTGTCATGCTATTAGCACTCTGGTATGAATTGCTCTTAGAATCGACACGGGCAGTATATCTAATCCTCTCGAGCCGCTTGAATGTGTGGTGTGGATGTGTAAAAGCAGTTGGCTCCATTTGAAAGCCAGTCAAAGAAGCCTGAGACTGATGACTCTCTGGGGGCACATTTCTCTCTTTCTAACCTACCAAATGCTTTTCTCCACGGCGAAATCACAGTGGTGTCAGCCTGTCGGCTCAAGCTGTCACTCAACGTCTTGCTGCAAGACTCACACTCACTCTGCCTGATGGCTCACAAGCGGCAGGAAGGAGCGAGAAAGCAGGAGGGGGCGCATTTTCTACGTTCAACACATGGGATTAACAGTGTCTCTCCACCCTTTACTGAAATCAGACACTCAAAATGACAATTCTATAACCAGGGCTTCTTATCGCCTGAGCGGAAACAGATGCACAATTAGCCATCCTTTCCTGACCAATGGGCTGGTATGGTCATTGAGCAGAACCAGATAGATGACACAGTCCTGCAGTCCGCGCACCCAAGTGTGGCACCCAACCGGTTTGCTGGTATTATGTTCTATAAATCCACGTTTATTGAAGGATGAGGAAATGATGAAATAAGCATGTAAATATAAATGCGGCATTGTGTTAAAGATTTGTTGGCTCAACAGATATCAGGCCTGCGTCACACAGACACACAGCGACTGTAGTGACCAATAGGAAACAATAACAGTAGTGGGAAATGATTGAGTTGTAACTACAGTGGGGTTTGTGAGTTTCGGTATTTTGAGAACTACCACACAGACAATGTTGAAGCACAAGTCAGTGACACATTGAAAGCAATGCTTTTGTAGAGTCTGGTGAAGTTCCAAATTAGATGCTGTCACACATGCTTGTCACTTATCATCATTATTGTCAGAAATGTCATCAGATGTGCTCGGAGTCAAATACTGTGAGACAGCTGCCATGTCTCAGAGTATACATTTACAGTAGCAACATTTGCCAGCTACAGTAAAGTCTCGTTATATCGATATTCTCGGGAGTCAGAAAAAAATGTTGATATAACCGTACTATCGCTATATCCGTCCTGCGCCAAACTGCATTAAAAAGAGGGGGGGGCAATACGTAAATGGGGGATCTTTGATATGGCATGTAATTTTATCATTGGGTTCATGGATTGCGTATCTAGCATGCTTTTTGTACTGTAGTGAAGTGAAAAATAAACTTGTGCATAAAATAAAAACGTCTTTACACTTTTTAATGACTATTTCCTTTCAAAAACCAAGAACGCCAGCATGTACAAACATATGAAAAACAGTGATTGTTGCAAGCGATGAAGATATCTAAATACAACACAATTAAATACATGTATGGAAAACGAAAACTGCAACGTTTGCATTACTTACGTTGATGAAGTATTCTGCGGCACGTCAAACTCTTTCGCGATGGAGGATTTTCTCCTTGTTGGATTCTCCTCGACAGCCACTATTGCCTTGTACTTCGTTCCAAGGTCACAATTCTTACGTTTCCCCATGGTTGAAATTGGTGTTGAACAACAGTACTGTATATAAGCTCTGCTACGCCTTTTTTATTGTGCTCGCGTATGACAGTTCGAAACACGGAAGCAGGTAGAAAATGGTGTCTGCTACACTGCGCAAGGCACGGGAGCTGATCACGTGACCAGTCACGTGACCAGCTCCCGTGCCTTGCGCAGTGTAGCAGACACCATTTTCTACCACGTGACCAGTCACGTGACCAAGTCACGTGACCAACGGCGCGACCGATACAGATTTCGATAATGGTGGTACTGCATGGAAACCCCTAAGCAAATATCGATTCACCTTAAGTATATTCTGTATCGATATAAACAGCAAAATGGCCGGCGGGAGATGAAAAAGAGCACCGTGGTAACCTGATTATCGTAATACCGTATTTTCACGACCAAAGGGCGCACCGTGTGAAAAGGCGCAGTCTCATTTATGTGTGCCATTTCTCTATTTAACATACACATTGGGCGCACTGGATGAAAGGGCGCAAGTTTTATATACCGGTACATATCCCCTACTGCCATACGTACGTCCGCCTCACAACAACACACAGGCATACAAGTGTGCGTATTTATAAAAACAGATCAGGAGTAAAACTGAGTTTGGTAGTGCTTTATTTATTAATTACAAAGTAAGAACATTTTGTAATCATCACTCAATAGGCGTTGGCATTGTAAAAACAAGCACATTACCGGTAACAGTCAGTAATCAAACCCATCAAAGTCCTCATCCTCCATCTCAGAATCGAACAGCTGCACTAAACCAACGTGGCAGGTTCGCTTTCCTCACGGTCAGTCACTTTCTGTGCTGTGCGGCTCCTCGAAAATTATGACGGCTTTTCCGAAAGCTCGAACCACTGGCACGGTGGTTCAGACACGTTACCCCACGCATCCACAATCCATTGGCAAACTGTGGCGAAACATCCAGCCCTTTTCGTTTGCCTTAATAATGACGCCTGCTGGAAATGTCTCTTTAGGCAAAGTCTTTCTTTTAAAAATCACCATCGGCGGGAGCTTCTCTCCGTTAGCATGGCTGCCAAGCACAATAGGAAATGAAGCCTTTTCGCTAGCTTTTCAGAATAATTCGCCGGACGTTGCTGCGCTGCTGTAGTCCTGGCCCGGATGGAAAACTTTCGTAAAACATCACAGTTTCATAAAATGCCAGCACCAAGACGGATCTCCTTGGAAAGCCTTCAGTTTAAACTGAGCTTCATAACCATTTCTCTTTGCCATTTTCTGAGTTGTTCACACAGCAATGTTCTGCATAAAGCACATACCTGTTCTTGTATATACAAACCACGCCCACACATCCCCCCTCATGCTCTCTACCATGTCCGCCTCATGGTGGCCTCTAATACGTCCGCACTACAGGGCGCACCGCACATTTTCAAAAAAATCTGAGACGTTTATATATGCACCTTATGGTCGTGAAAATACGGTAACCATGAATCATACAAAACGGATCTAATTATACATAAAAGATTAGAAATGTGTATGGGAAATGAAAATAGTATCGTAATAAGCAGTATTATCAATAAAACCCATATCTCTGTGTAAGCTCTCAGTCGTACAGGAGTGGTCCATCGATGAGAAGGTTTCTTCAGCCGTCATCTGTACAGATTTGAAGGTTTCAGACGTTTCGCCTCCTATCCAAGAGGCTTCTTCAGCGAACTAAAGTCTGACTGGTCGTATCCGCCCTATTTATATATCCCTAATGTCCAGACATGGCGGCGCCGGACACAGCTGTGATAGGTCCCTACTCTCAGGTTGGGGGGAGCAGAGGACCACTCCCTGTGGCCCCACTGATTGTCCTACATTCCTGACTAACGACTGGCCTATTTGCCCCACTCCCACCGGTATCACCTCATCAGCATTACGAATGTTGCCTAACCTGTTTTGCCTTAGCAGGCTATTGTATGAACGATGCAAATTGAACCTCACCCGATTCTTATAAAACAACAAAATCCTTCATCAAACCGGTCTGGTGACTTTACTGTATTTGTTAATGGTCAGAATTGGTTCCTTGTTACGTGCCAGTGTTATTTTAACACCAGAGTATGACTGTGTTAGCTCCCTCAGTTGTGGTTGACGAGTGGTCCCTGGACGCCCCACACTGGGGGCGGGGGACGTTTTTTCATATGCCCTTCGGTGCATCCGCACATCAGGGTGATAACCTGTGGCAACTTGCCTGTCATCGAGCACCAGCAATTCCTTCCATGATGACTGTATGGAGTACAATATAAAAGTCTCGTCATCAGAGTGCCATGGGAATGCACACAAAAATTGTTGTGTCATGAAGTGACACCAACTTGCATTTGTTACGTGTAGTAAATTTGCTCTAAAAGGCAGTCCAGAATAAAGACATGCATATGAGATTGAGATTCGAATACAGTTCCTTGCTCTATTATCGATCACTTTGAAATAAAACCTTTGGCACAACTGGCTAAACAAAATGCCATTTGCTATGCTTCCTCAGCCCACAAAGGTTCTACATAAAATGGATAAGCAAGGATGCCACTGGTATTTGCAATCTTCACATATTGAGGAATAGGTGGGCTTGTGATTTATTTTAAAAGACTAGAAATGATTTATTGTCCAAAACAGAATTATGTCACAAATTGGTTTTATTTCCTAGCAGCATATTACCTTTCAGCAAGTACTGTACGGTTGTGTACCATTTCTTATTTGCTTTAACCATGGATGTGTTAGCATCAGCAAAATGTCAACATTTTGCTGCTTCAACATTGCTTCAACATTTGCAAACAGTCACCAAATTCAGCTGGAAGATTGGGAACTCGCATTTGGTTTTGAAAAGCTTGACCAAGAGACCCCACCATATGTGGAAAATGTGGTCATTGATTTTTTTTTTTTTTTTTTTTGCACTTTTCCTGCTAACAAATGAATACCACTCAAAACATAACCTCTCACCGTGTCTAATCCCCTTTAACAGCTGTAAATTTGGACACATATTGCTCAGTCATCACTCGTTATAACAGTGGCTGGTGTGACTATTAGCCAATATCAGCATGCTCTGATATCCTCATTGAAAGACTGTGCATGCCAGACGCTCCCAGGCGGAATATTTGGCTTGCTTCCTCTCCATCACTCCTGTCCTCCCAAATATCTTTTTTGGTTGAACGCCCCGCTCCCATCCCCTCTCAGCCACTTCTGGGAGTCGAGTACTAATAAAACATCTCTACTCCAAGACCCTACACATAGCGGGATGTCCAAACTGTAATCCAATAGCGCCTGCCAGCTCGAGCATTAGAGAGTTGCTGACATGATAGCAAGTCTGTGAGGGCCAGCAGGGGAGCATTCATCATTACCGCACCTCATTGACATGGACCCCCTGTTTCTACAATTCCTGTCCACTCAGAACGCAATTCAGCAACACATTGGAGACGAGTGTTGCCCTCAGAACAGCTAATGCTGTTAAAGGCTTCTGAGATAAAAAAGAGGGGATAAGGGGCTAATAGTCTGGAGATTCCCCGGAGGCTTTGGCTATGAGATCACGGTGAAAGCTTCTGCAGATAATGTTACAGACACAGGATTTCAGCTTCTCTGGCAGCTGATATCACCGAGCATAAGTGCATCGTTTCGCCACTTCGTTGCAAATATAAACAGTCACAGCTTTTACCATGACAGCACAACATGGTAATGAATCACTTTACAACTTGACATGCTCTTAAAAGCCACGCAATGAGTCTAAATTGAAGGAAATGAATGTCTCAGTTGATATGTGGATTTGGGCGACATGGATGCTCGACTTTGGGCACCAGAGAGAAGTATTATCACATCAGGGGTCTCAAAACAGCTTCCAATAACAGCAACATGGGAGCTGAGCTCAGCTGTCATCCACTAATATGAACTCCTGGGGATTCCACTCAGCTGGCATCCAGTATTCATGCAAGGCTTTTTAATGGTATGTTTTTGCAACCAAATGGTAATTCACAATTATGTTTCTTGGTCTTTCCAAAATGCTCTCAATGACACTTGTTTCCACAGCCATACAGAAATGCTGCGATATGCAACCATGCCGCCCAAATTGTTTTGGGGAAATAAACAGTGTGTTTATCTACTAGGAAAACTGTCTTTTGAATATCATTTGTCGAATGCGAGTAATACCACACCGCTGGACTTTTCCGAACAATTTGTTATTGTTTATGCTTATGCACTACGAAAAATAAGCAGGGCTAATGGAAATAAGCGGTACTTGGGTGTGTAGCAACATGTGCCAACATAATAAGCCCTATGAGAACACAACGCACACTTTTATTCACTGCATTGTAAATATAATGGAGACATGTCACGTTAATCATTCGCTTTTGTATTGGCACACTGCCAGATGTGCACACAGCTCCTTCCCTGTGCTCCTCATTGCAAGCACCATGGTTCCATATTTACTGTAAATCAGTCAGATTTACATATCTTCATTAGATTGGAAAGTTAAAGTGAACGTATCTGTAATTTGTTTGTCTGTAATCTGCATTTTTCCTTTAAACACGGATGTGTGGATTATTACAAAGACTCCTTCTGTATTCTCAGTTAGACTTTCACTATGAGCACTTTGAATAATCCTACGAACAAACCAAAAAATGTATGTGAATACATACCGCCTGCTGAGGTATTCATATGAGTTTGGCTAATTTGTGCATGCACTGGTACAAGTGAGATCAGGACCTGCTTGTTATTGTCGTCAACTGTGTGGGAAACCGTTTCGGGCCTGACATTAATGCAACTACAGACTTCACTAAGAACTAATAAACAACGGCCAATCCCTCACCAAGGAGACCCTGGCCATATGCTGCCGGCTAAACCTCTGTCAGGACTTGCAATTGAACCGTATTATGGTGTCAAACACAATATGGAACTAGTTTGCCAGGTAAATGGTTTCCAGACAAAGCCCCAAAATGTTTATAAAAACATTCTGCATAACAGGGAATTTGGACCTTAGTCATTATTTCCCTGCCAGAATCCATAAACCCTGCAGAGTACAACAAGAGATCTTAGTTAAAATTTACTGAGACATGCAGGATGGAATCTTCAGTGAATATCTGCGGATCATTTTCCACAGTAATCAATTCAACTTGACCCAAAAATTTTAGTCCCTTTTTTCATTGTTTCAGTTTTCATGGCGAAGTTGTCCAATTAAAGACAGTGAAAAGTAGAAAAACAGTGAAAAGCTGAAAAATAGTCTTTGTTGAACAAAGCCACCATTCTCAGAATGATGCTTCTTCAAATGGTTATATTTGTTCAAGTCCAGTAAATCGTGTTGATCCAGGAGAAGCATCGTAGTCTGAGGTGGAAGAGAAAAAGTTGCAGGGGCATCACTGAGCTCTGTAGGCCAGCTGTTCACATGTGACTTGACATGTTTGCATTTCAGGCGTGTTTGCTTTTTTTTCTACGTTGGCCCAATATCATTTGCACCGTTTGCCTGCATTTTTTATTTTTTTTCTCTGCAAACCACCCTGAAATGTGAGACCTGCCAGATTATCTATCTGTAAATACAACTGACAGTTGACTGTTCCCCTTATAAAGGCATAACTACTGTCAGCGGGTTTAGTGGGTTTGTAACAAATATATATGCACACACACACACCTTTTTTCTTCCTCGTTGCTCTTTGCAGTTGATTTGGGAGCAGGCCACAGTCAGTCGGCTCATTGGGGCGTGTTCCTCTTGTAATATATAATATTTAATATAATCAACAATCAACAATGTTGAGTGAATAAACCATAGTAAAAATGTGTACCTTGATGCAAATAATTTGGGTGACCAATTAAGTGACAGAATAATATATTTGTAAACTATTCAGTTGTAACAGCCAAACAGAAGACCTTGTAAAGGCTTCTAATTTGCACTAGAGACAGCTATTTGTGACCTTATTTATAGAAATCTTAATGTATAAATATCATTCTGTGTTTGTTTTACATGGTTGAATTTCCTGACAATGCTGACATAGTGCTGCATAAATAAAGCAATAAAAATAAAACAATGTGCATCACTATATCTTATCCGCTCGTTACATTATAACTTTAACTTGATGACAGTGTTTTACAATAGATTTGTGGACAAAAAATAAGATTTGTACAATGATTAAACATTTGATGTTCTTCTATTTTGTTCAAACGGATTAGACATGTATTTTAGTGTATAATTTCGTCGATGTATGACTAGCACATCAAGTTCCTTTGAGGATCTCATAGGATAACAGCCAAAGAGTGGAAGAGCCTTTGGGGTAGTATTTTGAGGTAGAAAAGAACAAGAAGCTCCGATAGCAAATGACTGAGGCTTATAATGTTGCATGGGTGTTTAGAGGCATCAATTTGTTAAGATGTCTGCAGGGCAGAGTGTCAGTTGACATGTCCACCCGCCGTCACATAAAAGGCAGACATTAGCAAAGTGGTTTTAGCTCAAGTTGCTAATCTATTTTTCAGGAGGACAGCTGCTGTCCTTCTAGTCATGCCTTTAAAACATGATCGCTTATTTGTCAATCATTTATACTGCTTGAACTATATCTAGTGAGGACGCTGTAATAGGATAAGCTTGGTTCCCCCTCAATGTCTGCATCCATGATCAAAGATTCCACTGTATGTGTCTACTTACCTCTCTCTGTCCTTAGGTCACAAAAAATGCAAAAATAATTTCAAATCATTGCATTTTGCCTTTTTGATCGGGCCGTTTTAGTCAAATATCTATCTTACTGGATAGTCTGATCCCATGTGTCATAAGATGTATTGTAAGACAAATCCCGCCATTTCTATGCACATTTAAATTGATAAATTCAAAATATCAGATGCTGAGAATGCTTATACAGTATATGTGACACAGTTCCATTCTCCTGAAGAGCTATATGTCATTTGTTTTCTGTTTCTGCAATGACAGAACTGCATACCTGTCAACCTTGGCTAATAGGCGCCCCTATAAATGATTCCATTTCCCGTATAAAAGTTGTAGTACGCCGTACATTATTTGAAATGATAAAAAAATGCTAACACAAGGGCAAATGCAGTTGACCGCGCATGCACACATTATGCTTTCATAATCGACCGTACGCAGCAATAAAAAATAGATACATATGATCGAGTATTACTTTTGCTCCCCTTATTAATGGTTACAATTCCCCTTATTAAGCGATAATAAACCTTACAAACAGAACCCAACACATAATTATTTACTTATAGCAAGAATAAAAACAGAGAGAGAATAAAAACAACAGTAATTTGTTTAAATTATTTCATTTACTTAATACACACCACAAGCAATTATTTCAATTTTTTTTCTTAGTGCTCTCCCCACATGTGGTAAATTTAGTGTTGCTTATTATATGCAGCAGTGCAGGATTTAGCAGGCTTCATCTGTTCTAAAGATGGTTTTACTCTGTAGCATACAATGTCACAATTTAGCTTCATCTGCAACAATGATGTTAAAGTTCCCATTGTCTTTCTATACTCGGTGTGTATTTTTCTTACATGGCTGAACACCCTCTCGCTGTGTCTTGTGCTTGAGTTTGCTTTGCCCGAGGTGACTGTTAGCCGCGATCGCGTACGTTTGTTGCTTTCCGGGATCGCGAGTGTGCCATTTTATTTTGCGCATAATGAGGTCCTCAACACAGAGGATTTGATTTGCCTTCAAGAGGACAAGCAGAAGCAAGACATTAAGGAGTTGATGTGCAGGCTTTTATTGAACAGTTCCATCCAGAAAAGGCTATGAGAATCATCAACATGATGAATGATAATGTGTTGCCTCAGTTTCGTAAGATCTTAAAAGTCAGAAAGCAAGAGGTGTCAATTAAGAGCCATCAACGACCATCACAAATGTAAATAAAGTGATTTTTTTGTATAGTGCAGTGTATTTATTTCATTACAATACAATAGCACGTTTATTATACATAGAATAAGGTATGTTGTTTGTAGTTTTAAGGCTTATTTAGTTGAAAATTATATTTTATGGAGACCTGGGAACGGATTATTCTCATTTTAATGGTTTTCTATGGTAATGTTCTTTTTTTGGGGGGGATACACACTTTTCGCCTTACACACTCTGTCTGGGAACCAATAAAGTTATGAACTTAATTGGTTTCCAGACAGTGTCTGGGAACCAAGGTCTCACTGTACTTAAGCAAACTGAACAGAACTGAACTGTAAGGTAGAAACGTGCCTTGAGTTACCGTCTTCTTCACTGAATTTTTCCCGGCAGTCTATCATATCTCCGATACAAACCATCACAGTGTCGCATCCAAACTGCTGTAAGTCTGAACTCAAATGAAAGACTCATAACACAGAGGCGCCACCGTTTAAAATTACCATTTATTGAGCAAATTACCACAGAAAATGACTTAAAGGAATTAGACGACTACAACAAATGCAAACTCATTCTTGCGTAGGAAACAAAAAAAAAGTTAAATGGATAGTACCTTCTTGTGAATTTGGTTTGTACAGTGCATAAGAACAGGCTCGGAAATTGACAAATAGACAAAGCCTATTTCTTTTCAATTACAACCTCAATTTACTGATTGTGAACTTCCTCCTTGGCAGTGAGCATTTTTGAACAACTTTTTGGGGGGGACTCTTGTCAAACATTTTAATATCAACCCAAAATATATCTGGGGATATTTTCTCAACAAAGTCCTGAGGACTTAGCAATCAATGCATCCTTCCTTGAAAGGACAACCCACGTCTCCGGACAAGTTGTGTCCATAATTTGTAAAATGGCTTCAAATGACTTCTACTGAGCGTATTTTACAAAGATTCCACCGCATATAGCTATATTTTATGTTTTAAGACTCGCGCTGAATATTCAGGAAGTCTTGTTTTTGAGTTGGTGACGAGTCCGTATGTGACGTCACTAAAGGACCGCCCCTGACCGTAAAAAAAAAAAAGACGCATTGTCGCGGTCCTTCCATCACGTCAATATATTTTGCTGTACCTGTTTGGTCTGCGGACCTCGTGTTGCACCCAAAAGCCGCCAGAAGGCCATAAGAGGGTGTACAAACGCCATATAAGGAATTTATCAGCCTGTGGAAACGGAGGTGGCCACAGGAGGTCGCCATTTTGTGCCTCTTTTTTGGGTGAGAGATTTCCCCCTAATGTTGCCTCAACATGGCACAAATAAATTCTTTAATTGATTGCAAACATGTATGCTTTCCTCTTCAGAACTATTTGAATCATATTCATAATGTCACGTTTTGCAAGGTGGTGATGGCTGGTGCGGATCCCAAAAAGCAGGCAGGAGGGAGCAGGAGGTTGTATTTGAGAAATTGTATTAAAATTAAGTCAGCAGGAACAAAATGTAAAACATCAAAATCATCTGAATGGAACAAATACAAAGTATCAAAAGAAAACCAAGATTAAAAGTGCGCCAAGATTAAACAAACACATGCACTGCACACAATGCATACAATTGCATCCAACAGCATACAATGTGTTCAACAGCATTCAATGACATTTAACAATTACCCGACACCAAATGGTCGTGCCAGGTGTCCTTTTGAGTGTGACTGATTGGAAACGCCCTGCACCTGTGCAGGTGCAGGCGGGGCCGACAGCGCCACCCATTGGTCGCCAACCAGATCATCACACATAACTGGATGTGTAACAAGAAAGCATATTCTCTGAATCTGAAGCCATTGTTTTGATTCACGAGCAATGCAAGACATCTTGGCGTGACGTCACAAACTGGGGGCGGGACTTTCTGAAAAATGCCCAATTCGCACCTCAATTTTTTGCAGATTTTGGACACTTTAAGTCATTTTTATTGGTGTTTTGCATTTGACTAAAAATATCATACAATGTGTTTTGGGTATTTTAGATGCTATAAAACGTTTTACTGATATCAGTTAAAAAACAAAACAGTGACGTCGGTTGTCCTTTAAGCTAGCAGACAAGAATAACATCTGCATTCATGGATTATGCATATTTTCAATTGCAGTTGGACATGTGCCATGACTGATGATGTTTCACAATATCAGAAAAGACTATGAACTGCCAAGAACACAAATGGCTTGCTTGGGACTCTCCAGACAAGAAACATTATGACTATGTAGCGTTTCCTTAGTCATAATGTTTCCAAAGTACAAAGACTGGAAGAACGCAGGGAACTGAAAACAACAACTGTTCGGAACAAAACTCGATATTTAGACAGGGACACAGTAAAACAAGGGCTAACATGAAATACAAACAGTCAACAAAAATGTAGATGGTGACACAAAGCCTCTTCAGTTTTTGCCCCTCCAAAGTCCCATATAGGTTTCATTCTCCTTTGTGACGCTCCAACAAACTGTGCCAGTTAAAAATGCAACAGAGCTGAAATATAAAGAAACACGACAGATGCAATTGGGGGTTGATAGGATTTGTTTCTCGGGACAAAGAATGACAACAAATGAACCCTTGAGGGAGATCAACTGCAGCACAATGTTCTTGTACCGTCCAGCTTCCCGTGGCCCTAGAGTCTTCATTACGGACAGAATACATATGATCTTTGAATTGGTGTGATTCGTACATTCTCAAAGCAAGCCGTGTACCTCACGGGGATTGAAGGTGCATTCAGGAGACTTGAGAATTAGGGATTTCCCCATGTTTAAAGTTGTTGGCCAGCAATTCGTTTAACCAAAAAATGCATATTTAACTTGAGTCCTATACTTGTAGACTACACGCTGTTGTAAAAGATACTTTATTGTGCTGATGAGAAAGAAGCATGTGGAGTTGTGCTTTGAGTACGTAAGACCAAAGGACAACTATAGATGCATTCTTCCACGTTGAAGTGGGAGAGACGATGACAAAACCACTTCATCCTGTCACAATGAAATTCTTGTTCCTTGAAAATGTCAGACTTGTAATCGGACACCTGGGAACTGTTTCAACGTGTGAATATATTGTGTCTTTTTGGGCGAATTGGGATATTACCTCTGCAACATTCCAATGAGGCATGTGCCTGGGGCAGTTAATGTCGTGCATTTTGATGCTAATGGAAAGCAGTTATAGGCGTTGTTTTCGTACACCCTGTTTCCAGTGAAGAAGGTGACAGCACGGAGGGAGTTTGGTGTCAGGGAGGAGGCGGCACCCTCGGCTCAGAACTAGGTTATTGCACCTCTTTGTCATCTAAAAACTTTTAACAGGTTGGGCCAAGTGGGAGGAGCCCCCACTAGTCCTGCCACAAGCGCTCCCTGAGGCCCATAGAGAGCTAATTACTGCTGTTGTATGCACTGTCATCTCCCATGAGTCTCTGGAGCAACAAATCCAGCTGCTGTTATCTGGCAATGTCTTCTGTTGGAGGAAATCACTCCAGAAAAAAACACCCTGTATTAGCTATTATCATTATCATTAGCCACTATCCAAGACCTACCAATGTCCTTTAATGTGTTTAAGAAGAATGATTCAGTCCCAATTGTCGCCCAGGTCAGAATTTAGCTTGCTAGCTTAAAGGACAACCGACGTCTCCGGACAAGTTGTGTCCATAATTTGTAAAATGGCTTCAAATGACTTCTACTGAGCGTGTTTTAATAAGATTCCACCGCATATAGCTATATTTTACGTTTTAAGACCCGCGCTGAATATTCAGGAAGTCTTGTTTTTGAATTGGTGACGAGTCCGTACGTGACGTCACTAAAGGAGCGCCCCTGACAGAAAAAAAGCCGCATTGTAGCAGTCCTTCCATCACGTCAATGTATTTTGCTGTACTTGTTTGGTCTGGGGACCTCATGTTGCACCCAAAATCCACCAGAAGAGGGCGTCCAAGCCCCATATAAGGAATTTATCAGCCTGTGGAAACGGAGGTGGCCACAGGAGGTCGCCATGTTGTGCCTCTTTTCGGTGAGACATTTTCCCTCAATGTTGCCTCATAATGGTACGGAATAAATTATTTAATCGATCGAACATGTATGCTTTCCTCTTCAGAACTATTTGAATCATATTCAGAACTGGATGTGTAACAAGAAAGCATATTCTCCGAATCTGAAGCCATTGTTTTGATTCTCAAGCAATGCAAGACGTCTTGGTGTGACGTCACGAACTGGGGGCGGGACTTTCTGAAAATGCCCAATTTGCAGCTCAATTTTTTTACAGCTTTGGGACACTTTAAGTCATTTTTATTGGTGTTTTGTATTTGAATAAAAATATACTGCGTGTTTTGGGTATTTTAGATGCTATAAAACGTTTTTCTGATGTCAGTTAAGAAACAAAAAAGTGATGTCGGTTGTCCTTTAAAGGAGAAGTCAACACCAAAATTAGCTTGATAGCTTAAAATGTCTAAATACCGCATTCAGATAATATTGTGTGGAATATGAGTGCATTTTTTTGTCCATCTTGAGGTTATCTATTTCAACATATTCTGTCAACTGAAAATCAAGGACACCTGTTTGCTATACCTGAGCCATCAGGTTGTCCTTTAAGCTCGCAAGCTAAATTCTGACCTGGGCGACAATTGGGACTGAATCATTCTTCTTAAACACATTAAACATCAGCCCTCTGAAATAGACAAAAAAAGACAGCTGAGTTTTGTTGTCGAGCGAGCCCACGCAGTGGATGGTGGTCCGCCTCGGCTGGCCTGGCGGCGTGACAGCGGCGTGACAGGTATGTTCACGTGGGAGTAGAGCGGCACTTCCTGGCGAAGTGGTTAATCTTTGGTCCAATGGCTTTGCAAGTTGGCACGCGTGTGGGGTGCCAGGCAGACTCACAGTTGGCACAAGGCCTGCGTGTGTTGGCCCCTTGATGTCTGATGACATTTACCTCGGCACGTCGTAGGTGGAGGTGGGAGCAGAGCGGCACATTCTGGCGAAGTGATTCATCTTCCCGCAGCGTTGGCATCGTTGTCCGGTGACTCTGCAAGTGGCCGCACATGTGGGGTGCGAGGTAGACCCACAGACCCACAGGGCCGGCGTGCGTGTGTCGGCCCCTTGACGTCTGGCCACATTTATCTCGGCACCGTCGTATGTAGAGGTGGAGTCGTAGGTTGAGGTGGCGTCTGGGAGTGGCGGGGTTGGAGCAACAATCTGTGCCAACGCGGGAAAGTGTGAAGGTGTGGGTGGGTTCACGAGCTGAGCCGTTAATTGTGCTGCGTTCTCCAATTGGAACGCCATCTCCACAGCCTTCGATAGTGGGAGGTCGTCAGGGGACAATAACAGTTTCTCCCGTAGCTTGGGATCAATCGTGTGCTCCGCAAGTTGATCTCGAATCATTTCCTCCTCCAAGCGGCCGAATTTACAGAGGCCCGCTAAACACCGCAAGTCGGCAACAAAGTGGTGACCGACTCGCCTGTGCTTTGCCATCGTTGACGGAAGGCAATCCGCCGGACAATCACGCTCTGCCAGTGACGTGCAGTCAGGGGAGGCAGGTGATCATGGAAATATCAAATGAAAAAATAAATTAACGTTTTATTTATTTAGTGATTTGTACTTTAAAGTTCTTTTCCATTTAACTTGACCATTTTGTGATTTTTTTTTTTTTTTTCAAAATCGCTGAATTTTCACATTTACCGTACAAATACTAAGTAGAGACGAGCGGTGAGGCAGCAGCCGGCTTAGCCTCACCATGGATTGCGCAATGACTATGCTCACTGTTCTGGCTTGCTCTGCAGTGAGACCGCATTGCTGTCCTTCTGCATATCGCTATTAAAGTGTTCAAAACTTTTAGTATAAATTTCTACAGTTTAGCTGGTGTATATAATGTAGAGTCACTTCACATTATAAACACTGTACTGTACCAGCGGGACCACGGGACTAGTGGCTCACCGGGGAGCGCGAGGAACGAGGGGAGGGGAGCTGTGTAGAATCCCATCCTCGTAGCCGATGTTGTGTCCGGAGGAATGAGAGGAGAAGAGTTGCTTTGTCAACGTTTTTATTGTGCCGCCATGTTAGTCTACCTGCGGTCGTGACGTCACTGCTGCTTTTTGACCTGTAGCTGTGTGACATATGCTATATGTATATAAGTTTCTTTTGAAAATATACATATCAGTTTCTTTTGTCTATCTCAGGGGTCTGTGGACACATTGTAAAGAAAAAAAACAAGTTGACTTCTCCTTTTAAACAAGACAAGTAACAAGCTCGGTTATTTTTCACTTGTTTGTCCTTAGGTGTATTTCTTCGATGCAGGTTTCATAGCAACAACACAACAAATCTAAGTGTTCTCTAAGCGTCTGGCACAATTCTGTGCACTCAAGTAATCAAGCGAACGTGTTGGACCAGAGATGTCAAACTCGTTTTTGTCACGTGCCACATCTAAGTTATGGTTTCTATCAGCGTTATTATGACTTTGAAATGTAATAAATGAATGCTCTATGTTATCATATACAAACAACAGATTTACGCATAACTAGTTTTGAATTCAGCAGTAAATAATTTGTTTGTACAAGGTTTTTCAATGTATTTAAAGGAGGAATTGATAAAAAATAATACCTAAAAGTGAACACGGCACACATAACCATGACAAGTCAGTGCTTCATGAACCATTTGTTGAGAGGAAAAGGAAGAAGCAGCATAGGGAAGGTGGCATTTTGGAATATCAATTCTGTTGTTTAATAAAGCACCATGATTGAACCATAGTTTTCTTCTTTTTTTGCACAGTTCCAGATTTTGGCATCAATGCGCTCTCCACCAATGGCAGCCAGGTGCCTCACGGCCCAGGCCCCCTCAAGGTGTCAGGCCTAGAGCGCAGTCAAGAGAGGAGTCAGGAGAGCTGCAGGGACTCCCAGCCTCCTTCATCAAGCACCTCCAGTCTGCCTCTACCACTCCAATCCCTGTCCCCGCCTCAGCCGCCACCCCAACCTTTCATCGCAAAATCGCCATCGCCTCGGAAGTCCCAGGCAATCAGCTCTACTCTGACTTCAGCCTCCAGTCATCCAATTCCCCTTTCAGAGGCTCCGCCGAGGCCTCAGACTCCCGCAGCTGTGCCTCTCGCCCAGGGCCGAAAGCACTCGTCGACACATCCGCCAAGGCGCCCGCATCACTCAGAACTGTTATCCCAAGCCCGATCTCTACATACACCCGGGAGTCACCCGCACCCACCGTCAGCTGCACCTCTGAGCAGCCACACTCAGCAGCACCCCAGCCAGGCAGGGCCTCAACGGCCCCCATCACGCAGCCACTCCCGACCACTTTCTGCTTATAACGTCCTCAACCTCAACGGCCACAGGTAACACTAATCATCTGATCTCATCAACGTACAGGCTAGGTTTGTTGTAAGAGTGTTCACTTCTCTCAGATCTTCTGGTTTGCAATACAACCAAAAAAGTGCACATTCACTCACTTGAATATCCTTGAAAATCACTTCGGCGAAAATTGCACATGAATGCTTGCTTACGATTAGAGAGAACTTTAAATAAAAGAACCACATTGAAGCTGAAGTTCTTGTGATATAATCAACTTCCAGCAACACAACACGTAACATTTGATTCGGTTGTCAAGCATTTTTTTTTGTCATTCCCAATCTCCACTACGGTTATAAAATAACATACCACTTTTTGGCCACTTACAAAGTACTTATCATAGTGGGTGGTAGACATGACTATCCATCAGTTGTAACACAACAAGCAATGACATTGGAAAAAGTAACGTAACAACAGTTGTTTAAGGGCCATATGTCATGAAGACAGACCACAAAATGTTGGATGTCCTCCATAGTTCTCCATTTCACATTCATTTTCCATGCTGAATCCATTTAATGCCATTGCTATCACCACTCAGAAAATACAATATAAACCATCTGACAATTGATTGTTCCAAATCATATTGTTGGAAGCTAAACTAGTTTTTCCCCGTATGTTTGAATCTTAGAGTTAGATTGCAACACTATTACATTTTCACAAACAGAGGGCACAATCAAAAGTCTTACAATTTTCTACAAAATGGACAAGGGGCCAAATAATATGGCTCCATCAAAGAGATGCTTTTGTAGTGCAGTTTGAACTGCAAACAATCAGTTACGCAGAAGAACAGCCACAAAAGTATTCAAGATTAATTAACTAATTCGCTGCCATTCCCAAATGTATTCGGGAATTGAAAAGTGTGACGTGGAGTGCCATTCCCGAATGTTTTTCCCTTCCACAGGGGGCAGAATTTGGCTTTTGTCCATGTTAGCGCTTTGTTAGCGCTGTTGTAATGTTGTTGTAGCGCTGTATAAATCAATATGTATGTATTGTATTGTATTTTGTACATCCATGGGGGTGGATGTACAAAATACAATCAAGCTCAGATAACTTCAGACCAACATAACTTCCGCTCTTTTTTCTGATGAAAGAAGAGAGTAAGTTTTCTTGCGCTGAATAGAATGTTTCTGTACAGGTAGTCCTAAAACTCAATATTCTGTGGGTCCTGCAATTTGAGTGAAAATGACAAAAACCCTGTCACGTAAATGGGCACATTTTTGCATATCGTCTGGCAGTGAATGAGTTAATAATCAATGGTGCTAGGTGATTTCGTTTTATGAAACCGCACCATCAATCCATCTAGGTCTGGACAACATGGTGGAGTGACCAGGAAAAGTTGGAATAAAAAGTGTCATTTTCTGCATTGCATTAAATACAGACACTTTCTTGGAAAATGGAATTCGTTGTGCTTTTAAGGAGGAAGGTGTATTTGAAAGAGCAAGATATCCACTGCATGTGACTGAAGAAGGCAGTACTTTCCACAAAGTCCCGTGAAGCATTCCAAAAATGTTCTTGAATTCAGCAGTCTAATCTGTTAAGAAAATGTGGCGTGTCTGATTTCAAAACAAAATTAAAAAAAACATCTCCCGCGAATGGGCTGGTATATTTTCTATAGTATTACTTAAGGTTGGTAATTGTATATTATTCATTTTTATTTTTAATATCTATTTTCCTTTTGCGTTTGTGTTTGTTTTACAACATCAGCACTGTATTTATTCATCTTTAGAATTATGAACATGAAGGTAGTTGCGCCCGGTACTGTTCTTATATGATCAATATTTTACCTCTCTACATAATAGTCATCATCGTTATGTTCTGTCGGTCTTATTTGTATCTACCAATGAGGACCACATCGTTAAAAGGCTCAAGAAATGCTCCTTAAGAACCAATTTAATCCCACCTAGGATTTCAATGCTTGGCTCTGCATCACTTCACCTTCTGCCAACCCTGCGGGTCTGCCAATGCATTAACAGGGCCTCTTGGGTACCTGCTGGCAATAATGGCAGCCAGCACCCGCAAGCCAGCGCCAGTATTGCAAATGAGCTTTTAGGCTTAGCGCATGGGGCTTTGGAGACGTAGGCTGTGTGACTGCCTCTGGGGAACACCCACCCACACACACTACACATTGTTAGCTTACCGGAGAGAGAAAACGACCTCACATCATATTTCCAGTGCACATGTTCACTATTGGAACAGATGCTCATTTGGTTACACTTTCCGTTGGAAAAATGTATTTGCATGCATTTATGTCATGAATGGAGGGTGTGTGGGAATGCATTTGTAAATCAAGGACATTGCAGGTGTGAAGATACTGCTGAACCTTCCTCTTGACAACACCCCTCTGTTTTTATCATTCCAGCAGCAGCAGGAGTAGCACCCCGGGGAGCAAGCCCCCCGGGCCCCCTGCTCCTTCTTCACACCTTCACCACCACCCACCTCCTCCTGGACCAGGCGCCACCACATCAACTTTCCCCTTGCCTCTGGTGGCAAACCACAGCGCCCCCCACAGGTTCCCCCTTGCATTGCAGTCCTCACCGCACCCTCATCACCCCAATATGTTCGCTCCTCCAGCGGCTTTGCCTCCACCACCACCGCTGACCTCGAGCACCCTGCCAGTACCGGGACATCCTGCTGCTGGGAGTGCCTACTCAGGTAACCCCCCCCCCCCCCCCCCCCCCCAATTTAGAATTACTGTACAGTGTACTTACTGTGATTGTCTGACAAACGGTTCAGAGTAGCTAGCTGGAGTCGGCTCCACCAGCACTCCTGTGTGTTTGTGTATGTGTCCCTCTGCACATTTCTATCCATTGCCAGTTATCTAAATATCAAAGTTAGTGCAGAAATCGGAGTAAAGTGTGCCATCATCAGCGATTAAGACCTCTCAGTGTTTCACTCTGTGTGGGGGTGGAAAAAATGTGTAAATGGCACAAGCTGTAATTTGTTTCAAAAGGAACATATGTTGAAGATGAGAAATTTCCAGCTCCTCTCCAGAGTTCAATAAATCTTAAAGTTATGTTAATTATGTTTTACTATTTTGCCTCTGAGGTAAAAGAGTAATTACGACAACAGACCTCTTTTAGGGACTTCAGGGGTATCAGATCTCATCTTAGTATTAGTTCCAGCTGGCAGACATTCTCGCTGTGTTTCTTATCCCGTGACTGTCATGTGTCCTTGAGAGTTTTGAAAGGCAATTAGAAATACAATGTATTATTATTATTATTATTATTATTATTATTATTATTATTATTATTAGTAGTAGTAGTATTAGTATTAGTATTAGTATTATTATTATTATTTATTGTTGTTATTATTATTACTATTATTATTATTACTATTGTTATGACTATTATTATTATTATTACTACTATTGTTATTACTATTATTATTATTGTGATTTTGTTGCATTTTTTTCATACACTAAAACAAACATTGCTTTCTTAGTCTTCAAGAAAGAAAGGTTGTGCTATCCAATTAAAATAAAAACTCACGAAGTTGATCAGATAGTTCTTCTCGACCCCTTTCTCCTTCGCAGTTTCTTCTTCGAGATGCAAAACCAAATTATGGATTTTTTTTAATCGAGAGTATTTGTGTAGGGCTGGGAGCGACTATTCTACATATCTTACCACCGCAAGTAGGTATTATTCAGTGACGATGAGATCCTTCTTGGCCAAAAAGCTGAGGAGCTGCCAAGGAGATTTACATTCATCCCTCACCGTTTGTGAGCTATGTTGGTCTTCCTTTAATGATTATCTCCTGCTTCGATTGAAAATCCAGTTTAGAAAATTCTTTCAATTTAGATATATAATCCTCCATTCTGAAAATAAGGCCAAGCAACACGAAAAAATGACTGGATGGTTGCACTTAACTTGCTAACTGTTTACTGTAGCTTGCTGTCACTAATTCTATTATTCTGCAGCCGAGGAGTCGCAAGAAGAATCTGTAATCACCAACGCCCCCTGTCATGAGGCAGGAGAACTGTGTGCCTCACCTATACACACAGTTTTGATAAAAATAAAATAAACACTGTAGTACAGTGTTTATAATGTAAAGTGACTCTACATTATATACACCAGCTAAACTATAGAAATTTAGTTCATATACTAAAAGCTTTTGAACACTTTAATAGCGATATGCAGAGGGACAGCAATGCGGTCTCACTGCAGAGCAAGCCAGCACAGTTAGCATAGTCATTGCGCAATCCATGGTGAGGCTTAGCCAGGTGGTGCCTCACCGCTCGTCTCTACAGCCTCACCTGCCTCCCCTGACTGCACGTCACTGGTATTATTAACGTGATAAGCATTCAAAACCAGTTGAGGCACAATTTGTTTCAGTGATGTGAAATGTTTAATCCTTTTCGCAAATTTTTCGGCCCATAAGAGAAAAAACATCCATACAAAGAGGAAATGAGCTTTTTTCACAATGCTTCCATCATGGAATGTTAGGTTCACTGTTCCTTCCCGGTTGTCTTCTGCAGAGCAAGATCTTCTGCGTCAGGAGCTCAACACACGTTTCTTGGCCTCCCAAAGCGCCGACCGCGGCGCCTCACTGGGCCCCCCGCCCTACCTGCGAACCGAGTTCCACCAGCACCAGCATCAGCACCAGCATCAGCACCAACACACCCACCAGCACACGCACCAGCACACCTTCACGCCATTCCCCCACGCCATTATGCCCACCCCAGCACCGTCCATGGTGCGTACCCCTGCCAGAAATGTGAGGATAAGTAGAACGCAACTGTGTTTGGTTTGGAGGGCTGAATGTGGAAATGAGTTTTTCAATGTCTTCTCGGAATGTGTTTCAAAGAGTGGGTGGGCGGGCATGAGTGC
Source organism: Hippocampus bargibanti (assembly GCF_051943395.1). NCBI lineage: Eukaryota > Metazoa > Chordata > Actinopteri > Syngnathiformes > Syngnathidae > Hippocampus > Hippocampus bargibanti. The sequence goes on along the minus strand of NC_142749.1, from coordinate 4,871,102 downwards.
TGAAAGTTTTTTTCCCACTGGGGCTACGATTGGGAAGATTCTGTCCAAATTGGTGTGTGTTTAAGCGGTACGTTGCACATACTTGTGTCTTTGTGGCGTCTCTCGCTGATGACCACGTGTATCTCTCTCAATGCCACAAAGATGCTTTAATTCGCCCAGAAATCCATTCTTTTATTGCCAAGTTTTAGAACATAATACACTTAATTCATCCTGAATGTAATGACAGCCCATGGCGCCGTTTGGGTGTTTTCATTACTGGCATAAGTCTTACATTAAGATCCTCACTGCTGGTGAGACCACAGGCAATGAGTGGCTAGACCTTAAGCTTTAAAACACACATGCATGGACACTCATTACTGCCTGCCCTAAAGAGGTTTGCGTGGCTCTGATGAGCACCAAAGCTTGGCCTTTGACAGCTAATGAGGCCATAAAAAGCCGCTTAATAGCTGCGGTTTTTAGTCTTGACTGGGGAAATGTTCACCCCGAAGTGTGCCCTCTACTACTAAAAAGAGACCAAAGGCGATCCTGTTTTACACGATCTTAACATAATTACCAAAGGGAGAGATTGGTGGGGGGAAGAAAAAAAAAGTCTTCTCGAGAAGTGGTCAATTCATTAGCGTGTTCATCGTGTTTCAACAGTTTAATCTATGTTGTACTGATATAACCCAAATTGGCCAAACTCTGCATGTCAGTGTCAATGTTGTACTTAGCTTTGTTTCCTTTCTCTTACAGTTTGACAAGTACCCAACGAAAGTTGACCCCTTCTACAGACACAGTGTGAGTTTTTTCTTTCCGTGGCACTTTTGCAGTTCAGGCCCACGGGAGAAAAAGGAAGCTGTAACTTGGTGCATGAATGTACATGCGTGCATTTGTTAGATTTCATGCAATCATCGTCATCATCCTGAGCTAGCGAATGGATGATGTAATCATTGCACCCATGAGCAAATGTGACTGATAAACAATTGCATCCATGAGTGCTATACATTTGAACTGTTGAGAGATAAACAAGACATTGATACAATTCTCATGAGGTTCTGCCCTTGTAATTTGAGTATTTATTGATCAGTACTGTTTGCACTTGTATGGTTTGTACACAGGAAATGATTAAAAAAAAAAAAACACAACGTATCTATTATTTATTGTACCACGGAATGACAACATAGAATAAATCAAGCTTGATTTTGAAAAAAAATATATATATTGCACCTTGCTCAAAAAAATGGGCGGAGCTTTCTAAATTCGAAACAGTTTCTCTTTTTACACGATTGACGAGAACTTATAATGAGCAGATGATCACATGCTTCTCTAGAAGACAGTTTGTGAAAGTTTCGAACACTTGTTTACTTGGTTTACATTAGCCTTGCACATGTTGCATCATTCAAAAAACACGTTTTTTCCCCTCAAAGCAGTTGGAGTTAGCAAAATCTAATGAGGGTGCAGGGTTTTACTTTCATGTCTTGGTATTTTCGTCGAAAAATAATCATAATAATAAAAAATAAGCCTGTTTGATTTTTGAAGCAGATGCTTGCACATTCTCTTGCATCTTACTTAAATGACGCCCCCACTTCATCTTTTCATCTTCAGCTCTTTCACTCGTATCCACCGGCAATGTCGGGCCTCCCACCCGTCATTCCTCCAACCGGGCCCTTCAGCTCACTGCAGGGGGCCTTTCAGCCCAAGGTAACGCCCCCTCTAAACAAAATAAGAACCTTGTCCTGAATTTTATTTTTTTTACATTTTGTCTGTCTCCTCTTTTCTAGACCTCTAATCCTCTTGATGTGTCATCGAGACCCGGCGCTGTCCCACATACTTTCTTACAAAAGGATCCAAGGGTAAGAAAAAGTCATACATGCCCAATGAATGAAAGATAACAACTGTGATTTAAGGAGAGAATTTAAATTGTAGCAGAAATATTCAAATCTCGGCTCCCGCATTCCTTGTTTTCAATCTCAGGTTATGCATGGGGTACCTAATGTTGTGACTAGTAATTGCATCTTGCTTATTTCATGAAAGTATGTAGTATTTTTAAGCTTGTACAAAAATCACTGAAGGCTTTGAGTTCAGGCTGCAATTTTGTTTTAAGGCCTCTATCCAAAGTAAAATATCTTCATCTGTTTTCCCTTCCCCTGCCTCCTCTGTATAGCTAGCAGATCCATTTCGGCCCATTCTCAGGGTGAGTAATTGATGCTTTGTTCTAGTTTTGCACATTCTGTAGACCTACACCTCTTGTCTTCTGCTCCTCAAAAAACGCCATGATGCCTTCAAGGATTTTGTAATAGCGTAGATTGTGTCCTGATATCAGAAGATGCTCTCATGCTAACTTCTGATTGAGTAAGAACTTAAGACCAGAACACACAGCAAGCTAATATATTTGCTCCAAACTAGCTGGAGAAGAGATTTTAAAATGATTCTCCTGGTCTATAAATCAATGAAAGAACCGCTGATCTACAGACGTGAGTCATTCGGTGGAGCGGAGAGTTCAAAGTCAACATGATGAAGCTGCATTTAGCTGTTATGCTGCACACACATGGAATAAATAAGCCTTCAACAGGACTCAGACCTGCGTTTAAATGTTTTTAAACACAGGTTAAAAATGGTGCTTTTACTGCACTTTGATTATGGGCTTCTGAACATTTTAAATGTGTTTTTTTTCTTTTAGATATTTTCGAAACGTACTCTTCTATTTTTATTTTTTTCCCTTAACTCATTCACTGCCCTTCATAAATTCATTCAGGAATTGAAAATATGGCATAAAGCGCCATTCCCGAATTTGTTTGTTTTTTCTTGTTTGGGTGCCAGTAAAGCGTTGGCTATGGCATCTGACAATGTTTTTTCCCTTCCACAAGGGGCAGCATTTCCTTTTTTTCCATGTTAGCGCCTTGTTCCAGTTTCAGCTGTTGTTAAAATGCTATATAAACCAATAACTATGCATTGCGTTATATTGTGGACAGCCGCCCTCATTTCAAGCTCATATAACTCCAGACCCTTAAAATTCAGGAATTAACTCTTTTTTTAGTGATGAAAGAAGAGAGTCTAAGGTTTCTTACACTGCATTGAATGTTTATGTAGTCCTAAAACTCTATTGTGTGTGTCATGGAATTCGAGTGACAATGATAAAATCTGAAGTGGGCACATTTCTGCATATGTGTGGCAGTGAATGGGTTAATGTGTTTGTCAATGTACATTGTCCTTGTAATTTTTACACATGACTGTTTTCTCTGCTTTGCTTCCAAATGTCATCATCTGTAAACATGTGTAGGTGTTGTCTTTGTTTGAAACACATTGAGTCACCTTGTATATTAAATGTTCTATATAATTAAAACGTTCCAAAGTAAAAAAGAAAAAAAGCTTCTTTTGAGCATAGGAGACATTATACATGAATTTTATGCTGCCTTAACATGACAGTTTTTCTGCAGGTTAGCTTTCCAAAATGATCCATGACATGTTTTCTGCAACTGTAATACTTTGTTATCGTGACACATTCATTTTGTATGATCATAGTATATATTTCTGTCTCCTGCCTTTAGAAGCCCGGAAAATGGTGTGCCATGCATGTCCATACTGCCTGGCAGATATACCACCATCAACAAAAAGTCAAGGTGAGGATTCTTTGGACTTATCTTTCAGAACCAGTCTTGGTAGGGTCTTGTATATGCTTGTCCTTATAAATAGACTAATTGCATATAAAATCCACTATCGGTCCAACTCTACGCATTCATATTTAATGTCTGAGGAAATGGATCACGCTACAGCTTCAAATGTTTTGTCATCCATTTTAAATGAGGGGAAAAGAATCAAAATGACGTACTCTTGCTTCAACTGAATACCATCTGTTTGAACAGTGCATAATTGAGTTAGATATTTTAGTAACCTAATGATACTGCCATATAGGCCACGCCAGGCTATCCTGATCTGATATGTGATCCTTTCAGGAACAGCATTTACAATAATACTAAATCTTATCAGATGACAGGGTTCATGAAACGGATACATGAAAATTTTCATGTAAAATACTTATTTGCATTTCTTTGTGCATTACATTAATGTGGCTAATTACTTTTTATTGCAAACAAAATAGATTGTACCAACTTGCTTTGCCAGAGTTGATGGCGATTGGTATGAAAAATGGTTACTGATTAAAAACACATTTCTGAAATCAATCAGCCTTCATTGAGATTCAGGACCAATTCTACTTTAAAATCTATCTCCATATTTTGGTGACGGTATTATCCGGTTTATAAGGTGTATCCAAAAGGCTTGATTTTCTTCAAAAGATGACCCTGCGCCTTATATGCAGGTGCGTCTTATATGTGAAGTAATGTTGAGTAACGACAGGTTTCGCAACAACTGTCAATAGCCACAGACTCTTTTCCCCCCTGTAGAAGAAGTAGTGCGTAACCACAGCCTCTACTGTAGCGCCTTATAATGTGCTGTGCCTTATATTTGGAAAACTTTTATCATTCATTGAAGATGCAGCTGATAGTCCGGGGCGCCTTATATGGAAGAAGTTTGAAAATACACCATTCATTGGGGGTGTGCCTTATAATCCGATGTGCTTTACACACTGGAAAATATGGTACATTTTAATTGACATACATTTTGGGGGAGCAGGTGAAGAGCAATTTTGATTTAGTAAGCAACTCTAGTTGTGTCACCATTTCAGTGATCTCAAACCCATATTGACATGTTATAGCTGTTTTTGATATTTGTACTCTCCTACTGTATTTTCTGCATTATAAGGCGTGCCTAAAAGCATTACATTTTCTCAAAAGCCGACAATGCACCTGTGTCGTATGTATCAATCAATATCTTTTTTGGAAGTTATGTAGTATATTCTGCAAAGCGCTTTGTTCCATTGATTTTGAAAAGCCTTGCATCATCAACAAAGCTATTCCTTTTAGCGTATCCTCATCTATTGGATCCATAGTACACCCGCAGACACTATTGTAGCTTCTATCTATGTGCCGTATGCAGTGTGCCACATCGATGAAAACACTTTTAAAATAGACCATTTATTGAAAGTGTGCCTTTTAATCTGAAGCACCTTATAGTGCAGAAAATGCGGTACATTTGGGTGAGGCGTGTAGTCTGAAGATATCCAACTCCGTTTCCACTGCTATGACACAGCTGGATTGTGCTAAAAATGTCAATTGTGTCAGATGAATAATGCAGTGTAAATCCAGTCTTCAGATTTTTGGGGGAGTTCTTTAAACGCAATGAAATGTGACTTTGTCTATATTGAGTATATAAATAAAATACAGCAATTCCGGTGAAATTAAGCATTTTACATGTTTCTCTGTGTTGGTGTCTTCCAGCAGCAGATGCAGGTCGACCCTCACAAGTTAGACTTTGGCCTCAAGCCCGAGTTCCTGAGTCGACCTCCAGGCCCGAGCCTCTTTGGTGCCATCCATCACCCCAGTGACCTGGCACGACCTGCCACGCTCTTCTCAGCTGCAGGTGAGAATGTGTTACAGCACGAGTGACATGTGAGATGACATCATGGACTTTATATTCTAAACACTAAAAATAATCAGATTAAAAACATCATGTGCACAGATGTCCAAGATTATGGCAATGTCCTTTTCAGGGAAAAAAACACATTTGGACAGGAACTAAAACTTGAGTGGTGGAGCCACTGTCTAATTTGAATTTAGATAAAATACACAAGATTAACTGGCTGGCATGTGATGTTAAAAATGGATTCTGCTCTATTCATTTTACCTTTGGTGTACATTTTTGAAAATGACACTACATATCAGAAATTACTTCATAAAAACAATCATTTGTTAGTTGCGCTATCGACTGCAAATGCTGTATAGTGTTTATATCTTATGTCTGTGTAAGCTCTCAGTCGTACAGGAGTGGTCCATCGATGAGAAGGTTTCTTCAGCCGTCATCTGTACAAAAGTGAACCTTTATATCTTATGCATGTTAATGAGTTGATATAAAAGCAGGACTGCAGAGTGAGGTAAAGCTCAAGGCATCTGCTTTACATAAACACACAGCATGAGTGACTTGAAACTTGATTTTTCAAAGGTGCCCAAGAATTTCAAACATTTTCACTGTCTCCGTCTCCAATCGAGAAAGTATGCGGTGGGCATGCAGTCTTCAAACTGCATCCTTTAGCATTCATGAAATGCAGTTTTAGATTGTTTTGGTGCTTTTCAAACTATGCTACAGTGAACAAGTTATTAGTGTGCACTATGCATAGTGACACCTTTCATTTTTTTATAGTCACATATGATAATATTGGTAGTTTTTTTATTCTGTTTTTTCTGCTCTTTCTCTACTGTCACCTTTATAAATGAAATATAAAAAAATAATAGATTTATCTTCTATGAAGTTGAAGGTTGTGTAGTTAAAAAAAGATTATACAGCAGCTCACCTCCCCCTATGCAGACGAGTACCGGATTTTCCGATGTATAAGCCGCACCCAAAAGCCTTCATTTTCCTTCAAAAGATGACCCTGCGCCTTATACGCAGGTGCGCCTTATATGTGAGGTAATATTGAGTCACTCAAATACCGTCAGCAGCCACGGACTCCATTTCCCTCTTTAGAAGAAGAAGCGCGTAACCCCAGCCAGCCTGTGCTGTCGCACCTTATAATGTCGTGTACCTTATATTTGGAAAACTTTTGTATATTTCTCTTTGAAAAACTTTTTTTATTCATTGACGCTGCGCCTTATAGTCCGGTGCGCTTTGTATATGGAAAAGGTTTTTGAAATGACACCATTCATTGACATTGCACCTCATACTCCAGTACACCTTATACCCCGGAAAATAGGGTAAATAAAATATATATATATAAAACGGCATTGCTGAGGTTTGGTGGCATGTGTCATTTGACCAGATGAATTCAAAGATTTTGCAATTTCCATTGTATTACTTTAACCCTAACCCTAAAAAGGTAAATCTTACTCTATCCGAGTCCCCATCAATTGGTCATACGCTTTAAATAATTCTTAGAAGGATAATTAGGATTTGCGCCTTATACTCCGGTGAGCCTTATACACCGGAAAATACGGTCGTCACTACATTAGACGCTGAACCAGGCGGACGGGTGACCAACTAGTTAGCACATCCTCCTCACCGCACAGAAGTGCAGGGTTCAATTCCAGCTGTGGCCTTCTTTTTGTTTGCATGTTTTTCCCACGCCTGTATTTTCTCAAACGACTGCAGTTTTCTCCCAGGTTCCAAAACATACATTACAGGCTAATGGAACACTGCAAATTATTCATGGGTGTCATTGTGACATGCCAACGGTTATTTGTCTAATTTGTGCTCTGTGATTGGTTGGTAACCATTTCAGGGTGACCCCCGCCTACTGTCCAAAGTCAACTGGGATATGCTCCAGGACAACCATTCCCTCGTGGGGATAAACAAATTAGACAATGGGTTATTGGATGAAACACACTAAACCATGATGGATTTAAATATGATACTTTGTGTTCACAGGAAATTAACAATGGCATCTTCAACATTGGACAAAAAAATACTGTGTAAAAACACACCAAGTTACAATTTGCGATATTTGGTATATGCATATGGCACCAGGAGTTCCACTGAACCAGATATTGTTCCACTATCACGTCAGCTGAACTGATCCAAACTGATCTAGAAACAGAGTATTATTTAAATCAAGATGAATCTTGGAAAAAGTAAAAAAACAAAGCTCAACTTTTTAAACTCCCTTCTCAGGTCCAACACACCCATCAGCAGGTCCCTTCAGCCATCCACCGCACCACCCTGCTAACTTCCTCACCCCAGGACCTCACTTAGGTAGGAGTGCCTGCTTCTCTCTGAACATGAAATAAGAAAATTTGCTCATAGCATCACAGTCAAGCTAACATTTCATCTCTTTTCAGAACCTTTCAGTCGGCCGCCTTCCTTCGGCGGGCTGGGAGCTCTCAGTTCATCAGCGTTCGGAGGACTGGGAAATCCAGCACTAAGTGAGTTTTATCCTCATGAATATAAGTTGCCTTAAAGGGTATTTTAAAAGAAACATGTCTGCGTAGCATTTGAGATATGCATTTAACTTGCGTCCTGCTGTGCTTTTCCGTGTGTTGAATCCCTGACAGCGGCCAACTCGATGTTCGGCCATAAAGATGGCCCCAACTCACAGCAGCACTTTGTTGGCGGTCCCAACAGCAACCATCAGGAGCCCTGGAACCGCCTTCACCGCACCCCTCCTTCCTTTCCTACACCCCCGCCTTGGCTGAAACCTGGAGATTCGGAGAGGAGCGCTTCGGTCAGCTCGCATGAGAGAGACAGGGATTCTGAAAAACGGGATTCCATTAGCAGTAAAGATGACAAAGACAGGTGGGTTTTCTGGAAACTAAAGCAGTGTGTTTCACACCAAGGTTATTGTAGTTAACAAAAACGAACAAAGTAATGACAACTAAAATTTAAAAAAAATGTGAACAAACATGAATCAAAATAAGAGTACTGTATTTTCTGGTGTATGAGGCGCAACCAAAGGCCTTCATTTTCTTCAAAAGATTACCCTTATACGCCGGTGCGTCTTATATGTGAAGTAATGTTAACAGGTCTTACAAATATGTACTGTCAGCAGCCAGCGACTCCATTCCCCCCCTGTAGAAGAAGTAGTGCATAATCCCAGCCTCTACTGTAACGCTTTATAATGTGATGTGCCTTATATTTGGAAAACTTTGATATACATGTATTTATATATTATATTTGTAGAACTTTTTTCATTCATTGGCGGTGCACCTTTTAGTCCAGTGCGCCTAATATGTGTAAAAGGTTCAAATATACACCATTTGGGGTGTACCTTATACTCCAGTGTGCCTATACAATGGAAAATACGGTACTTGAAAAAATATTTTTTTTTTAAAACTTAACGCTTTTTCATATTTGGAAAAATAACTAAAACCAGATTTAATTAAAGCAAGAATGAATAGTTTTTATTTTCTATATTAATTTCAAATATGAGTTTCAAATTTTATTTGAAATCGATTAATTTCCGAAATGACTGTGCGGCCGTACAGAAAGGTTTACGTTACTTTATTGCGCAATACAATTTCACTTATTTTTATTTTGCCTTGCACTTGATACATACTTTGATTCGAGCTACACTGTGTATTTTTAGCACACAAATGGCAATCAAAATATCACATTCACATTTGTAAGAATGTTGCCAGTTTGTAATAGCGAGGGATGAGTTTTTACCCAGTCATTCAAAAAATGCCTGACGATGCATTGTCGTAAATTTTTTAAAGAGCCGAACTATACAAGGTCATTAAAGAATGATTACTATATACAGTGAGACCTCAATTTACGAACTTAATTGGTTCCCAGACAGTGTGTAAGGCGAAAAGTGTGTATCTCAAAAAAAAATTTCCCATAGGAAACCATTAAAATGGGAATACTCCGTTCCGGGGTTTCCATAAAATATACTTTTCAACTAAATAAGCCTTAAAACTACACACAACATACCTTATTCTATCTATAATAAATGTGCTATTGTATTGTAATGAAGGAAATACACTCAATTGTATCATAAAGTCACTTTATTTACATTTGTGATGGTCATTTATGGCTTGATGGAATGGCGTTGGAGGTCGAAGGTCAAAGGGAATTGCTGTTTGGAAAGAGAGGCGCATTACATGAGGACTGTAATTAAAGAAATAAACTGTGCTGTAAAATAAAGTTTTATTTACCTTTTTGGTGGTCGTTGATGGCTTATGGAAGGAGAGTCACCTTCCATAAGGACTGATGGTAACTTAACCTCTGGTGCTGTTCAGTGTGTATTATGAAAACAGTGCTTATTATAAGGTTTCATTTTCATAAATTTGACGTTTGTAACACGAAAAGTTTGTAAGTTAAGGGGAAAAGTTTGTAAGTTAAGGTGTTTGTAAGTTGAGGTCTCACTGTACCTGGTTGTACCAAAAAAACCTGCATGACATCCTTTCTTTCCTCATGATGTGTCTTTTGTGTCTCAAGGGATTCTGTGGAGAAACGTCACCCGAGCCACCCTTCCCCGGTCCCAGTGAACCCCATCGGTCTTCTCGGTCACAGTCGTCCTCCCGAGCACCATCGGAACCACCTGCCTCCATCCTCTGGAGACCCGCAGAGAGACAAGGAGAACAAGGCCAAGGACAGAGAAAGGGAACTTCCAGACTCTTGGAAAGACAGCAGCACAGACGACCACAAGCTCAAAGAGAACCCACACGGCGAGAAGGACGCGCCGGCGATCCATGACGGGAGAGTATCAGAGGACAAAGTGGCCAACAGAGGCACGACTTCGCCCTACATCAGACAGACGAGTCTGGAACGTCCCAACGGCGGCCTGAGCAGGGAGCTTGTGGAGAAGAAGGGAGAGCTGCCGTTTGAGCACAAGAAGAACAGCGAGGTCAAAGTGAAAGAGGAACGTAAGGAGGATCAAGATGGATCGGCAGAGAAAACGAGCGAGCACCCGTTGGCGTCCTCCACGCCGAACCTCCATCCTCCGTCTTCGATGCCGATGCCAATGGGCATAGCAGGTGTTCATCCACTCAACAACATGAGCGGTCTTGAGAGAACTCGAGTGGTGGCGCCCTTCATGGGCATCAGCCCCATCCCGGGGGCCGAACGTTTCCCCTACCCCGCCTTCCATTGGGATCCCATCAGGGACCCTTATAGGGCACTGGACATTCACCGACGGGACCCTCTGGCGAGGGATCTGTTGCTCAGGAACGATCCCCTCCACCGGCTGACAGCCCCTCGCCTTTACGAGGCCGAACGTTCCTACAGGGAGCGCGAGCCTCACGACTTTCATCGCGAGCACTTGCATCCCCTCGCCTTGGAGCAGAGGAGGGAGCACGAGCGCGCTCACTTGGAGGAACGCGAGCGACTCCTGAGAGAGGACTTTGAACACGGCCGCATTCACCCCGCCATGCACCACCCGGGCCTTGACGGACATCTACCCCACCACGCCCAAGGCCTCATGGGTCCGGGACTCCCGGGTATGCACTACTCCAGGGTCAGCCCTTCAGCCGCTGCTGCAGCGGCCGCAGCCGCCGCCGCCCACCAGAACAGTATTCTGAATAAAACTCCGGCCACCGCCTCCCTCAGCGCCCCGCCTCCCCTTATCCCCACATTGGGCAACAGGCCAGGCTCGCCGAGACGGACTGCCCCCCTGGCCACCGATATTCGAGACAGACCTCCTCACAAGGACATTGAGGCACGGTGAGCTTGGACCTTGCTCACGGGAACACCACCTAGCACTTAGCTTCGGGCAACGCAAGACATATGTAACATAGCTGTGAATAACTAGCGAACACACGTCCGCACAAGAAACTGATTTTGTCAGGACGCTAATCACAGAAACAAACTTTTGATTTTTCACACTCTCTTTTCTCCCTTTCCAATATTGCTCCAGCTTTGTTTGTGTGCGCGTGCATGTGTGTTTATATATGTGACCGTATGTGTCCATTCTTTCTATTTTACAGTAAAGTAAAGTGAGATCTTGGAATGTACAGCTACTTTAGCACTGACGGACCGCAAAAGTGTGTAGATAATATGTACAGTCACTGTGCTTGCTTTGTATGGATCATGGTACAATTATGCAAAAGGGTGATATGAAAGCTTTACTTTGGACAAATGTACATAGAGATGTATTTAGGCGGTGATTCAGAATGTGCTTTTTCAAAATGTTTGTCTCTTTTTTTTTTTGATTGACGCAGCAAATTGGCATTGTACCAGAGACCCCTTGTTCTACTATGCAACAAGTCTGGCCGCCCACTATCCATCACCACTGGTCTTTATCAATGAAGGACAAAAAAACAAAACAAAAACGGGTAGTCTCCCCACAACCTTAATGTGCTTTTCAAATGGCTTGCCCAATGAAGACAGCTCCAAACGTCAAATGAGGCATTGCTAACCGATATTGTTTTGCCAAGTACAGTGATACCTTGTCTTACGAACGCTTTAGCTGACGACCCTTTCGCCTTATGAACATTAAATTTGCGAGAATATAATCTTGGCATATGAACTAGTTTTCGGGACACACGGAGAGCTACGGTGGCTGGCGGACTAGTTTTTGGCGGAAGAACACCAAACCACACAGCCGAACAGCGCCACTGTGGCTGCCGGACTACTTTTCCAAACCCCCTTTCTCTGAGTGCATACGTGGCATATGTAGTTTGTTATCAAGGATACATTTGCTATTATGGGATCGAAAAAGAACCCACCACAAGCTAGTGTTCAGCCGAAGAGGACACAAAACAAAATTATGTTCGAGCAGAAGAAGGAGATCATCGACAAACACGAACGAGGTATGCGTTTGTGTGACTTAGCGTCCCAGTACCAGTATGCTAAGTCGACCATTGCTACGTGTGGCTAAGGGTGTTTCGTGTTGTCTAAGCAACGGTCTCATAGAAGAGGTTGAAAAACTTCTGTTGATTTCAATTAACGAAAAGCAGCTAGCAGGGGATAGTGTGTGAGGGTATAATCGCCGAGAACGCACGGCAACTTCACTTGGATATCATCACAAGGCAACTACATCAACGACCATCACAAACGTAAATAAAACAACTTCATTATACAGTCAACTTTATTTCTTTAATTACAATACAATAGCTCATTTATTATACATAAAATAAAGAATATTTTGTGTAGTTTTAAGGCTTATTTAGTAGACATTTATGTTTTACTGGGAACTGAAAATGGATTATTCTCATTTTTTATGGTTTCCTATGGGAAATTAATGTTTGGAAGACACACTTTTCGCCTTACACACACTTTCTGGGAACCAATTAAGTTCGCAAGCTGAGGTATCACTATACTTTGTTAGGACAATCCAAAAGACAATACATGTATTGTATTTTAAAGAAATTGTGTACAATAGAACAATTGTGAAGACCATCTAAAATTAACATGGCTGTGGGGAGAATGCATAATTGTAACTAAGGCAGCAGTTCGCTCCACAGAAGGCGTGTAAAGTACATGTTTTTGGAACTAGATTCTGGTGGTGTATTCATAGTGCTTTCTTTTGTTGTGGTGCTTACAAAAAAAGCAAACAATGGAAATTTTGTTTCTAACAAGAAGATAGCTATTTTAGTAGTCCACCGGAGTTTTAGTTGTGCGCTTCGATCTCGGTGAACATTTCGTGCAGTGTTATTTTACTTCAATAGAAAAATGTTACATCAGAGCCATCGTGGTTAGTTGATGTGTATTGCAAAAAAAAGATTGTTTAAATTGTTTTTTTTGCTTTTAACTTGTACAGGTAAAAAAAAGCTGAGTTTTTGTAGATCATGTACAAAATTGTCGAAAAAATTAAGTGACTGAATCTTCAGCATGCCCCTCATTTAAACATGTGTTATGTAAATTGTGCCATGTTATTAAAAAATGTGTATTGAATTTGTCTTGGGAGTTTTACTTACATTGCTGATTCTATTTCTTCAAAAGAAAAAACAGTTCCTTATCCTATCCCGAATTCTGAGATTAAAGTCAGAATTTTGCCAACCGTATTTTTTTTCTTCAGTGGCCCTAATCCTCTTCCGTACCGAAGTGCTTCTGATTAACTAAAAGAAATTACATTAAGATGTAGTATTATGGAAACGAGGATGATGCCTATGAATTAACTGCTGATGAAAGTTGTTCCTGGAAAAGTGTTTTTGAGGCTAGTGGATAGGAACGTCCATTTTTGTAGTCACAGATTTGATCCAATGTGAGAGTATATTTCATCCTGGTCAAGGGACACTTGTATTTTTAACATCTCTTGTCATTGTGGCAAATATATTTAGAGTTTGTAAACTCATTACAATGGTGGGTGAGTTGAATTTGAAGGATTGCAGGACACAAACAAACAATAATGGACAAAATGCAAAGTCACATAGAAGGACAATAAAATACAAATTTATAACTTGTTGACTGTGAGGCGTCATTAAATTGGTCCACAATAACATAAATGATTGTGATGGTTAACACAAGGACCCATTGATCAGGTATGTTCAAAAACGACATGTCACACAGCAGCTGCCTTCAGATGCTCTATATACTTATACGGCGCTTTTAGCTTCAGTGTTGGATTTAGTAAATTGTTTTCGATATATAATCTCTAGAAACGTCCACATGCCTGAGGATTGAACTGCACTCAGACATCAGCGTCAAAAAGTGTAGACAGTGTTGGTGACTTTTTTCCACTAGGGGGTGACAGTGTACTGTGAATCCATACAGAATTTGAGCAGGGCTGCTATCTGGTCATGAAAAAAATCTATAGAGTGCATGAAATAACTTGTATTAGTCTCACAATGGAGAAATCCACAGTTTACAGCAGCAAAGTTATGAAAGAACGAGGAAAGAAAAAAAGATGTGTTATTAAAACAACAAATACGTTCAGTAATTGGAAAAAAAGTCTATAAATTCAATTCTTTTCAACCCTTTACTATACATCGGGAGCCTCAAACTCCGCTGGAGGCGGAGTCTGGGTGAGGCTGGGCCGCATCGGTTTTTCCACAAGAAAATCACAGATAAAATATTCCAATGTTCTCGAAATCTTGATTTTTAACACACAAAAAAATTAAACGAAAAATGAATAAAAAAATAAATTAACCAATAATAAATAAATAAAATATTTTATTGATCATAAGGCAGTTACAGACGACTGAAAAAAAACAAAGGAAAACTAATTATTTTAATAAAGTTTCAAATGTCTATATTCACAGTTCTTTAACCTTTAACTTTCTTAACATAAAGAGAATATTGAACATTAACTGTCCTAAACATTGCTTATCTTGCCTACTTGTTCAGCTCCACACACAAGTTTCATTCATATCAATCATGCGGGCCGCATGATTGATATACATTAATCTTTCATATGGCCCGCGGGCCGCGGTTTGAGACCCCTGCTATACATGGTCAAAAAAATAAATAAATAAACTGCCCGATACGACTGGGATTGGCTTTAGCAACCCTGTGACCAAAAGGTCTGGCAATAGATAGTCATAAAAAAAGTAAACGACCATGTATAGTAAGGCTTTTTTTAGCCAAAAAGGGCATTTTTGACATGGAAAAAAAACAAGCGTTTTCATCCATAAAAATAGTTAATGTTTTTTGGGCTAAAAATACCTTACAATGTATTTTTATGGTAGCTTTGTACCTTGTACGCCTTACTGTACAAAGTTGTTTTTTCGGCCTAGAAGAAACGGCTTACTGTATATGGTCGTTTATATGACCATGTAATAAAGGCGTTTTTAAGCACAAAAAACGACCATTAAGACATTTTGAGCTCGAAAAAAAGCACCATTTATAGGAAGGCGTTTTTATCACGAAAATAAATTGATCATGTATAATAAGGCATTTTTAGCATGAAAAAAACGACCATGTATATAGTAAGGGGCTTTTCTCACGACAAAACCCCCACAATGTATGTATGCCATTTTTAGCCCAAAAATTATGACTACGTGTAGTAAGGCATTTATATCCCGAAAAAAACGACCATGTATAGTATGCTTTTTTTCATGCTTAAAATGCCTTACCTTTACATGGTTGTTTTTTTTCGGGTCAAAAACGCCTTAGTACACATTGTTGTTTTTTTGGGCCAAAAACACCTTATTATATACATGGTCATTTTTTTTCTTGTGCTTAAAACGCCTTACTATACATGGTGGGTTTTTTTTCCATGCTAAAGAGCCTTATTAAACGTGGCTGTTTTCTTTCGGATCAAAAACGCCTTGCTATACATGGTAATGTTTTTTTCAGGGAAAAAACACCTTACGAGACATTGTCGTTTTTGTCTTGCTAAAAACACCTTACTCTGAATGGTTGTTTCTCTCAGGTTAAAAACGCCTTACTATACATGGTCATTGTTTTCACGCTGCTATACAAATTCTGAAAGGCACACAACAAAAAGGTCTTTCCATACCTGGTAATTCAAAAAAAGCAGGAAATGCAAAACTCGCAGGTGATGTCCAAGACCAGATTTGAACACAGAACCCCAGGGCTGTGTGCGAGGATAGGAAGCACTCGACCAGAGATGCACTACATTGTTACGGTTACAAATTGTCACGCCTTACCATACATGGTCTTTTTGTGGGTTAAAAACGCCTTAGGATACATGGTTGTTTTTTGGGGGCTAGAAACTCCTTACTATACATGGTCTTTTTTCAGCTAAAAATGCCTTAATATGTACATGATCGTTTTTTTAGGCTAAAACGCTGATATACATGGTCGTTTTTTTTCAAGTTAAAAACTCCTTACTATACATGGTCATTGTTTTCGCGTTGCAATACAAATTCTGAAAGTAACACAACAAAAAGGTCTTCCAATGCCTGGTCAAAATAAGTAGGACATGCAAACCTTGAATGTCCAAGACCCAGATTAGAACATAGACCCTGGTGCAGGTATGCCAGGACAGGAACCACGCGACCAGAGATGGACCAGTTTGAAGTGGCTACAAATAGTCCCACCCTTACCATACATGGTCATTTTTTGGGGGCTAAAAACGCCTGACTTTACATGTTCTTTTTTTAGGCTAAAAACGCTGTATGATACATTGTCGTTTTTTGGGCTAAAAACGGCTCACTATACATGGTGTTTTTTTTCTTGCGAAAAACGGCCTACTCTACACCAGGGGTGTCCAAAGTCAGTCCTTGAGGGCCACCATCGTGCCTGTTTTCCAGCTCTCCCAGGAGCAACGCACCTGATTCAAATCATCAGGACCATTTTGATGCTGCTTCAGAGCTGGCTGATGAGCTGATCATTTGAATCAGGTGTGTTCTTATCCAACCGTTTAAGCGGTTTAGCGGTTGGGACTGTTGTTCTCATTTTGATGATTGCTTTCGATGTAGTGCTACTCCATTGATGTGGTGCTACTCCATTGAACATTTCTCTTCTTTTTGACTATGAAAATACTGCATCTCAATCCATCGATGAAAAGCTATAAAATATGGAATTATGACATCTCTATTTACACGATTAGTACCAACATGTCACTTGAACGCGCCTGGCCTTTTTCATGATGCAATGATGCCCTCATTATATTTATCATTCTGAACACCAGGTGGCAGAAGTTCACGGTGTAGGCAGACAGTGGGTAAGAAAGCCTGTCAGTGGATATTCCAGCAGGTAGGACTTCCTGCCATCTCACCTGACCTGATGAGAACCAGTCTGACTGGTTGACTTCCTGTGACCCATCAATGTAATGCTCACTATTCGCCCGGACTGACAGAACACGGCACATGTGGTCTGACTGGAAGAACAGCGAACAGCGCAGCGTGGGGCAGACACTCCTTGTTCAAGGGTTTTAAGATCAAAGGAAGAAAATGAAACCTTGGATCCTCCCAACCTCAACCTCTGGCAGCCTTTCTTTATTTAAATGTAAACACGGGACGTTATCTGTTGACGCTGACACACTCCTGTGCCGCATCACATTAGATGAACAAACAAGAACATCTGATGGTTGGGTGGCATTGCAAACAATGGCTGAATCGGGGTAAAGAATTTGTGAATAAATATGTGTAGCTTACCACCTTCGGAGTTAGCATAAAACATCAGCACTGCCTGTTCATGCTGGTAAAAAGGCAATTAAAAGAGAATGCAAACACCCCCGCTGACAATAAGGCTAATCACATCCAAACAAATATGCTCCTAAACAACACTTTCAAGTGTATAAAAGCATCTCGTTCTGGGCAGTAAATTCCCTCTGATGTTCCTCCTACCCCCACAGAAAAAAAAGACACACCCGATCACAAAAATAAATAAATACATTTTAAAAAGCCAGCACTCCCTCTTCCCCTGTAGCCGGATTACGCTCAGGCCTCTCAAGCAGAGTTCATCGTTAGTTGAATTGTTAAATGAGGGTAGGACATCTAAGAGGCCGGGGGGGTAGGGTGCAGGATTGTGGGTGTTGAGGGTGACTCAATTCTGGGAAAGAATGAGATGGAAAAACCACATGACAAATCCCCTGCCCAACACAAGTCACAGCACAACACATATGAAACAATCTGTTACAAAGATGGCTCCAAATGGATGAGAAAACGATACATGTAATCACAAATCAGTGCAGAGAAGAAGTTAAGCGTCAGATAAGCTTTTATCTGTTGGACGTCAGCGCAGTGGAAAACATACTGCGACGACCAATTGGGGTGCAGAACACTTCCATCCAAAATGAGCAGTTCCAGATCACTTTTTTATCCTCCCACATTACTACTTGTTGATGATATAGCACATTTTGCTCAACGTTTAGCAGGAAGGATCGACTTACGTCTACTTTCAAGGC
This sequence comes from Hippocampus bargibanti, assembly GCF_051943395.1. Taxonomy (NCBI): domain Eukaryota; kingdom Metazoa; phylum Chordata; class Actinopteri; order Syngnathiformes; family Syngnathidae; genus Hippocampus; species Hippocampus bargibanti. The sequence continues at coordinate 4,852,882 of NC_142749.1, read as the reverse complement.
TTTGCTGGTGAGGATACTGTACATGATATTACGTTCACTGGAAGTGAAAATGCAAGATAAAATGCGGATGGTCTCCATTCTTGAGATACTCCCACTCATGGGGTAACATTTTTATAAGAGAAGAAGATAAAGAGGCTACTCAGTGTACAGTGGAATGACGTTCCTACGGAGGCGATGAATAATCCACATGGGTATGTCGGAAAAATGATGAGAAGAGATGAAATGAGATGAGATAACCTTTATTTGTCTCACATTGGAGAAATTCCTATTTCACAGCAGCAAAGTTATGAAAGAAAGACAAAAGGACAAACAAAATCTAGGAGCTGCTGTAAAGGCAGCCACTCTTGCGGCGCCATCTTGAAGTCAAAACAACAACAAAACAAAAAAACAAAATAGCAAATAATATGACACATAAAAGACACAGTTATTCAATCGTAAGCACTTTTCTGCATCCTCTTTGCTGTATGAAGCAGTTACAGATGAAAGAGGAGAGGATCAACGTGTCGTTTTCAACAGTCGACGGGACGTCATGTTAAAATGTGCACGCTTGCTACAAGCTAAGTTTTGAAAGCAAACATGAAGGATTGATGAAAAGAGATTGTCTCACATCTCCTGTCCGACATAATCCGCTTCAATTCCAAGCCGCGACTCGCAGATACACATACGCATCGTGCTCTTTCTCATCGTCGGCTCCTCAAGCCAAGCATCCGTCCAGCCGCAGACAGTCCCACAGCACCAACCTCTCCACTGAACAAAGTGGAGCGATGAAAATGTTGCCAAAGCATAATGAAACACAATCACCTCAGAGCTGTCCAACGATGACAGTCAAATGGCACCAACATTTGTCCCAATCAAAAACAGTGATGGCCATTTTGTGCGGCCGAAAATCCGCAGTATCCTCCTTTATGAATGTCGTGGCCATAAATGCTGAAAAACAATCGGCATCCAGTCCACGCGACACAACAGCAACACAAGGTGACAAAAGAAAACAGAAAAACAACACAATAAATAAACAAGAAAGGCTACTGAGAGGACTTGCTGAAGCTGCCAACTCGGGCACCATCTATATTGCTAGCTAGCAATATAGCTAATATCTAGCTAGCGCGATAGTTAGCTAGGTAGCTAGCGCGATAGCTAGCTAGTTAGCTAGCTAGTTAGGTCTAAAGAGATAGCTGGATAATTTTAATTTAATTTTTTTCTAATTTTTTTTTGTACTCATACACATACTCTGTGTAAGCTCTCAGTCGTACAGGAGTGGTCCATCAATGAGAAGGTTTCTTCAGCCGTCATCTGTACTTTTTGAAGGTGTCGGACGTTTCGCCTCCTATCCAAGAAGCTTCGCCAGCAAACTAAAGTCTGACTGGTCGTATCGGCCCTATTTATATATCCCTAATGTCCAGACATGGCGGCGCCGGACACAGCTATGATAGGTCCCTACTCTCAGGTTGGGGGGAGCAGAGGACCACTCCCTGTGGCCCCACTGATTGTTCCTACATTCCTGACTAACGACTGGCCTATTTGCCCCACTCCCACCGGTATCACCTCATCAGCATTACGAATGTTGCCTGGTGTATAGTGCAGGTGCAGAATGTGAATGCTAAAATGAAATATCACAACATGTTCGGTTTAGAAGGAAGACCACAGGCAGGTCCCTGCGCAGAGGCAAGAATGAAAAAAATAAGCTTTCACCTTCACAGACACACAATGTGATACGAGTGAGCGGATAATTGGATTCACTGTTTATCACACTTGATTAAAGTCACATTACCACTCAAACTATATCCCTTCAGAAATGCTGTTTTAGGATATCCTCCTCCTCTCCTCTTCTTCCTCACATAAAGGTATAAAATGCGGATTGCACTGCCCTGAATGTGATCAGACAATGAAACGTATCTTAATCCTATAGATTTTTTTTCCCTCTCATTACATTCGAGCCATCCGCACGGTTTTCGTCGGAGTGACCTTCACCGACCCGACATAAGTGCGGCCCTCATTAGTTCCGAGTTTCAGCTCAAACGGAGCAGACAAATGAGCTTTAATTACGACTGCAGCGCTCCCCCCCTCCTTCTTTTTCTCCTAACAACCAGTCAGCTCACTCACGTCTATCCTGCTGTTATGAAAATGAACTTGTATGTAGAAAGTGGCCATTGGTTGTGTGTGCGAATTTTGACCTTCTCAAAACAGCTCCGGAGACAGAAGTGACTGCCGGAGTGAGATAGGAGGATAATTCATCCTGCAGCAAATACCGAGAATGAAACTGGATTGCGTTCTTGTATATCTTGTGTATCTTGTGTTTGATATGTTCGCACAGCTCAGGTCAGAAAGCGTACAGCGTAATAATCATTGTGTTTCCCTTTCATTAATTTTTCATGAATAGAAGTCACTGTAGTTTATCCAATTATGTTCAAACTGATATTATTTACTGGCTTGAGTCGCCACGGATAGTGATACAACAGTGTCACTGTTTCATTGTCTGTCCAAAATCCATAATGGCGCCTGAGTAGGCAGCCGTCAGCAAGTGCTCTCACGTCCTTGCTTATTTTTGTATTTTCGTTTGTCATTTTGTGTTGTTGTGCATGGTGTGGAACAGATAAGATTGTTTTTTTCAGCAGTTTTGGCCATGACATCCATCAAAACTGTGCTGAGCGATTGCATCTTTTCGCCAGCACGAATATGCCAGCACTGTTTTTGATTGTCATTTCACTGTCATCGCTGGCAACATCTGGGCTGGTTGTGCTTTTTTGCGCATGTAATGGGAAGAATTTTCACAGACCCGGTTTGTTCAGCGAAAAGGTCGGTGCTGTTGGACAGTCTGCGGATGAATGGAGGCATGGCTTGAGGAGCCCGCGATGAGAAGAAAGGAGCGTGAGTGCAGAGCATCAATGCATATGTGGAACTGTCGCTGCTTGGAATTGAAGCGGATTTGGATTTGGATTTGCCTTTATTATTTACGTGAGACAGGACATATGAGACAATCTCTTTTCGTCAATGGATGCTACAGCTTTGTATTTGCTTTCAACATTTAGCTTGTAGTAGACATGCACACCCCACCAGGATGTCGCTGATTCGTTGGGGAAAAGGACGCTTTGATCCTATCCTCTTTCAACTACAATTGTTTCATAAAACAAAGAGGGATTGAATGACTCTCTGTGTCTTTGTGTTGTCATATTTAAATAGTCATTGTTATTTAGTTTTTCTGTTCTTTTAACTTCAAGATCGGTCCGCGAGAGTGGCTGCCTTTCCAGCAGCTCTTGTGATTTTTTCTACTTCTTTCTTTCCTTTCCTCTTCCTTTCATAACTTTGCTGCTGTAAAATGTAAATATCTCCACTGCGATTCTAATAAAGGCTAATCACTGCATCCATACCACAAGACACTTTTTAATTGCGATTACGGAACCCTTTTTTAGGCACCGCAGAGGGGGGAAAAGTTATCATTATTTGTGCATGAAAGGGTTCAAATGAAGTGAAAAACAGCAACGGTAGAATAAATAGAATGTATAATTATATTGTGCAGAATGTTAATCAAAGCCTATCGTAGTTTTCTTTTCGGAAATCGACACAAACTTGAAGCTGCAAGCAATGATTAACAGACCACCGTTTCCATGGTGAATCCTCTAAATGATCATCAAACTTTGATGCCGCACATCAGACGGCATCAACATTCAACAATTTCACTTTGCCCATCTGCTTAGTATTCCCTCGTAGGAGTTTGCCAAAGTTTGCAGGCATATGTTGTTTTGTGCATCCTGTCAAGTACTGTGCTAATTTTATGTGGAAATGTGAAAATGTGTTCACAAGAGGTGCCACAGACTATGTTTGTGTGCATATTTGTATTACCTTGAAACGAAATGTAAACAAAAAGGTTAAAGTGACATGCACTGAAAGCATTGAGGCGTTTTATCTCCAATACAAATAAATACACCTAAACTTCGATGAGAAGGTTTCTTCAGCCGTCATCTGTACAATTTTGAAGGTTTCGGACGTTTCGCCTCCTATCCAAGAGGCTTCGTCAGCGAACTAAAGTCTGACTGGTCGTATCGGCCCTATTTATATATCCCTAATGTCCAGGCATGGCGGCGCCGGACACAGCTATGTCATAGCTGTGTCCGGCGCCGCATAAAACATTTGCCTCTTTTGAAGGAATGTATACAGCTTGTCTTCTACCGTTCACATCTTCTTCACTCTATGTATTCATCACAGCATGTCAAAGCCTTGGGAAAGCGGCGACGCCGCTGCTACTTCAGTGAGCTCTGCCTGTAGCCTCATAGCTTAGCATTCAAGGCTAACAAACGTGATAGTTGACATTTCACATACATTCTTGTTCTTTTTCATACTTTTTTGTACTTTTCATGCTTTTTTGTGTATTGTTTTTAGGATGACTTTTTTAAATTTTGTGAAGCACTTTGTGGTTTTACCTGTGAAAAGTGCTATATAAATAAATCTTACTTACTTGCTTGCTTGCTTACTTACTTACTTACTTACTTAGTTACTTACTTACAGCTGATAGGAGAAAAAGTAAAGTGATTTCGGTGATCTCTTAGGTGACTGAGTGATTAGCATATCTTCATCACAGTCAAAAGGTTCTGGGTTCGAATCTCATTTTAGAATTGGGCTTAATCCTAAACATGTTAAATGATTCAAAATTGTCAGTATGAATGTGTTTTTTATATATACTACCGGTATACAGTATGTGCAATGTGATTGCCTGGCCACCAGAACCTGCGAATCCCAGCTCTCACCAAAAATCAGATGGATTAGTTAGCACACCGGCTTCACAGTGCAGAGGTCGCGGGTTCGCGTCCCTGTCCGGCCTCCCTGTGTGGAGTTTGCATGTTCTCCCCGGACCCGCGTGGGTTTTCTCCGGGTCCTCCGGTTTCCTCCCACACTCCAAAAACATGCATGGCAGGCAGATTGACCACTCCAAATTGTCCCTAGGTGTGAGTGTGAGAGTGACTGTTGTACGTCTTTGTGTGCCCTGCGATTGGCTGGCAACCAATTCAGGGTGTCTCCCGCCTCGTGCCCGAAGACAGCTGAGATAGGCTCCAGCAACCCCCGCGACCCTAATGAGGAATAAGCGGTACGGAAAATGAGATGAGATGAGATGAGTTCTACAAAATGGATGTCTCTTTAAATCAAAAGAATGACAACAAAAATGTCAGCTATTTATTGTTTCATTTCAATGACAGAAAGGGCAGAAAACTGATATGCGGTTATTACGTCGGCGATAAAATAAACAAAAAGGAATTTAATGGTAGACTAAAGCTTTTGCACAGGGTTACATAAATCACATTTTGTGTTGAAGATGTTAACAGGTCACGGCAGGCTGCTGCTTTAACGGCTAATGTTAGAACATTAGCGTTCTTGAAAAATTGTTATGGCAGCGTTCCATCTCTAGTAGTAATGCTTGTAATATGCAGTATTTTTATATCATGACAGCAGTGTCATTTTCACAGCTATTATTTGTGCTGCCCAATAATGGACAACACCCTTCGTGTTATCTAATCTGCTCACGGTAACCTTTATGAATATTATTTTCAAGACCTGATCGGCGGCTCAGTCTGGGAAAGGTAATTGGAATCTATATTGTGTCCTGTGTGAGTTCTACTACAGTGAGTACAAACTGCTACCAGAGGACTTTAATCATACACAGCACCGAAATTGGTGATTTCTGGAGCGAGTATACAGCATTTCCTATTACCCATTTGAGGCCCTCAATGTCATTTAGAACCTGTAACGTTAAGAGAGCTGTGAGCGGGGGATGTTTTTTTTTTGTCTGTGAAGGTGGCCTCGGCCAGGGTACGTGTCCGGAATAGAAAAGAGACATTAATTGCGTAGCTAGGAATAGCCTAAGGTCGTGTGTGTGTGTGTGTGTGTATCTGTCGTGGAGGAGGATTGCCTGATCCTGTTAAATCACCACCCTGACCTATGGCCTCGCTGTGACCACTCAGAGTGATTCTATTGCACATGGGTGCACATGGCTAGTGCGAATACATACTGTGTGAAGGCAGGCACACACACACACACACACACACGCACACACACACACACACACACACACACACACGCGCACGCACACACACACACACACACACGCACACACACACACACACACACATACACACATACACACATACATACACACGCACACACACGCACGCACACGCGCACACACGCACACACACACACACACACACACACAGCACGTATCACTGACATCGCTGAGGTAATAAGACGAGATGACCCCAATCATCAGAGAGAGCAAAAAAGCGAAACTGGACCCCATTGCTTCGCCAAGGCTATCCATTTTATCGCTGGGCTTCCATTGTACACTTCTGATGACATGGCATTGGAAGCTGATCACCTGTAATAGAGTCGTGTCCAAGTAGGGATTTACAAGTACAAATTGTACAAAACAACATGGCGGGATTCCATTGTGTAAACCGCTACACAGGTTACATTGTGTCTGCTTGATTCAGCAAAGATAAGCAGAATTGTGATAGAATAGACGGTGCTTTGAAACGGTGTTGTAATTTGTACATCACGCAAAACTGCAACACCGCATGATGTACTCTGCCCATGGCTGGATACATATAGCAAGATGATTACCAAAACAACTTTAACAACATGAATTGGCTAAAGCTCTAGGGCAATTTTATGAGGGTGGATGTAAATCTTTTTTTTTTTTTAACCCTGAGGGGGGAAAAATATCTGTGCGTGCGTAAAACTTGGCTTCAAATCAAACACAAACTCCGTTGATTACATTTATTTGCTTGGAAATACGATCTAAAATCTTCCTGTGTCACACAAAAAAAGCGGTAGGCGGGGGTACATCTCAAACTGGTTGCCAGCTAATTGCAGAGTACACAAACAACCATACACAATCACACCTCCAAACAATTTAGAGTGCTCAATAAACGTACAATGCTTGTTTTTTAAGTACAGGAGGAAACTGGAATAACCAGAGAAAAACCACAGAGGCATTAGGAGAACATACAACCTCCACACAGGAAAGCCGGAATCAAATCTCTGTGTTAGCAGGCAGGTGTGCAAACCAATCAACCAGTGTGGCTTGCCGGGCAAGCCACACTGGTCCGACAGATAGCCACACTGAAGTAATTAAAAATATTTTACAATAATATGCTTGAATGGCCCTCATTAGTCTTAACACGGAATTCCGATTCATATATCTTTGGAGGAATATATTCAGTAGAAAGGTTAATGGAACTTAATACTCTAACACAGTGAGGGCCTTTCCAAGGCCTTTTCTGCTGGCCTAAAAAAATCGGAATACCAGACTAATGTGAATTATATTTTGTCCTTTAATTATTATTAAATAATTCAAAATTGTCTTTCAGATTCCTTTCATTGCTTTTTCCCTGTTGTGCTGCTTCCTTCCAGATATGCATTTTTTGTATTTTAGCATTTAACCAATCACATTTCACCCATAATTTGTTACCAGGGTCAGAAATCTACCTGAACGCCTTCAGAATCAGTTGCGCAGGCTCTGGAGCATAAAAATCAATGGCGATGAAACAGTTGTTTTAATGAATCAGTTCGAGTTGGCAACACAAGGCGTGCTTGAAAGCGCTGGAAACATCAGAGTTTTCGTAAATTATCATTGGCTCGTTACATGATTGGCTATTCATTTGCCAATCATAGTATCACTAGTCGTTAACGTTAAGTGCATACTGGCCAGAGCTAGCACACTGTATCTGTGGCGAGCATTTTTGTGTTGATTTAATAGCGGTTTTGTCAACCCACAATAACCGAAGAAGAAGAAATGGATTTGGTTGGATATATACGGTTAAGCCATAATCAGGACAGACTTTTCAAGAATAGATGGACATCATTCAGAAAGGTTGTACAGCTCTGAAGGTAGCAAAAATAGCACATAATATTGCGATTTTATGAGGTTAGCATGAATCCACACGTTCATAGTAAAGATTTGACAGTATTTATTAAGTTTCTTCAAGTCACAAGTTATTTCCTGGTCAACGACACCCTCTAGTGGATGTGTAGTAATATCACACCACACTCGCAGCTGGTGAGTCATTCAGACGTAACACTACTGAAGGCCTTGGAGTCAAAGTCAAAGTCAGCTGTATTGTCAAATATGCTAATATGCATGTCATTCAGCACATATGAAATTACTGTCCTCTCGAACCCAGCATGCAAGGCACTTATAATTACTTTAACAAACATAAACATGAAAACGCCAATTTGCCGGGAGAGGGGAGCCGCTGCGTGTTCACGCGCCACCATCTTGGGAAACAAAATTTGAAAAAATAACAAATATGACAACACAAAGACACAGAGTCATTCATTCTTCAGGACTTGCTGTACCCTCTTTGTGATGACATGAAGCAGTTCTAGTTGAAAGAGGAGAGGATCAAAGCATCCATGTCAGCAGTGGATCAGGGACGTCATGGTGGAATTTGTACGTCTACTACAAGCTAAATGTTGAAAGCAAACACGAAGCTGTAGCATCCATTGACGAAAAGACATTGTCTCACATCTCCTGTCCCACATAAATCCGCTTCAATTCCAAGCCGCGACAGTTCCACATACCTATCGGCGCTCTGCGCTGACGCTGCTTTCTTACATGCACGGCCCGCCACTGCTCTAACATCACAAACATATTGAGGGAGAGGTCATCTGTTTGTGCCTCTTTGATTCATGAAGGTCGTACAAAAAGAACACCGAAGAGAATAACCAGATAACGTGCTAGCTGCCATTTTTTGTTAGCATCGTCATTGTAAATGAGGAAAAGAAAGAGAGATTAGTGTAAAATTGAACTGACAAGGTACAAACCAACACAACGTAAAGACTGGAAGCTGATAACTGAGAAATTAATGTCACTCAAATATCGTATATACTGCTGCGACTGATTGAGCTAAATAGAATGCTACCTGCTACATAACTGTCAACCTTGGCCCATAGCTGCCCTTACAAATTATTACAAATCCCATAAGGGATAAAACAAAAACGTTAACACAAGCGAAAAGCGAAAAAGATATAACATGGAAAAAAGGGAAACGCTGCCCCCTTGTGGAAAATAAAAAGGCCAAGGTCAACGCTTTATCAGCACCCAAGCATGAAAAAAACAAAACCCGAACAAATTCGGGAATGGCGCTTTTCGTCATATTTTCAATTCCCGAATATATTCGTTAATGGCAGTGAATGAGTTAAATGCTTGATACTCAAATTTAAAAACTGAAGACTTAAAGGACAACCGACGTCACTTTTTTGTTTTTTAACTGACATCAGAAAAACGTTTTACAGCATCTAAAATACCCAAAACACGCAGTGTGATATTTTTATTCAAATGCAAAACACCAATAAAAATGACTTAAAGTGTCCAAAATCTGAAAAAAATTGAGCTGCCAATTGGGCATTTTCAGAAAGTCCCGCCCCCAGTTTGTGACGTCACGCCAAGACGTCTTGCATTGCTTGTGAATCAAAACAATGGCTTCAGATTCGGAGAATATGCTTTCGTGTTACACATCCAGTTATGAATATGATTCAAATAGTTCTGAAGAGGAAAGCATACATGTTTGCAATCGATTAAATAATTTATTTGTGCCATTTTGAGGCAACATTGGGGGAAAATCTCTCACCCAAAAAAAGAGGCACAAAATAGCGACCTCCTGTGGGCACCTCCGTTTCCACAGGCTGATAAATTCCTTATTTGACGCTTGGACGCCCTCTTCTGGCCTTCTGGCGGCTTTTGGGTGCAACGCAAGGTTTTCAGACCAAACAAGTCCATCAAAATACATTGATGGAAGGACCGCTACAATGCGTCTTTTTTACGGTCAAGGGCATTCCAGACGTGACGTCACATACGGACTCGTCACCAACTCAAAAACAAGACTTCCTGAATATTCAGCGTGAGTCTTAAAACGTAAAATATAGCTATATGCGGTGGAATCTTATTAAAATACGCTCAGTAGAAGTCATTTCAAGTGATTTCACAAACAAAGCAAACAGCAAACAAAGTAACCAAGCACAGCTCAATTCTAAACATGGCTCACGTTTTTGATGCTAAAGCTGTCTGCCATAAGCCCGATATAACCCTGCATATTAACATTTTTTTTTTTCCCTGAGCGACTCTAGTCATTCTATCAATGGTTTTTCTTTTTTTGCTTGGCATTCATTAGCGCAGCATCGTTAGCATCAATAGCAAACACTGATATGCTAACAACAGTGACAAAATAACAAATTATGGACACAACTTGTCCGGAGACGTCGGTTGTCCTTTAAAGCACTTTTGTCTTACATGTACAATTAACAGATAACTTTCTTTATCTGAAACTTGAAAATCCAAAGTGAACAAATCACTACTTTGACTGAAACATAAAAAAGTGTTCCAGGAGGGGGAGACGCCCCAACCCCCGTCGCTACTCTCCAACGAGGTGCTCTCTGGCCGACCATTTGACAGCTTCCAAGCCATGTGGCATGGCTGCCACACTATTTTCTCCTCCCCCTCGGTCGATTTGCCCTCGCATGACACAAGCGTCTCCCGGGTCTCTTTCACACACACAATGTTCCCGCCAGTGAATAAAATGTCACATCCACTGATGAGCATCACCTCAGTGATCCATGAAATTCACCAGACTAAGTCATCCCCAAACGCTCAACCCCCATTGTAACCCCCCTCCACCCTGGAGTCAGAGTGAGATCTTGAAATAAAGGGATGCACTTGGGCTGAGTATAATCTCAGCACGTTGCTCTTCGCATCTCCCCGGACGGAGACTTGAGGTGAAGGTCAGTCTTCAAAAGTCACGTTCGTCATCGCATAGCGTGGGGGAAGTCGGGTCGATAGAAGTGGCCGATTTTGTCACACAAGAGGTCGACCCTTAACACCTTAACTTCATATCGACCAAACGGCTTCGAGACGAGAGAGGTGAAAGCTTGTGTGTGAACAGCTTTTTAGTCTCCCCAAGAGAGCGGTGGGAAGCTGTGCCGTCTGCAAACTCGCAGACGACAAGCATGACTGGTTCACTTGAAGACTTCGGAGTTTATTCCATGCAGGTTGTTCGACGGAACATACGGTTGTGTGCCATGAGCGCTTTGTGCGGTGACACAGCGTGATTGCCATTTTCTTTTCAGTTGGCGCGGAACAGTGACTGTGCATTTAAAGTTCAGACTGTCATCTTTGATTTGATGAGGGGGATTAAGGGGGTCCACTCTGCTACAGGCAAGCTACTCAGTCTCCCTTCTCAGTTCACTCACACGTCATTATCATCAAGGCTACTCCGACAAATATTAAACACCCAGTAAAATAGTTTACATTATATTTCTTTGGAGACAAATAATAAGACAACACATTCCAATCATCTTGGACCTTCCAAATATGCTTGTCTTTTGGTTTTTCTCCTTATTTGTCCACCTTTTTAGAGTAAAAAATAGATTCTGAAACAGAAATTACAGGAACTCAACATTTGCACAATCGCAGGTTTGCTCATGCTATGGGAAGGATGTAACATTAACAATTTCAAACACACACACGCACGTACACGCACACACGCAATACACTTGCACACACACGCATGCGTACACACACACTCACACGTACACACACACACTTTACTCATTCACTGCCAGACATATGCAAAAATGTGTCCACTCCAGTGCCAGGGTTTTTGTCATTGTCACTGAAATTCCAGCACCCACAAAATATTGAGTTTTCGGACTACATAAATATTCAATGCAGCGTAAGAAACCTGAGACTCTCTTCATTAATCAGAAAAAATAGCTAATTCCTAAATTATATGGGTCTGGAGTTATATGAGCTTGAAATGAGGGTGGCTGTCCTAAAAACAATGCAACACATACCAATTGGTTTATATAGTGTTTTAACAAAAAATATGTTCTATAGGGACCTGGGAATGGATTATTCTCATTTTAATGGTTTCCTATGGGAAAGTAATGTTAGGAATACACACTTTTCGCCTTACACACACTTTCTGGGAACCAATTAAGTTCATACACGAAGGTATCACGGTACATTCAATGTTGCGTAAGAAACCTTAGACTCTTATCTTTCATCAGAAAAAAAGAGTTATTTCCTAAATTATGTGGGTTTGGAGTTATATGAGCTTGAAAAGAGGGCGGCTGTCCAAAATACAATGCAATACATACATATGGATTTATATGGCGCTTTAACAACAGCTGAAACTGGAACAAAGCACAACCATGGAAAAAAGGGAAATGCTGCCCCCTTGTGGAAGGATAAAAACCATTGCCAGTGGTCTGACAAGCACTTTAATGGCACCCAAGTAAGAAAAAAAACCAAACCCGAACTAATTCGGGAATGGCACTCTACATCATATTTTAAATTCCCAAATAAATGTATGAATGGCACATTTCTTATAACAGGATATGTTGTTGACAAAACATGCAGCAGATGGAACAGCAAGTACCATGACTAAACACCAAACTACCCCTTCACTTACCGAAACGGATCCCGGCCTTTGCCAAACTGTTGATGATATTTTGGTAGGGTGAAGTAAAACAATACAGGAATAACAATAGCGATTTAAATATGCAAAGCCAAATTGATTAACTCATTGATTAAAAGCCACAAACAATGTGCATGGCTAAATTCACCCCCATTTTAATATTAACACATAACGATTAAATGTCCGAAAATGGCTCACGTGACATTGACCTAGTGTGTTCTAACGGTTCTATAAAAACTCGATTCCCATAATAATCTGTCAAGTGCTAAGAGAGCGGAAGCAAAATGTTAATGCACCGCTGCGCCACTGGAGCCGATGCAGCTCAATCTTCATGCATATTCATATTCCACTATCCCTGCCCAGAATCCCCCTACCCCAAACCTGACTGAGGTTTCTAAAAATGGCAGAAGGCTTAACGCCTGTGACAGCCCGACGTCACGTTGGAGGAGAGCGACTTTGATGAGACCCGTGCTTTTAGAGGCCTCCTTTGTTAGCAGGAGAGCGAATCACACTTTACAAGATAAATCATCCCGCTAGCAGGCGGCTTAAACTGTGTACCACCGGATAAGGTTGCCAAGGAAACCCTCCCGGAGAACCAATGAACGTTTTCTCCCCCCACCCCCCCCCATTCCCGGCGTTCTCCTTGATCTGTGCAAACAATTAATACCTTACACAGGCAAAATTGGGTGAGGTAAACACAAATCTCCAAGTGCATTGCAAAACACATTAAGCGAAGAAGAGCATGAAGCATAATGGACACAAATGGGATGCATACAAGGCTGCGGGGTACATTCATCCAATGACGGGAGAGCATTTTGTTTGTAAATCTGAATTTGTACACATGCGCTATTAACGTCTTTTTAATGGATGTTTGGAATGCATGCTCATAAAAATACCATTACATCCCAACATATCCATTGGTGCTGTTTAGCTGAGCCATCCTGACATACACACACACCGCCCGCCAGCCATTAAACGCCATGAGTGACTTGGACTAGCCACAGATCAATGCTCCAGGGTCCTATCTATTACTAACATCCAATTAGACCAATGGATGTCCGCTTTGCACTGCTACTAAGTGCTTTCATATTTTTATTGACAACCTGTCAACAGCCTGCACATAGAGGAGCGATTGGATAATAATAAGTTATCGATCTAGATGACCGGCGCGCTATCAAAAGCACACTGAGAGCATCGGCGGTCACAAAAAAGTGAGACATAACACTTGCATAAATGATTCCACACATTAATGATGCGTCTCATATAATTCAGCATCTTAATGAGAGAACTAATGCAGCGCAACTTTGATTAGTGCCGGCTGGCAATGATGATAATTATTCGGGGCATTAACTTAAGAGTGCAAATAGGCTGGCTGCTGTAATTGAAAAGAAAAAAAGAGTAAAGCCCACACACAGAAACAAACAGCCGCACTTCAATTGCAGCAGGTGACAGACGAAGAATCAATAGTAGACTTGCTGATCCGTCGGCTTAACCGTGCTGGTTGGCAAACAGCAATTGTCGCATGTTTATGCGGTTGCTGAGTGGTGAGCATTAAAAGAAACTGGTCCATTCATTGATTAGCTCAGGGGTGCCCACCCTTTATTGACCCAAGAATGACTTTTCCAGCAATTAACCTCCAACGATTCACTGAACGCCATGAAGAGCAATAACCATAACGTTGGATAAACATAAAAGTTTGTGAGTTGGTGAAAAATAAATTACTGCGTCAAACTTTGCGGAGACATCACGCAGAAGCGTAGGATGCACTTTTGCAGTGTATTTAACTCTCAGCGCTCACATGTAGCATTTGAAAATGCTTCTCCTTGCACTCAAGATTCCCGGGGATTTTTGTTTTGTTAATATTTTAAAGACAGTGATACCTCTGCTTACGAATACTGAAGCTAACGAACTTTTCGCCTTCCGAACATTAAATTCATCTAATCTTGGCATACAAACTAGTTTTTGGGAAACACACGGAGCGCCACAATGGCTGGCGGACTAGTTTTCGGCGGAAGAACACCAAACCACACGGTCGAATAGCGCCAAGGTGGCTGGCAGACGGGTTTTCCACACCCACTTTCTTTCAGTGCACTCAATGCAGACGTGGTTTGTTATCGAGTGGAGTACTTTTGCTTTTTGGGACCGAAAAAGACCCCACCACAGGCTAGTGTTAAGGACACAAAAGAAAATTACGGTTGAGGAGAAGATCATTAAAAAACACGAACAAGGTGTGCGTTTGTGTGACTTAGCGTCCTAGTACCAGTATGCTAAGTCGACCATTGCTACGTGTGGCTAAGGGTGTTTCTGTGTTGTCTAAGCAACGGTCTCAGGCAATAGAAGAGGTTGAAAAATTTGATTTGGGTTAACTTCTGTTGATTTGGATTAATGAAAAGCTGCTAGCAGGGGACAGTGTGTGAGGGTATTATCGCCAAGAATGCACAGCAACTTCACTCGGATATCATCAAGAGGCAACTACATCAACGACCATCACAAAGGTAAATAAAACGACTTTATTATATAGTACAGTTTATTTCTTTAATTACAATCCAATAGCACATTTATTGTACATAAAATAAGGTATATTCTGTGAAGATTTAAGGCTTATTTAGTCAAAAATTATGTTTTATGGAGACCTGGAAACAGATTATTGTCATTTTTAATGGTTTCTTATGGGAAATAAATGCTTGGCAGACAAACTTTTCACTTTACAAACACTTTCTGGGAACCAATTAAGTTCGTAAACTGAGGTATCACTGTATCGTGAAAATGAGACTGAGTATGCTAAGGGTACAGCCTACACTAACGCAAAATATGATCGTCCACAAGCTAGCGGTTAACTCATTCACTGCCATTCACAAATTAAAAATATGACGTAGACCGCCATTCCCAAATTTGTTCGGCTTTTGTTTTTTTATGCTTGGGTGCCGATAAAGCGCTGGCCATGGCCTCTGACAATGCCTTTTCTTTTCCTGGGGATGCTTTAAAAATGTAATTGTGAAAATAAGACTGTAAGTATGCTAAGGGTGCAACCTGCACTAACACAAAATATGATCGTCCACGAGCTACCGGTTAACTCATTCACTGCCATTCACAAATTTGTTCGGG
The DNA here is from genome assembly GCF_051943395.1 of Hippocampus bargibanti. Lineage (NCBI taxonomy): Eukaryota > Metazoa > Chordata > Actinopteri > Syngnathiformes > Syngnathidae > Hippocampus > Hippocampus bargibanti. Next base: position 4,837,316 of record NC_142749.1, on the reverse strand, counting down.
AATTGAAAATAGAGTCCCATTCCCGAATTTGTTCGGGTTTTGCTTTTTCATGCTCGTGTGCCGATAAAGCGCTGTCCATGGCCTCTGGCAATGGCCTCTGGCCATGTTTTTTTTCTTTTCCACAAGGGGCAGTGTTAGGGTAATTCGCCATACAAACATCTCTAAACATCGCTCTGTCATCTTTGTTTACATTTTGAACTTCCTCATACGTCATATCCTGTCTGCCTACATGATGTTGCATTTTCATTGCGTCACATCCTGTCGCGTCATTACTATGCGCCGCATAAATACTCCTGCAGCCCGTTCGTCTCTCTCTCTCTCCTGCTCCCTCTGCGGCCGATACCACGATGTCCCGTGCTCTCCCAATTAAATCAACTTTCTGTTCAAGACCCGGCTCCCTGATGATTTAACCATTGATCTCCATCTACACCCGTCGAAGCAATGAACCAAGGGCGAACGATAAAAAATAACCCAACAGGCAGCATTTCCCTTTTTTTCATGTTAGCGCTTTGTTCCAGCTTCAGCTGTTGTTAAAGCGCTATATAAACCAATATGTATGTATTGCATTGTCTTTTAGATAGCTGCCCTTGTTTCAAGCTCATATAACTCCAGACCCATATCATTTAAGAATTAACTCTTTTTTCTAAAGAAAAAAAAGAGAGTGCAAGGTTTATTAAACTGCATTGAATGTTGATGTAGACCGAAAACTCAATATCCTGTGGGTCCTGGAATTTAAGTGACAATGACAAAAACCTTGGCACTGGAGTGGACACATTTTTGCAAGTCTGGCAGTGAATAAGTTAAGAGCAATCCATATATTGGGCACCCTACCTAACGTCGAGGAGGGGAAGTCACAGAGCGATGAGAATGAAATCATCGTGGAACAAGCAGCGGGAAGTCGACACTGCGGGAAGTCGCGTCTTGAGAAATTAAGCATATAGATGCTACTGGTTCAGTGTGCAAACATTGAACAAAGCTCGTTAGTTTTTGTGTCTGGAGGACTTTATTTATTCCAAAAATGCAGCACAAAAATACACACAAAAATGGATAATTAGATTTCATACAGAGTGTAAAACCCAAAAGGAGATCATACAGTATTAGTACGCGGATTAAAAAAAACAACAACAGTTAATAATGTTAATATTTGTTGTTATGAAAGCTTTGAGTGAAGAGAGAAATATGACTACCCTCTAAGACCTCCGCAGCTTGTCAGCATGTCAAACTAACATACTACATGGGGCCACATTCAAAACACACTCGCACTCATTTGTACTCTACTGATCATCAAGCATAGCTGCGGATCACTCAAGACAGTTGGAATGAGACATAAATACCACATTTTTCTTATAAGAATAGAATGTTTAACCAAATAAAAAAAATTACATTAGAAAGTAAATGCAAAAACGAGAAACCTGTTTAAGACAAGTGAAAGACAAGTGAATTAGTTGTTGAAATTGTGTGCACTGAATGTGGATGCGAGAAATGCTACACTTGACCCGATTGTACTGATAGCATTAGCAGTGGAGAGAATATCATTTTTGCGGACCGAGGCAGCCATCGACGACAATGCCGCTACACCTAAGCGACCACAGTGCTGTGGATGTGCGACAACTGGGACAACAAGGCACAAATGAAGCCAGCAGTCAGGGCTGTGCAAAGGGGAAGGTTTGAAAAGAAGGAACGGAATAAGGCCCCAGAGCTGAAAATAAAGAATTTACCCATGTAAGTATTTCCAACTTTCCTAGTAGAATAATCACCCTTTTTTGTTTTTGTCTCATAATCTGGGATTGATATACAGTACTTTGTTGCATATGGGCTAAATTGCAACAAATTACAACTCAACAATGAAACCAAAGTGGAAACAATGCCTGCTGTAATTGTATCATTTTAGTATTCATTTTAGTGGTGTGCATTTTTCATGAAAAACAAAAGTTTAAATCACACTACAAACTCCATGACAGGTTTCATACTGAGCGTGGAGAGAAGGTTAATCAAGACGCTGGCTCTTTGGAATGCAACTGCACATAAAGAGGGATTATATGTGCACAGACGAGGGGGTTTAGGGGCAGTGGAGGGGGTTTGCTACTGCAACAGATGATAATGAACAGCGATCTGTGAAGATACCTATCGTGTGTGCTGGTCCGAACAGTTATGGCGTTTTGGCCGTCAAACACATTCAGAGCTTATTGTTCAGTGAACCTTGTTGTCCACCTGTCCCCCTTCTTTGGAGGAGGAGGTCATGTATGTGTGTGTGCGGGGGCTGAGAGCTACGTGGGGGCGAAGACAGCACTTATTGTTTTTTAAGGCTGTTCAAGACGCGGTAATCCGGCCAAACACAAAGGAGACAACCCCCCCCCCCCCCCCCCCCCCGACCCCTCATCTCACAGAGAGCCAATTGCTATCCTTCTCATCCGAGTGGGGAACATTTTAAACAGCTGCTAAAGGGACAAAGGGGGAATGAAGCTAGTTAGTTAGAAATAAAACAGTTGTGTAGGCAGTAAAAGAAAACAAGTGAGCTATAATTTTACAAATATACACGAGGGGGTTAGATTGTTCCTACCCAAGCACATTTACATTTGAGTATTTATTTATTTTTTGCATCTGGCAGTTCATTTTCTGTGTGGAGATGACACAAATAAACCAAAAGACTGCAATAGGGGATGGTGTGGTGGCTCGGAGAGGCTGGGGGGGCACATCATATTATCAATGGGTACAAATGAAACAATACTTTGTGTCATTTCCCCACAGATAGCATTCCCCAACTAAATTAGGCCAAGGTATAACTGAACTGTTTTAAACTAAGTACGCACAGAGACATAGTCCTAGACACACATGCATTCATACAGATGGTCTGGATCTGTTTTTAACATACAATACGGGCCAAATACACTTTAAAAAATGCAATTATATACAATAAATTTCTATCTTGACCTCTGCTATAACTTCATGTTTCAGCGAGAAAGTCCAGGAAGTAAAATTGAACAATGTTTCTAAAATTGGAACTGATTTAAAAAACAAAAAAGTCTATGTGCTCCAGCATGACTTCAGTAAAATTCAATTGTCTTCTCAGCACCACAGCAGTCGGTTCTTCATTGGAGAAGTGAAGTTCTCATTTGTATGCAAGAGAAAGTCAGGAAAACTCCGGCTTCACTCGCTTTTGCCTTGCTCCCCGTTATCTCTTCCCTCCCTTTTTTTGTTGTGCAGTCCCATTGCCGAGAGGAGCCGGCGTTAAACAATTGAGCCGTCCCGGTTTTGGGCAGGGATCATGACGGGAATGGCGCCCATGCGATTGAGACTTGGCCCCGCTATCTTGGGAGCGGTCGGCGGGGGCAAAGGAGGGCGGCTCGGGGGTCTGTCTTCTTCGGACGAGGGGATCTTGTCATACTGAGGCTTCAGGGCGTACTCGTGCAGGTTGGAAGGTGACATTGAGCCCAGGGAAGAGTGCTGGCTGCCCACCGTGAAGCTGCGCGCCGTCGATACGCGACTCTTAGGAGGTGGCACATCCTCTCTGAGGATGGTGAGAAAAAAAAACAATTGTTGCACATTCAAAACAATGGAACATAATGACACGTAAATCATCACACCCCATTCTTGCTCTTCTTTTGTGACAAAGCATTTGGTGTGAAAGGTGACAGACACAATTGATAAATGCAAGATACAAAAATGGAAATGGATAGAAATTGTAATTCCATGCCAATATATTTGGATTTTTAGATTAAGATTTGCCTTTATTAGTCTCGCAGTGGAGAAATTTACATGTCACAGCATTGAATATGATACAGCATTTGCTGTATCATATTCATCAATTTGCTGAAAATGTCACCTATTTACTGTTTTGTGCTATGCTCGAAGCCATGTTTAATATGAAAGCGAGCCTCGCTTTTTTTGGGTTGTTTTTGTGTTTTTTTTTGTCACTTTATTTTGTTGTGTGTTTGTCTGTTGAACGGATAGGGATTGTTTTTCAGCGATTTTGGCCACGACATTCATTCATCAAGGAGGAGACTGTGCTTAGCGGTTGCGCCTTTTCGGCAGCAGATATATGCCAGCACTGTTTTTGATTTGGGAGGAATCTCGGTGCCAGTTTGACTGTCTTTGCTGGACAGCTCTGGGGCCATTGTGTTTATTTGCAACTGTAATAGGCAGCATTTTCACAGCCCCACTTGGTTCAGTGGAAAGGTCGGTGCTGTTGGACGGTCTGCGGCTGGATGGATGCTTGGCTTAAGGAGCTCGCGATGAGAAGGAAGCAGCGTCACCACAGAGCGCAGATGCGTATGTGGAACTGACGCGACTTGGAATTGAAGCGGATTTACAGGAGATTTGAGACAATCTCTTTCGTCTCTTTCGCTTTTCGTTTGTTTTTAACATTTAGCTCGTAGCAGACATGCACATTTCAACATGACGTCCCTGATCCAAAAAAAGGACGCTTTGATCCTTTCTGTCATGTAGAACTGCTTCATACGACAAAGCGGGTGCAGGAAGTGCTTAAGATTGAATGACTGTGTCTTTGTGTTGTCATATTATTATTATTTATTTTTTTTTTTGTTCTTTTGACTTCAAGATGGCGCAGCGAAAGTGGCTGCCTTTCCAGCAGCTCCTGTATTTTTTTCTGTCTTCCTTTCCTTTCCTCCTATAACTTTGCTGCAGTGAAATGTACATTTTTCCACTGCAAGACTAATAAAGGCTAATCCAAAATACTGCTTGGGTGCCAGCTTGTGGCCCCTTCAGACCCAGGACAGATTTTGAAATGAGTGAGGGGGCGGGTTCATGTAGTTCTTTTGGCATGTAATAGTAAAGTGCTTTGCCGCCTTTTGGCATTGACAGGCTTAAGAACTTAGATAAATATTTGTATGTGAACACACATTTTGGCTTGTTGTGTGACAAAACAACAATCGACTTTTCTCAAATCAAAAATGAAAAAATATTCAAAGATGTGACCATGAATAGGATAGGCAATAGAGCACAGATGAAAATGGAGGGAAACGTTCATCCCCAACAGCCATCCATAATGCGTACTCGTCCACAATGAAAATTAATTTAACACCCGCTGGAATTAGGGACATACTTGTACGCATGCACTTCCATAATAATACGAAGGAACGGGTCGTTTCAAGAGCACCACAAGCTTGACTCACTTAAGCCAAAAGAACAAATCATTGATTACATAATTAGTAGAGGAGTTTGGATGGGGACATCGTCGGCATTGCTTGGCCATGCGGACTGCGACAGCATGGCGGGACTATGAGGCGAGTAACCAAATACCGCAAATGCCCTCTCCTCCCTTTGCAGTCACATTAACAGCTAATAAGCAGCATTAATCCAGTTAAATGGGCTAGCAAACTGAGCCGGAGGGGCCAACGCTTGTGCTTTGTCCGTCGCGTCATGGGGTGGTGTTTCAGCAAATGTGTGCCTCTGTGTTCTCCAGACAGGACCACTGGTCTAATCCTCTTTGTCCTACAGTGCCAGCAGTGTCACATTGTGGTCTTAGACAGATTCGGTCCGCAGCAGAGTGATAGTAAGCCAAAGGGCCGGATGGAGAGGTGGATGGTGCCGAAGAGGGTTGTGGGGCGGGGGGCAGACATGACAGGATCCACAGAGCAAACAAAGCTTTCAAACTGATTACCACAGCTGTTTATTTGAGGAGTGGTTTAAAAAAAAAGGAAAAAAATGTAAACCGCTGATGGTGGGTGAAAGCATGTTTGTGTTGATGCACAGTGTAGCTGTTTGCCAGAAGCCGCTTTAGGAGCTGCTGTATAAAGATTGAGATCCAAACAGTGTGCCTGTTTAAGGTCTTGTACAAGTGAGAAATGATGCGTCACAAACGGAACGACAAATGATGCTTGTCATGCTGGTGTGCATGTTGAGTCACGCCCATTTCACATTTTTCCATTTCATTTGACTTCATTCCCATATTTACTGGGCATTCATTCACGCCCCCTTGTCGTTTTTCACAGCACATTTGGCAGCGAAAGCGTTTGCATCTTTAATGTTGTACAAGATTGATAAGGTTACATTTCTTTCAGATATTAAGAATTTTAATTTTTGGGTCAATTCCCGCCTTTCTGTCATCCATACATCTGCAGTTTAATAGTCTCCAGTCTCAACTGCAATGTGATTAGATTGTATCTATACATATTAATGAGCCAAATGTTCAAAGTGTACCTTATTTCATTGCAGATTTCCTTCTCATACTTCTTCCTGTGTCGGGCACGGCAGTAGCAGAAGAGTATGATGGCAATTATGATGAGAATCAGCAGTACGGTAATTATGGCTCCTGCGATGATGCCAGCGGTATTGGGAGCTGAGCACAACGGAGAGAAAGAATTCAAGGGCTTGATGAAGAAAACAATATATTTTACGCGTTGCGTCTTTTTAGTTACTGTACTTTCTTGTGTATAAGGCACACTCAAAAGCCTTGATTTTCTTCAAAAGATGACTCTGCGCCTTATACGCCACTGGACCTTATATGTGAAGTAATATTGAGCCACAACAGGTCTAGCAATGACTGTCAACAGCCACTGACTCCACCCCCCGTCCCTTCAGAAGAAGTACTAAACCCCAGCGCTCTGCTGTAGCACCTCATAATGTGGTGCACCTTATATTTGGAAAACTTTAATATATTTCTATATTATATTTGGAACACTTTTCATTCATGAAAGGTACGCATTATAGTCCAGTGCACCTCATACATGGAAAAGGTTTGAAAATACATCTTTCATTGGGAGTGCGCCTTATACAGTGGAAAATATGGTAATTATATTGACATTATTGTTTGTCTCTTACTCTAGATTAGAGATAATACTTTGTGTCATTTCCCAATGGATAGCATTGTCCTATAAATTAGGCCAAGGTTAACTGTACTGTTTTAAACTAAGTACGCACAGAGACATTCCTAGATACTCATGCATTCGGGCAGGGGTCTGGATGTATGTGAACATACAATACAGGCCAAATACACTTTAAGAAATGCAATGGTATACAATGAATTTCGGTCTTGACCTCTGCTATAACTTCATGTTTCAGCGAAGAAATTCCAGGAAGTAAAATTGAACAATGTTTTTAAAATTGGAACTGATTTAAAAAAAATTCTATGTGCTAAGGCATGACTTCAGTAAAATTGAATTGTCTTCAAAGCTCCACAGCATCGGTTCTTCATTGGTGAAGTGAAGTTCTCATTTGTATGCAAGAGAAAGTCAGGAAAACTCCGGCTTCACTCGCTTTTCCTTGCTCCCCGTCATCTTCCCTCCCTTTTTTTTTGTGCAGTCCCATAGCCGAGAGGGGGGCCTTAAACAATTGAGAAAACTGTTTTGGGCTATATTATCATGTGGAAATGGCGCCCATGCGATTGAGACTTGGCCCCGCTATCTTGGGAGCGGTCGGCGGGGGAAAAGGAGGGGCTCGGGGGTCTGGTCCTTCGGAAAGGGGATCTTGTCATATTGAGGCTTCATTGTTACTCTTGCAGGTTGGAAGGTGTCATTGAGCCCAGGTAAGAGTGCTGGCTGCCCACCGGTGAATGCTGCATTTTGTCGATATCGACTATGAGGAGGTGGCACATCTTCTCTGAGGATGGTGAGAAACCAATTGCAATTGTAACATTTAAATCAATGGAACATAATTTTTCGTAAATCATCAGACCACATTCATGGAGGCTCTTCTTTTGTGACAAAGCATTTGGTGAAAGGTGACAGACACAATTGATAAGGGCCAGATACCCCAATGGAAATGGTTGAAATTGTAAATTCCATGCCAATATATTTGGATTTTTATTTTAATGATTTGCCTTTATTGGTGTCGCAGTGGAGAAATTTACATGTCCTATAATTGAACTTTGATACAGCATTTGCTGTATGGTCAGTAATTTGCTGAAAATGTCACCTATTTACTGTTTTGCACTAAACTGAAGGATTGGGTAAACCGAGGCTAATTTTATAAAAAAAATCTCATGGCTTTTAAGACAATATTACTTCCCAATGCTCCCATGAGTCCACTAACACTAACACACGTATAATTTATAATGGCAGAGCTCTGTTGCAACCAAAGCCGCATGCCGAGGGTTTCACTCTCTGCGTGATTCGTCAATTTGCACTTGATGCCACAGTTACACTAATGTCACATGTTTGGTTATTCTTGATTTGAGTGGTTATGCCTGCAGACTGAGCAGGGATAATGAGATAGTTGCTGTCATAGTCTTAAGACTTATTGATAATTGAGAGGCCAGGGGGCACATTATTGTATGTCCATCCATTTTCCGTACCGCTTATTCCTCATTAGGGTCATGGGGGGAGCTGGAGCCTATCTCAGCTGTCTTTGGGCACGAGGCGGGGGACACCCTGAATTGGTTGCCAGCCAATCGCAGGGCACACAAAGACATACAACAGTCACTCTCACACCTCGGGACAATTTGGAGTGGCCAATCTGCCTGCCATGCATGTTTTTGGTGTGGGAGGACACCGGAGAAAACCCACGCGGGCCAGGGGAGAACATGCAAACTCAACACAGGGAGGCCAGAACAGGACGCGAACTGGCGACCTCTGCACTGTGAAGCCGGTGTGCTAACCACTTGACTACCAGGCCACCATTATTGTATGTATGTCCTCTAAAAAAGTTAACATGCAGAGAGAGTAACAAGCATTTTCTGCAAGCAAACTCTGCATTTCGGACCTTTAGTAACCACCTTTTTTAAAAAAAATAGACGCCAACAGACAAAGCAGTGTCAATCATCTGTATACTTACGAGGTGTGACATTGAGATGGAGTATACAGTCCTCGGACCCGACCCGGTTGGTGGCAGTGCAGCGGTAGGTGCCAGATGCGCTGGCAGATGCGTTCTTCACATTGATGGCACCTCCCACTGGGTCTGTAGCAAGGGCAAACCAGGGCAAAAAAAAAAACACGCTTGTAACGGAGACGCCAAGTGGTCTGTCTGTTTTTATTGGATGGGAAGGTGTTATTTCGCAAGGGCATTACCGATCACACCGGATGCAGGCAGCACTTTTCCATTGCTGGTCTTTTCCCAGCTGTACTGGATGGGTTGGGTGCCCTCATTGGATGTACACCTTAATACAATGTCTTTGCCTTCCTGGGTGAGTCCTTCAGTGTAGCATCGTGGCTTGGATGGCTTCACTATGAGGAAAAGTAAGGGATGTTTATTAAAAAAACATGAAAAGATAAAAGGTGTAAAATTGGTTCCCTCAGTTAAAGCATAATGACAGTAATTGAGATAGGTGCTATCATTACAGGAGAAGTCGCTCCGGCGACCAGAGAAAGGAGCCATGTGACATCGGAGTTGCAAAGACACGTGTGTCCACACTTCAGTTTAGGAGAGAAGCAAAGCTCCTCGATCAGTCACAGTGTTGGCAGGAGATGAGATGGGGGCGTGCGGTGGGGGCAGGGGTGTTGTAAAACAAACAGCGCTTCAAATTAAAAGCAGACCAACTCCGGTAAAAAAAACAAAACTAAAAAAACACAGACAGACTGTCAGCCCAGCGTTGTGGGTGGAGCATGAATGAAAAGAAAAACCCCTATGAGGGCCACGATCCAAGCCTGTGCCGTACTTTCTGACAACACTGACATCATGGTGCGGTAATGGGTTCAACAAGAGCACGAAATGGGTCTCTCCAGATGAGAACCAGGTGTCAGGCGGAAGGGCGGAGCCTCGCAACCGGGATTAAGAGTTGACCGACGATGCCTGAGTGCTCATCGTATTATTTTAGAATAAACATTGGATGAGGAAAGACAAATAAATAAGCGAGAGCTCATGGGACAGATGGTGGTGTGACCGAGGACCAGAGCTGAGCTATTCCAAGCTGGTTGCTCTTGCTTGCTGTTATGTGGTACTAACACACACGTAGAGTACACGCAGTAAATGTCAGACGGTGATGACATTCACAGCACATCTTTTAAAAGGTGAAAGTGAATGTGTCAAAGGGCTGTGGAACACAGCGTCTTGCATCAGGAACGCGATAGCAATGAGTAGATTTATTTGGTTGAAAGATGAGGTTCAGGGAGAAGGTGAGAGAGGCTCGAGGGCTTTCGGAGAGATAAAGAGTACAGTCATAGAGCTCACCTGGCACGGTAAAATGAATAATGCGCTGGCATTTTCTCAAGGCTATCGTGCGGGATAGATACAACAAAATATATACCAGCCGTGGCATATATTTTCTTCAGAAGAAGCAAAGCTTCAAAGGGCTACTACTGAATAGATAATAATAGGAAAAATAAATAACTCAAGCGTTTGAACAAAAGCCAGGTAGAGTAAATCAATGGTGATTTGAGATTTGCAGACATCGTTCATGTTGGGTTCAACGGGTGGATATGTACCACATCTGGAAAGCATTTACAGCGCTTCACTTTTTCACATTTTGTTGAGTTTCAGCCATAGTCCAAAATTTATGAAATAAGTTCCAACCACCCCTCACAAAATTTGACATACAATGTGTCCACTCCAGTGCCAGGGTTTTTGTCAATGTCACTCAAATTCCAGGACCCCCAAAGACAACCTCAAAAATGCCCTCCACACACATGTGACTGAAAATAAACAATCACGTATACAGACATAGTCGCCAAGGGTTTGTTGAAGCACCTTTGGCAGACAGTTCAGCCTTAAGCTGCCGCCCCCCTAATATGAACCACAAGCTTGGCACATAGACCTTTGAAAAATGTCTGTATATTTATCTTTACAGCATCCCTCCCGCGCAATCAACTTGGTTGGCGAGCGTCAGTGCACATCTCTCCACAGATGTTTAATTGGATCAGGTTTTGGGTGGGCCAACTCAAGGACATTCAAAAGTTGTCTTGAAGGCGCTCCTTTGATATCTTGGCCTCGCGCCGAGGTTTATTGTCCTGCTGTAAAGATGAACCGTCGCCTTAGCGTGAGCACTACAGAACCAGTTTTCATCCAGGATGTCTCTGTAGATTGCTGAATTTATCTTGACTTCAACCCTTACTGGTCTCCAAGTTCCAGCTGTTGAAAAACATTCCTAGCGGAGTCATGCTGTGGGAGTGTTTTGCTTCACTGTCGGGATGGTACTAGCCAGGAGGTGAGAGCAGTGCCTGCTTTTACCAAACAAGATTTCCGGCCTTTCACGACAAAGAGGCCATTATTTGTTCCATCATATAATGTCAAATGTGATAGTGCCATAATTTTTTTAACTCATTCACTGCCAGACGTGTGCAAAAATGTGTCCACTCCAGTGCCAGGGTTTTTGTCATTGTCTCTCGAATTCCAGGACGCCAAGTATATTGGGTTTTAGGACTACATAAACATTCAATGGAGCGAAATAAGCCTTAACACTCTCTTCTTTTATCAGAAAAAAGTTATTTCCTAAATTATATGGGTCTGGAGTCATACTTGAAATGAGGGCGGCTGTCCAAAATACAATGTAGCTGAAGCTGGAAAGCGCTAACATGGAAAATGAGATAATGGTGCCCCCTTCTGGTAGGTAAAAACATTGCCGGAGGTCTGTCCAGCGCTTTATCGGCATGCAAGCAAGAGAAAACAAAACCTGAACTAATTCAGGAATGGCGCTCTACATTATATTTTCAATTCCCAAATAAATTTGTGAAAGGGAGTGAATGAGTTAAAGGGAATTGATATTTTAATTTTTGGGTCAATTCCCGCCTTTCTGTCATCCATACATCTGCAGTTTAATAGTCTCCAGTCTCAACTGCAATGTGATTAGATTGTATCTATACATATTAATGAGCCAAATGTTCAAAGTGTACCTTATTTCATTGCAGATTTCCTTCTCATACTTCTTCCTGTGTCGGGCACGGCAGTAGCAGAAGAGTATGATGGCAATTATGATGAGAATCAGCAGTACGGTAATTATGGCTCCTGCGATGATGCCAGCGGTATTGGGAGCTGAGCACAACGGAGAGAAAGAATTCAAGGGCTTGATGAAGAAAACAATATATTTTACGTGTTGCGTCTTTTTAGTTACTGTACTTTCTTGTGTATAAGGCACACTCAAAAGCCTTGATTTTCTTCAAAAGATGACTCTGCGCCTTATACGCCACTGCACCTTATATGTGAAGTAATATTGAGTCTAGCAATGACTGTCAACAGCCACTGACTCCACCCCCGTCCCTTCAGAAGAAGTACTAAAAGGCGCACCACATAATGTGGTGCGCCTTATATTTGGAAAACTTTAATATATTTCTATATTATATTTGGAACACTTTTCATTCATGAAAGGTACGCATTATAGTCCAGTGCACCTCATACATGGAAAAGGTTTGAAAATACATCTTTCATTGGGAGTGCGCCTTATACACTGGAAAATATGGTAATTATATTGACATTATTGTTTGTCTCTTACTCTAGATTAGAGAGGTGTCTGATCACATTGTAGTTGTGAGAACCGGGATGACTGCATTTTGTGAATCCATATGACCACTTCCACATATTACATACACATCGAACAACCAATTGATTGATAACGAGTTTTGATATCAGAAGTCATTTGAAATTTTTCGTTCAGACTTTAGAAAGCATTATGGAGGTTGACATGCTTGATTTGCTTTTGCAGACCACACAAAATAATGTGGAGGGCCAGATCTGGCCCCAAGGCCTCGACTTTGACACCAGTGCTATAAAATAATCCTTGAAGATTAATTTTTATTTTATGTCATTTGCTCTTCATTGGTGTCACAAAAAGTCAATCCTATAATACTTTGACTGACAGAATGTATGGGCCAGTAATTTATGCAAAAGCCAGTTGTACTCGTACTAGAACGTTGCACATAAACTGTACATAGGATTGGGTAGCAAACCGAGGCTAATTTTATTAAAAAAAAAACTCATGGCTTTTAAGACAATATTACTTCCCAATGCTCCCATGAGTCCACTAACACTAACACACGTATAATTTATAATGGCAGAGCTCTGTTGCAACCAAAGCCGCATGCCGAGGGTTTCACTCTCTGCGTGATTCGTCAATTTGCACTTGATGCCACAGTTACACTAATGTCACATGTTTGGTTATTCTTGATTTGAGTGGTTATGCCTGCAGACTGAGCAGGGATAATGAGATAGTTGCTGTCATAGTCTTAAGACTTATTGATAATTGAGAGGCCAGGGGGCACATTATTGTATGTCCATCCATTTTCCGTACCGCTTATTCCTCATTAGGGTCATGGGGGGAGCTGGAGCCTATCTCAGCTGTCTTTGGGCACGAGGCGGGGGACACCCTGAATTGGTTGCCAGCCAATCGCAGGGCACACAAAGACATACAACAGTCACTCTCACACCTCGGGAAAATTTGGAGTGGCTAATCTGCCTGCCATGCATGTTTTTGGTGTGGGAGGACACCGGAGAAAACCCACGCGGGCCAGGGGAGAACATGCAAACTCCACACAGGGAGGCCAGAACGGGACGCGAACCGGCGACCTCTGCACTGTGAAGCCGGTGTGCTAACCACTTGACTACCAGGCCACCATTATTGTATGTATGTCCTCTAAAAAAGTTAACATGCAGAGAGAGTAACAAGCATTTTTTGCAAGCAAACTCTGCATTTCGGACCTTTAGTAACCACCTTTTAAAAAAAAAATAGACGCCAACAGACAAAGCAGTGTCAATCATCTGTATACTTACGAGGTGTGACATTGAGATGGAGTATACAGTCCTCGGACCCAACCCGGTTGGTGGCAGTGCAGCGGTAGGTGCCAGATGCGCTGGCAGATGCGTTCTTCACATTGATGGCACCTCCCACTGGGTCTGTAGCAAGGGCAAACCAGGGCAAAAAAAAAACACGCTTGAAACGGAGACGCCAAGTGGTCTGTCTGTTTTTATTGGATGGGAAGGTGTTATTTCGCAAGGGCATTACCGATCACCCCGGAAGCAGGCAGCACTTTTCCATTGCTGGTCTTTTCCCAGCTGTACTGGATGGGTTGGGTGCCCTCATTGGATGTACACCTTAATACAATGTCTTTGCCTTCCTGGGTGAGTCCTTCAGTGTAGCATCGTGGCTTGGATGGCTTCACTATGAGGAAAAGTAAGGGATGTTTATTAAAAAAACATGAAAAGATAAAAGGTGTAAAATTGGTTCCCTCAGTTAAAGCATAATGACAGTAATTGAGATAGGTGCTATCATTACAGGAGAAGTCGCTCCGGCGACCAGAGAAAGGAGCCATGTGACATCGGAGTTGCAAAGACACGTGTGGCCACACTTCAGTTTAGGAGAGAAGCAAAGCTCCTCGATCAGTCACAGTGTTGGCAGGAGATGAGATGGGGGCGTGCGGTGGGGGCAGGGGTGTTGTAAAACAAACAGTGCTTCAAATTAAAAGCAGACCAACTCCGGTAAAAAAAAAAAAACTAAAAAAACACAGAGACTGTCAGCCCAGCGTTGTGGGTGGAGCATGAATGAAAAGAAAAACCCCTATGAGGGCCACGATCCAAGCCTGTGCCGTACTTTCTGACAACACTGACATCATGGTGCGGTAATGGGTTCAACAAGAGCACGAAATGGGTCTCTCCAGATGAGAACCAGGTGTCAGGCGGAAGGGCGGAGCCTCGCAACCGGGATTAAGAGTTGACCGACGATGCCTGAGTGCTCATCGTATTATTTTAGAATAAACATTGGATGAGGAAAGACAAATAAATAAGCGAGAGCTCATGGGACAGATGGTGGTGTGACCGAGGACCAGAGCTGAGCTATTCCAAGCTGGTTGCTCTTGCTTGCTGTTATGTGGTACTAACACACACGTAGAGTACACGCAGTAAATGTCAGACGGTGATGACATTCACAGCACATCTTTTAAAAGGTGAAAGTGAATGTGTCAAAGGGCTGTGGAACACAGCGTCTTGCATCAGGAACGCGATAGCAATGAGTAGATTTATTTGGTTGAAAGATGAGGTTCAGGGAGAAGGTGAGAGAGGCTCGAGGGCTTTCGGAGAGATAAAGAGTACAGTCATAGAGCTCACCTGGCACGGTAAAATGAATAATGCGCTGGCATTTTCTCAAGGCTATCGTGCGGGATAGATACAACAAAATATATACCAGCCGTGGCATATATTTTCTTCAGAAGAAGCAAAGCTTCAAAGGGCTACTACTGAATAGATAATAATAGGAAAAATAAATAACTCAAGCGTTTGAACAAAAGCCAGGTAGAGCAAATCAATGGTGATTTGAGATTTGCAGACATCGTTCATGTTGGGTTCAACGGGTGGATATGTACCACATCTGGAAAGCATTTCCAGCGCTTCACTTTTTCACATTTTGTTGAGTTTCAGCCATAGTCCAAAATTTATGAAATAAGTTCCAACCACCCCTCACAAAATTTGACATACAATGTGTCCACTCCAGTGCCAGGGTTTTTGTCAATGTCACTCAAATTCCAGGACCCCCAAAGACAACCTCAAAAATGCCCTCCACACACATGTGACTGAAAATAAACAATCACGTATACAGACATAGTCGCCAAGGGTTTGTTGAAGCACCTTTGGCAGACAGTTCAGCCTTAAGCTGCCGCCCCCCTAATATGAACCACAAGCTTGGCACATAGACCTTTGAAAAATGTCTGTATATTTATCCTTACAGCATCCCTCCCGCGCAATCAACTTGGTTGGCGAGCGTCAGTGCACATCTCTCCACAGATGTTTAATTGGATCAGGTTTTGGGTGGGCCAACTCAAGGACATTCAAAAGTTGTCTTGAAGGCGCTCCTTTGATATCTTGGCCTCGCGCCGAAGTTTATTGTCCTGCTGTAAAGATGAACCGTCGCCTTAGCGTGAGCACTACAGAACCAGTTTTCATCCAGGATGTCTCTGTACATTGCTGAATTTATCTTGACTTCAACCCTTACTGGTCTCCAAGTTCCAGCTGTTGAAAAACATTCCTAGCGGAGTCATGCTGTGGGAGTGTTTTGCTTCACTGTCGGGATGGTACTGGCCAGGAGGTGAGAGCAGTGCCTGCTTTTACCAAACAAGATTTCCGGCTTTTCACGACAAAGAGGCCATTATTTGTTCCATCATATAATGTCAAATGTGACAGTGCCATAATTTTTTTAACTCATTCACTGCCAGACGTGTGCAAAAATGTGTCCACTCCAGTGCCAGGGTTTTTGTCATTGTCTCTCGAATTCCAGGACGCCAAGTATATTGGGTTTTAGGACTACATAAACATTCAATGCAGCGAAATAAGCCTTAACACTCTCTTCTTTTATCAGAAAAAAGTTATTTCCTAAATTATATGGGTCTGGAGTCATACTTGAAATGAGGGCGGCTGTCCAAAATACAATGTAGCTGAAGCTGGAAAGCGCTAACATGGAAAATGAGATAATGGTGCCCCCTTCTGGTAGGTAAAAACATTGCCGGAGGTCTGTCCAGCGCTTTATCGGCATGCAAGCAAGAGAAAACAAAACCTGAACTAATTCAGGAATGGCGCTCTACATTATATTTTCAATTCCCAAATAAATTTGTGAAAGGGAGTGAATGAGTTAAAGGGAATTGATATTTTGAAACAAAATGTTGAAGCGCTGTGAATGATTTTCGTACACACTGTCGAGAATGAGTCTCCAGCAAAGACAAACAAACAATGTTGCTGACGTAAGCTGCAGGAGGATGCCCTCCTCCTCTCAACTTCAATGTCGGGCCACGAGCTAAAGGAGAACACAACGGATGCCACGTCCTGTAAAGTCGCTGAACGCATGACGCAGTATGCTCGCTTGTTGGCAGCAAGCGGGTATTCCTAAAAATAGCTGCGTATGTGACAAGGCACAGCAATACCTGGTCGTCTGGATGTATTAGTATAGACGTGTGTTTCGCGTTTCTTTGTACCATCCATTTTTGACAAGAACAATTTCAGTTAAAACACGGAGCAGGCAGCGAGTTGTCCTCGCTTCTCCTTGTCAGTGCGACTTTGCTAGGACCTGGGGGTCAATAGCTAGCTAGCAACCTGTCAGAGGTGTAGCCTCCAGCTCTTTCTGCCACACACACTATTGCTTGAGATGCCAGCGAATAAACCATGATAGGAGCTGGGTCATAGAAAGTCTGTTAGCTGAGGGGAATTCCTGTCAAGCTGTCGAACTAAATCTCAGAGCGCAAGATACAGTCGATACAGACCAGAAGTAACACGGCAAATAAATGTATGGCACCAGTGGATATTTTCCTCCAAACGAAGAATGTGTCGACTCACAATGACCAGAATGACCTTGACCTCTTCATACTGCTTCAGGAAGAAATTCAATGCAGCAATAGCTCGAAAATAAATGGCCCCTAAAATATTCAAGGAACACACTGGTTAAAGTTTCCCCCAAATTTAACTCATCTGCAGTTGTACAAAACGAGATCGCCATATTTCTCAAACGGGCTGTACAGTGTTGTGTTTTCTTTTGTGACTTTGGGTTGTGACTCGTGTGGAACACACGACATTTATCAAGGAGGAGACTCTGCTGAGCGATTGCGCTTTTTCGGCAGCACAAATACGCCAGCATTGTTTTTGATTTGGGGGGAATGTCGCTGCCATTTGTCTGTCATCGCTGGACAGCTCTGGGGCGATTGTGCTTTTTTGCGCGTGTGACGGGCAGCGTTTTCACAGCCACGCTTTGTTTAGCAGAAAGGTATGTGCTGTTGGACAGACTGCGGCTGGATGGATCCATGGCTTGAGGAGCTCGTGATTAGAAGAAGGGTCAGCGCACAGCACCGATGTGTATGTGGAACTGTTGCGGCTTGGAATTGAAGCGGATGTATGTGGGACAGGAGATGTGAGACAGTCTCTTTTCGTCAATATCTGTTAAATCTTCGTGTTTGCTTTCAACATTTAGCTTGTAGCAGACATGCACATTTCAACATGACATCCCTGATCCACTTTGATCCTCTCCTGTTTCATCTAGAACTGCTTCATACTGAGTGCAGGAAGTGCTTAAGATTGAATGACTGTGTCTTTGTGTTGTCATATTATTGGGTTTTTTTGTTCTTTTGACTTCAACATGGCGGTGCTAGGGTGGCTGCCTCTACAGCAGGTCCTGTATTTTGTTTTTCTACTTCATCCTTTCCTTTCCTCTTACTTTCATCACTTTGCTGGTGTGAAATGTAAATTTCTCCATTGAGAGACTAATAAAGGCTAATCCAATCCAATCCATAGGTTAAAATATTAATCAAACAAGTGTTTTGCAGGAGCCTTCTGAATAAAACAAATTGTTAAGTTGATATTGACTTCACAGTGTAGAGTTGAAGGAATGTGATCTTGGTGTTTCACTCCCAGAGTCCAATTAAAAAAAAATACTTGGCATGCGGGAGGAAAGTTTTCCTCAGTATGTGGAGCAGGCCAGCAGCAAATGCCTGTCACTGAAATGACTTCTCTATTTGTGCGATTATTTTTGTTCATGGCCTGAGGAACCCTGATGAAAAACATCTTCGGGAATCAAATTTTATATGTGTAAAGTTTAAATAAATCATTAACTATGTGTGTGTTTTTTTTTCAATCATCCACCAAGTTTTCAAAACTAAATGTATGTCAATTAGTTTAAGCGATACAGAAATGATTGCAAATAATCAGCACAAACAAACTGTCTATGTTTCCTGCAACATCCTTCTTTACAACTTTGTCAACAGTTCTGAGGTCAGTTGGAACTTTTTCACACGAGCGAGAGTATTTCAGGTTGAACTGGTGGGAGCAGTGCTGTCACATTTGTGTGAAGGAGCAGCTGCCATTTTGGACGCTCCCTATAGAAAAATCCCAAATAACATAACTACGATAAGCGCATAATGGAGAGCTTATCACACAATGGTGCACGTCGGTTTTCCACTCAGCAAACTAAATATTCAGGAGGCTTTCCACATTCAACTTTTGGTCAGTGGACCACGCATCAACAATAATGCTGTTTTCACAGATTTTTCAATTGCATTTTCCTTGCAATGGTGAAATACATTTCCAAGGCATAAAATACCCAAGTAAAAATTCTGCCAAACATAGTCCTAACATTAATATTGTCAATTACAGATCAAGTTAAAAAATGTGACAAACTGCTCCTCCTAAAATTAATCCATGAATGTTATTCAAGATAGATATTCGAGATAAAGACAAAAAATAACGAACTCGCTGTTGAGATAAAAGATGATCACTTTTGACAATCAGGGTGGGTGAACACAGAATTGGAACGCGAGGGGGGTCAATGGTCCACCGCCTCTGGGAAGGGTATGTTCTCAATTTTAGTGCGGGTTTATATCAAAACACCCAAGCGAGGAAAAGAGCATTTGATTTCTACTGCAATAAAGGCCTGGTCAGAAAAAAATATAATTTTCTGGTTACATGTTTTGCTTTTTATTTCGACTCACCCATGACAATCAGTAGCATTTTTCTGCTGCGGATGCCAGGAGCTTTCTTCACTTTACACTGGTAAGTACCAGAGTCCGACGACTTCAGGCCTGACAGGTTGATGGAGGCATCGCCATTCTTGGGGTCGGGTGAATTGAAGTGTACTCGACCCTTCAGTGGGGCATAGTAATCCTCGTAGGCCCTGTCGCCAGAGTACAGGATGACCTGGTCGTAGAGATAAACAGTAGATTGTGGTTAACTTGGAATAGCCACAGATTCACATGAAATCTAGCAAATACAAAATAATGGGTTCAACGGGTGGATATGTACCACATCTGGAAAGCATTTCCAGCGCTTCACTTTTTCACATTTTGTTGAGTTTCAGCCATAGTCCAAAATTTATGAAATAAGTTCCAACCACCCCTCACAAAATTTGACATACAATGTGTCCACTCCAGTGCCAGGGTTTTTGTCAATGTCACTCAAATTCCAGGACCCCCAAAGACAACCTCAAAAATGCCCTCCACACACATGTGACTGAAAATAAACAATCACGTATACAGACATAGTCGCCAAGGGTTTGTTGAAGCACCTTTGGCAGACAGTTCAGCCTTAAGCTGCCGCCCCCCTAATATGAACCACAAGCTTGGCACATAGACCTTTGAAAAATGTCTGTATATTTATCCTTACAGCATCCCTCCCGCGCAATCAACTTGGTTGGCGAGCGTCAGTGCACATCTCTCCACAGATGTTTAATTGGATCAGGTTTTGGGTGGGCCAACTCAAGGACATTCAAAAGTTGTCTTGAAGGCGCTCCTTTGATATCTTGGCCTCGCGCCGAAGTTTATTGTCCTGCTGTAAAGATGAACCGTCGCCTTAGCGTGAGCACTACAGAACCAGTTTTCATCCAGGATGTCTCTGTACATTGCTGAATTTATCTTGACTTCAACCCTTACTGGTCTCCAAGTTCCAGCTGTTGAAAAACATTCCTAGCGGAGTCATGCTGTGGGAGTGTTTTGCTTCACTGTCGGGATGGTACTGGCCAGGAGGTGAGAGCAGTGCCTGCTTTTACCAAACAAGATTTCCGGCTTTTCACGACAAAGAGGCCATTATTTGTTCCATCATATAATGTCAAATGTGACAGTGCCATAATTTTTTTAACTCATTCACTGCCAGACGTGTGCAAAAATGTGTCCACTCCAGTGCCAGGGTTTTTGTCATTGTCTCTCGAATTCCAGGACGCCAAGTATATTGGGTTTTAGGACTACATAAACATTCAATGCAGCGAAATAAGCCTTAACACTCTCTTCTTTTATCAGAAAAAAGTTATTTCCTAAATTATATGGGTCTGGAGTCATACTTGAAATGAGGGCGGCTGTCCAAAATACAATGTAGCTGAAGCTGGAAAGCGCTAACATGGAAAATGAGATAATGGTGCCCCCTTCTGGTAGGTAAAAACATTGCCGGAGGTCTGTCCAGCGCTTTATCGGCATGCAAGCAAGAGAAAACAAAACCTGAACTAATTCAGGAATGGCGCTCTACATTATATTTTCAATTCCCAAATAAATTTGTGAAAGGGAGTGAATGAGTTAAAGGGAATTGATATTTTGAAACAAAATGTTGAAGCGCTGTGAATGATTTTCGTACACACTGTCGAGAATGAGTCTCCAGCAAAGACAAACAAACAATGTTGCTGACGTAAGCTGCAGGAGGATGCCCTCCTCCTCTCAACTTCAATGTCGGGCCACGAGCTAAAGGAGAACACAACGGATGCCACGTCCTGTAAAGTCGCTGAACGCATGACGCAGTATGCTCGCTTGTTGGCAGCAAGCGGGTATTCCTAAAAATAGCTGCGTATGTGACAAGGCACAGCAATACCTGGTCGTCTGGATGTATTAGTATAGACGTGTGTTTCGCGTTTCTTTGTACCATCCATTTTTGACAAGAACAATTTCAGTTAAAACACGGAGCAGGCAGCGAGTTGTCCTCGCTTCTCCTTGTCAGTGCGTCTTTGCTAGGACCTGGGGGTCAATAGCTAGCTAGCAACCTGTCAGAGGTGTAGCCTCCAGCTCTTTCTGCCACACACACTATTTCTTGAGATGCCAGCGAATAAACCATGATAGGAGCTGGGTCATAGAAAGTCTGTTAGCTGAGGGGAATTCCTGTCAAGCTGTCGAACTAAATCTCAGAGCGCAAGATACAGTCGATACAGACCAGAAGTAACACGGCAAATAAATGTATGGCACCAGTGGATATTTTCCTCCAAACGAAGAATGTGTCGACTCACAATGACCAGAATGACCTTGACCTCTTCATACTGCTTCAGGAAGAAATTCAATGCAGCAATAGCTCGAAAATAAATGGCCCCTAAAATATTCAAGGAACACACCGGTTAAAGTTTCCCCCCAAATTTAACTCATCTGCAGTTGCACAAAACGAGATTGCCATATTTCTCAAACGGGCTGTACAGTGTTGTTTTCTTTTGTCACTTTGGGTTGTGACTCGTGTGGAACACACGACATTTATCAAGGAGGAGACTCTGCTGAGCGATTGCGCTTTTTCGGCAGCACAAATACGCCAGCATTGTTTTTGATTTGGGGGGAATGTCGCTGCCATTTGTCTGTCATCGCTGGACAGCTCTGGGGCGATTGTGCTTTTTTGCGTGTGTGACGGGCAGCGTTTTCACAGCCACGCTTTGTTTAGCAGAAAGGTATGTGCTGTTGGACAGACTGCGGCTGGATGGATCCATGGCTTGAGGAGCTCGTGATTAGAAGAAGGGTCAGCGCACAGCACCGATGTGTATGTGGAACTGTTGCGGCTTGGAATTGAAGCGGATGTATGTGGGACAGGAGATGTGAGACAGTCTCTTTTCGTCAATATCTGTTAAATCTTCGTGTTTGCTTTCAACATTTAGCTTGTAGCAGACATGCACATTTCAACATGACATCCCTGATCCACTTTGATCCTCTCCTGTTTCATCTAGAACTGCTTCATACTGAGTGCAGGAAGTGCTTAAGATTGAATGACTGTGTCTTTGTGTTGTCATATTATTGTTTTTGTTTTTGTTCTTTTGACTTCAACATGGCGGTGCTAGGGTGGCTGCCTCTACAGCAGGTCCTGTATTTTGTTTTTCTACTTCATCCTTTCCTTTCCTCTTACTTTCATCACTTTGCTGGTGTGAAATGTAAATTTCTCCATTGAGAGACTAATAAAGGCTAATCCAATCCAATCCATAGGTTAAAATATTAATCAAACAAGTGTTTTGCAGGAGCCTTCTGAATAAAACAAATTGTTAAGTTGATATTGACTTCACAGTGTAGAGTTGAAGGAATGTGATCTTGGTGTTTCACTCCCAGAGTCCAATTAAAAAAAAATACTTGGCATGCGGGAGGAAAGTTTTCCTCAGTATGTGGAGCCGGCCAGCAGCAAATGCCTGTCACTGAAATGTCTTCTCTATTTGCGCGATTATTTTTGTTCATGGCCTGAGGAACCCTGATGAAAAACATCTTCGGGAATCAAATTTTATATGTGTAAAGTTTAAATAAATCATTAACTATGTGTGTGTTTTTTTTCAATCATCCACCAAGTTTTCAAAACTAAATGTATGTGAATTAGTTTAAGCGATACAGAAATTATTGCAAATAATCAGCACAAACAAACTGTCTATGTTTCCTGTAACATCCTTCTTTACAACTTTGTCAACAGTTCTGAGGTCAGTTGGAACTTTTTCACACGAGCGAGAGTATTTCAGGTTGAACTGGTGGGAGCAGTGCTGTCACATTTGTGTGAAGGAGCAGCTGCCATTTTGGACGCTCCCTATAGAAAAATCCCAAATAACATAACTACGATAAGCGCATAATGGAGAGCTTATCTCACAATGGTGCACGTCGGTTTTCCACTCAGCAAACTAAATATTCAGGAGGCTTTTCACATTCAACTTTTGGTCAGTGAACCACGCATCAACAATAATGCTGTTTTCACAGATTTTTCAATTGCATTTTCCTTGCAATGGTGAAATACATTTCCAAGGCATAAAATACCCAAGTAAAAATTCTGCCAAACATAGTCCTAACATTAATATTGTCAATTACAGATCAAGTTAAAAAATGTGACAAACTGCTCCTCCTAAAATTAATCCATAAATGTTATTCAAGATAGATATTCGAGATAAAGACAAAAAATAACGAACTCGCTGTTGAGATAAAAGATGATCACTTTTGACAATCAGGGTGGGTGAACACAGAATTGGAACGCGAGGGGGGTCAATGGTCCACCGCCTCTGGGAAGGGTATGTTCTCAATTTTAGTGCGGGTTTATAGCAAAACACCCAAGCGAGGAAAAGAGCATTTGATTTCTACTGCAATAAAGGCCTGGTCAGAAAAAAATATAATTTTCTGGTTACATGTTTTGCTTTTTATTTTGACTCACCCATGACAATCAGTAGCATTTTTCTGCTGCGGATGCCAGGAGCTTTCTTCACTTTACACTGGTAAGTACCAGAGTCCGACGACTTCAGGCCTGACAGGTTGATGGAGGCATCGCCATTCTTGGGGTCGGGTGAATTGAAGTGTACTCGACCCTTCAGTGGGGCATAGTAATCCTCGTAGGCCCTGTCGCCAGAGTACAGGATGACCTGGTCGTAGAGATAAACAGTAGATTGTGGTTAACTTGGAATAGCCACAGATTCACATGAAATCTAGCAAATACAAAATAAATTACAGTGCAAATAGTCAAAATGTTCTTTTTAGTGCAAATTGGGTTTTTTGTGCAAAATGTACAGTCCGGATCATCACTAAAACCCCCTCCTTTCACCACATCACCCCTGTACTCCAGCAACTCCACTGGCTACCGGTTAAACATCGTATCGAATTCAAAATACTTCTGTTTACTTTCAAAGCCATCCATAACCTTGCTCCTCCCTATCTTTCTGACCTGCTTCAAATCTCTGTTCCCTCTCGGTCCCTCAGATCCTCATCCTCCCTTCACCTCTATGTGCCCTCTGCCCGTCTCACCACGATGGGATGCAGAGCTTTCAGCCGCTCTGCTCCCAAACTCTGGAATTCACTTCCACCCAACATCCGTAATATTGACTCCCTCCCTATTTTCAAGGCTCATCTCAAAACCCATTTGTTTAAAATTGCTTTCAATGTCTAATTCTCTCTGCTATTTTATTATTTATCATTTTACTTATGGTTTTATTGTTATGTGCTGTGTTCTATTGTTTTTATTGTAAAGTGTCCTTGGGTGTTTTGAAAGGCGCTTGAAATAAAATGTATTATTATTATTATGAATGTATAAAAGTTTAGGGTGCCCCCTTTCAAATGCTGCCATATGAAGAAAAGAAAATAACAAATTTCAATAGTGAACGTAATAATGAGCAACTGGGTTGTGGTTGTTCTCAGAATAAACCAATCAAATTCAAACGTATGACAAATGGGAATTGGCATATATTTTTCTGACTTGTTTTTCTCCACATCTAAAAGCAACAGCCATTGCCTGCAAAAGGCTTCTGCAGCATCAGACAAATTCACATTGTAGAAAGGTATCAGTCAGAGGAAGGGTGCGCAAGAATTTCCGATGCATTAAACATATCATCGAACACAGTGAAGAGCGACATCTTCAATTGGGGAAAATGTGGCACAAAGCGAGTCAGTGAGGGTGCCCAGAGACTGATAGCAACACTGGAGGAGCTGCATGAATGTCTGGCTAGTACCTGTGTGCTTTTTAGTAGTTGGAAACACAAAGATTCATCTTTCACATATGTCTTGTATATAGGGTAGGATGGTAAGATGGAAGAAGCCTTAGCTTAGAAAAAAACATCTATGTCCCAGTCAACAAACTGAAATCTCCCAAATTCACTTTTTGGCCATCCTCCCAGAAGGAGGGTTTGGCACCAATACACACCGCTCATCACCAAAAGCGCAACATACGTACAGTGAAACATGGTGACAGCATCATGCTTTGTGGCAGTTTTCAGCAGGCGCTGGGGCCTCAGACAAATTGGAGGGAATTGAGAACAGTTCCAAATACTTGCCAGTTTCTTGGAAAATATCCATCCATCTATTTTCTTATCAGTTTATCTTAACAAGGGGGCGCAGGCGTGCTGGAAACTATCCCAGCTGTCTTCGGGCAGTCGGCGGGGTACACCCTGAACTGGATTCCAGTCAATTGCAGAGCACAGTCAGTAAATATTTATCGCAATAGGGCACTGCCAGAGCAGCCGATGAAGCCAATTATCGTCAATTCACAGTTTCAGTCTTCACAGACGAGAGTGAGATTTGCTGCCATTTACCAAACGTGGTTTCAGATCATGCCTGCGCCTCCCTGAGTTGTGGCATGAAGTACAACAATGTACCAAGATAATCGGTAATGTTGCCAAACAGCGGAGGCAAATCATGCGTTGTACATTTTGCTAAGAAGCAAGGTCGCAGCGGCAGCTCGAGTGACATAAAAATGGAAAGCTAGACACACTAAACAGTGGCTAGGACACACGTTACCATCTGTCATATTGACTGTACACGTATGCGTGTGCATGATATGTAACATGTATTACACAGTGTCAAGAGTTATTTGGTCAAGGAATTGAGAAAACTCTCCAGAGGAGTAAAAGTAAAGCTCTTTTATATCACAATGTCCTTCAGTCTTCCCTACTGGGCTCCAAGGTGGAACAAACAAAGTGGCCAGTGTGGAGTCAAATCAACACCTGCTGTGTCAACAAAGGACAGGGGACCACAATTATGTCCACTCCCCCATCCACCTAGACAAACACACCCACTTTACGGATCTTAAGACCAGTGCAAAAATACCGAAAAATCAAGGCCAGGTGGAGACAAAAAGAACATTTGTAGTGTGGAACATTTTTCTTCATAACTAGGCGAGACAACATCAGGGTTTTTGCTGCCATGATGAGCATGAGACATTCATAGCAATACCCCAGGGTGGACTGAAAGGGGTGGAGGTGGGGACTAAACATAGTACGAGACCGAGAATAATTAAGATATTGGTAGAGGCAAAACTATCAGATGAAGTGAAGAGGAAAATCAGTCAATGAAGCTCGAGTTGGCCTCCCTAACCCATTTTGAAATGAAGAATAGCTTGCGGTTCTGCAAGCATGGACCGGAGTGGTATCAGGAAAGGGTAACGGGGGTCAGTGCTCATCTTGTACATATTAACCTTCACGGGTAATTCAGTTAAAATTCCACATGGTTGTCAGCAGGGAGGGAATTGGATATTTCAACTTTCACCGGGGAACCGAAAGTGGGCAGTAATAACAGCAATATGTGAGATGAGACCACAAAGAAGAGGAAATTAAATAGCTCTGAGCTCAGCCAGACACGAATTCTGACTGAATGCTTAAGGGTGCACGGACGGGAGTATTTTTACACACCTCACGCACTTTTTTTAAAAATCTGTAAAACACTATGACCCCGAAAATCATTAAGTCTTCCAAAGAGCATTGGGGAATTAAAATAAAAACCACATGGCAAGACAAGTTGGTGGGGAGGCAATAGATAGAGGAGCACCACAGCACTTAAGGTCATAACAACCAGGAGACATAGATCAAATAACCACCTGGCCAGAGCGTTCTCTGTAGACATCTCAGTCTGCAGGGATTATAAACTTTGACTTTTATTTGGAATATGGCACATATGAGGTCATTGCCATGTGTTGCCGTTGCATGGTGAGGAACAAGGAAGAGGTGTAAATTATTTCGGAGGCAAATTAAAGGACTGCAATGCTTGAATACATGCACACAATGGATTTTAAAGGTGAGAGTCAAACTGAGTAGCAGTGCTTAGTGTTTTGTGCAGTAGATAGCACCTCTCCACAACATACTAACTATTCCAATCATAATAACTTTGGCCCGTTACAAATGTAATTGGTAATGCCTGTCAAAGAAATGATTCAGTTCACCGAACCAAGCCTGAATGAGGTATAATACATCTAATTATACCTGATCTATGTAAAAATTGTGTTTTCCCCCCAAAAAATGTTAAAATGTGTCCCTCTTTTCAATGACAGTACCTACTAGGCCTGACATGGTGCTCTCTGTGCCTTATTGTCTCATACAAATTGCTCACTTTATCTGTTCTGAATTAATTAATGGCTTTGTGAACAATAGCCATGTTCACAGTGAAAATTGTGGGCATAAACACGAAGATGAATTGCTGAAAGGACTCGCAAGTCAAAAGCAACTGAAGTAACACAATTTGGATTCAAACGGAGCGAGGTTCATATTGTTTTGGCTCAGGAAAAAGAAGTCAACATAACTTAGTTACTCCAATAAATAAATGGTCTGAATGGAATTCCATCTTTAGTCATGTCATCATCTTACTTTTTTAACATGTAGGCAGCATGTTATTATGTCACTGTTGTTAGTATATCAGTGTTTGCTACTGATGCTAACGATGCTGCGCTAATGAATGCCAAGCAAAAAAAAGAAAAACCATTGATAGAATGACTAGTCACCCGGGGAAAAAATTGTTAATATGCAGGGTTATATCGGGCTTATGTCAGACAGCTTTAGCATCAAAATCGTGAGCCATGTTTAGAATTGAGCTGTGCTTGGTTACTTTGTTTGCTGTTTGCTTTGTTTGCGAAATCACTTGAAATGACTTCTACTGAGCGCATTTTACAAAGATTCCACCGCATAGCGCTATATTTTACGTTATAAGACTCGCGCTGAATATTCAGGAAGTCTTGTTTTCGAGTTGGTGACGATTGCAGACGTGACGTCACATCTGGAATGCCCCTGATCGAGAAAGCGACACACAATGCATTTTGGGTACGTTGTTTGGTCTGAAAAAATCGTGTTGATCCGTGTTGATGGCGAAATTAGAAGTAAAACATAAATAACCCGAATGATGGTGAATCGTGTGTTGCACCAAGACTACTATTCCATACCAGTTGACACAAATTCCCAGCAGAAAAATCAGCCCATTTCCAACGGAGCTTGGGCGCCATTTGTGCATTTTCTGGAACGCTACATGGGAGTCCTGACGGCTCGAATTGATCCGGAAGGACTTCTTGTCATGATCTGGTTGGCGACCAACGGGGGGCGCTGTCGGCCCCGCCTGCACCTGCACAGGTGCTGGTCGTCCCGATCAGATTGGCGACCAACGGGTAGCGAAGTCAGCCCTGCCTGCAGCCTCGCAGGTGCTGCTCGTTTTAATCACTGACACTTAAAAGGACACCCGGCACGACCATCTGGTGTCGGTTTATTGTTTGCTGCATGTTTGTTGCATGCTTTGTCTGCAATCACATGCATTGTACGCTGTGCAGTGCATGTGTTTGTTTAACCTTGGCGGACTTTTACACTTGGTTTTCTTTTGACACTTTTTTCTGTTCAGATGACTTTATTTTAATACAATTTCTCAAATACAACCTCCTGCTCCCTCCTGCCTGCTTTTTGGGATCCGCACCCGCCATCACCACCTCGCAAACCGTGACACTTCTTTAATCAATTGCAAACATTTATGCGTTCCTCTTCAGAACTATTTGAATCATATTCATTACTGGATGAGTAACAAGAAAGCATCTTTTCCGAATCTGAAGTTCAATACTGAACGTAATAATGAGCAACTGGGTTGTGGTTGTTCTCAGAATAAACCAATCAAATTCAAACGTATGACAAATGGGAATTGGCATATCTTTTTCTGACTTGTTTTTCTCCACATTTAAAAGCAACAGCCATTGCCTGCAAAAGGCTTCTGCAGCATCAGACGAATTCACATTGTAGAAAGGTATCAGTCAGAGGAAGGGTGCGCAAGAATTTCCGATGCATTAAACATATCATCGAACACAGTGAAGAGCGACATCTTCAATTGGAGAAAATGTGGCACAAAGCGAGTCAGTGAGGGTGCCCAGAGACTGATAGCAACACTGGAGGAGCTGCATGAATGTCTGGCTAGTACCTGTGTGCTTTTTAGTAGTTGGAAACACAAAGATTCATCTTTCACATATGTCTTGTATATAGGGTAGGATGGTAAGATGGAAGAAGCCTTAGCTTAGAAAAAAAAACATCCATGTCCCAGTCAACAAACTGAAATCTCCCAAATTGACTTTTTGGCCATCCTCCCAGAAGGAGGGTTTGGCACCAATACACACCGCTCATCACCAAAAGCGCACCATACGTACAGTGAAACATGGTGACAGCATCATGCTTTGTGGCAGTTTTCAGCAGGCGCTGGGGCCTCAGACAAATTGGAGGGAATTGAGAACAGTTCCAAATACTTGCCAGTTTCTTGGAAAATATCCATCCATCTATTTTCTTATCAGTTTATCTTAACAAGGGGGCGCAGGCGTGCTGGAAACTATCCCAGCTGTCTTCGGGCAGTCGGCGGGGTACACCCTGAACTGGATTCCAGTCAATTGCAGAGCACAGTCAGTAAATATTTATCGCAATAGGGCACTGCCAGAGCAGCCGATGAAGCCAATTATCGTCAATTCACAGTTTCAGTCTTCACAGACGAGAGTGAGATTTGCTGCCATTTACCAAACGTGGTTTCAGATCATGCCTGCGCCTCCCTGAGTTGTGGCATGAAGTACAACAATGTACCAAGATAATCGGTTGCCAAACAGCGGAGGCAAATCATGCGTTGTACATTTTGCTAAGAAGCAAGGTCGCAGCGGCAGCTCGAGTGACATAAAAATGGAAAGCTAGACACACTAAACAGTGGCTAGAACACACGTTACCATCTGTCATATTGACTGTACACGTATGCGTGTGCATGATATGTAACATGTATTACACAGTGTCAAGAGTTATTTGGTCAAGGAATTGAGAAAACTCTCCAGAGGAGTAAAAGTAAAGCTCTTTTATATCACAATGTCCTTCAGTCTTCCCTACTGGGCTCCAAGGTGGAACAAACAAAGTGGCCAGTGTGGAGTCAAATCAACACCTGCTGTGTCAACAAAGGACAGGGGACCACAATTATGTCCACTCCCCCATCCACCTAGACAAACACACCCACTTTACGGATCTTAAGACCAGTGCAAAAATACCGAAAAATCAAGGCCAGGTGGAGACAAAAAGAACATTTGTAGTGTGGAACATTTTTCTTCATAACTAGGCGAGACAATATCAGGGTTTTTGCTGCCATGATGAGCATGAGACATTCATAGCAATACCCCAGGGTGGACTGAAAGGGGTGGAGGTGGGGACTAAACATAGTACGAGACCGAGAATAATTAAGATATTGGTAGAGGCAAAACTATCAGATGAAGTGAAGAGGAAAATCAGTCAACGAAGCTCGAGTTGGCCTCCCTAACCCATTTTGAAATGAAGAATAGCTTGCGGTTCTGCAAGCATGGACCGGAGTGGTATCAGGAAAGGGTAACGGGGGTCAGTGCTCATCTTGTACATATTAACCTTCACGGGTAATTCAGTTAAAATTCCACATGGTTGTCAGCAGGGAGGGAATTGGATGTTTCAACTTTCACCGGGGAACCGAAAGTGGGCAGTAATAACAGCAATATGTGAGATGAGACCACAAAGAAGAGGAAATTAAATAGCTCTGAGCTCAGCCAGACACGAATTCTGACTGAATGCTTAAGGGTGCACGGACGGGAGTATTTTTACACACCTCACAGCACTTTTTTTTTAAATCTGTAAAACACTATGACCCCGAAAATCATTAAGTCTTCCAAAGAGCATTGGGGAATTAAAATAAAAACCACATGGCAAGACAAGTTGGTGGGGAGGCAATAGATAGAGGAGCACCACGGCACTTAAGGTCATAACAACCAGGAGACATAGATCAAATAACCACCTGGCCAGGGCGTTCTCTGTAGACATCTCAGTCTGCAGGGATTATAAACTTTGACTTTTATTTGGAATATGGCACATATGAGGTCATTGCCATGTGTTGCCGTTGCATGGTGAGGAACAAGGAAGAGGTGTAAATTATTTCGGAGGCAAATTAAAGGACTGCAATGCTTGAATACATGCACACAATGGATTTTAAAGGTGAGAGTCAAACTGAGTAGCAGTGCTTAGTGTTTTGTGCAGTAGAGAGCACCTCTCCACAACATACTAACTATTCCAATCATAATAACTTTGGCCCGTTACAAATGTAATTGGTAATGCCTGTCAAAGAAATGATTCAGTTCACCGAACCAAGCCTGAATGAGGTATAATACATCTGATTATACCTGATCTATGTAAAAATTGTGTTTTTCCCCCAAAAAATGTTAAAATGTGTCCCTCTTTTCAATGACAGTACCTACTAGGCCTGACATGGTGCTCTCTGTGCCTTATTGTCTCATACAAATTGCTCACTTTATCTGTTCTGAATTAATTAATGGCTTTGTGAACAATATCGATGTTCACAGTGAAAATTGTGGGCATTAACATGAAGATGAATTGCTGAAAGGACTCGCAAGTCAAAAGCAACTGAAGTAACACAACTTGGATTCAACGGAGCGAGGTTCACATTGTTTTGGCTCAGGAAAAAGAAGTCAACATAACTTAGTGACTCCAATAAATAAATGGTCTGAATGGAATTCCATCTTTAGTCATGTCATCATCTTACTTTTTTAACATGTAAGCAGCATGTTATTATGTCACTGTTGTTAGTATATCAGTGTTTGCTACTGATGCTAACGATGCTGCGCTAATGAATGCCAAGCAAAAAAAAGAAAAACCATTGATAGAATGACTAGTCACCCAGGGAAAAAATTGTTAATATGCAGGGTTATATCGGGCTTATGTCAGACAGCTTTAGCATCAAAAACGTGAGCCATGTTTAGAATTGAGCTGTGCTTGGTTACTTTGTTTGCGAAATCACTTGAAATGACTTTTACTGAGCGCATTTTACAAAGATTCCACCGCATAGCGCTATATTTTACGTTATAAGACTCGCACTGAATATTCAGGAAGTCTTGTTTTCGAGTTGGTGACGATTCCAGACGTGACGTCACGTCTGGAATGCCCCTGATCGAGAAAGCGACACACAATGCATTTTGGGTACGTTGTTTGGTCTGAAAAAATCGTGTTGATCCGTGTTGATGGCGAAATTAGAAGTAAAACATAAATAACCCGAATGATGGTGAATCGTGTGTTGCACCAAGACTACTATTCCATACCAGTTGACACAAATTCCCAGCAGAAAAATCAGCCCATTTCCAACGGAGCTTGGGCGCCATTTGTGCATTTTCTGGAACGCTACATGGGAGTCCTGACGGCTCGAATTGATCCGGAAGGACTTCTTGTCATGATCTGGTTGGCGACCAACGGGGGGCGCTGTCGGCCCCGCCTGCACCTGCACAGGTGCTGGTCATCCCGATCAGATTGGCGACCAACGGGTAGCGAAGTCAGCCCTGCCTGCAGCCTCGCAGGTGCTGCTCGTTTTAATCACTGACACTTTAAAGGACACCCGGAACGACCATCTGGTGTCGGTTCATTGTTTGTTCCATGCTTTGTCTGCAATCACATGCATTGTACGCTGTGCAGTGCATGTGTTTGTTTAACCTTGGCGGACTTTTACACTTGGTTTTCTTTTGACACTTTTTTCTGTTCAGATGACTTTATTTTAATACAATTTCTCAAATACAACCTCCTGCTCCCTCCTGCCTGCTTTTTGGGATCCGCACCTGCCATCACCACCTCGCAAACCGTGACACTTCTCTAATCAATTGCAAACATTTATGCGTTCCTCTTCAGAACTATTTGAATCATATTCATTACTGGATGAGTAACAAGAAAGCATCTTTTCCGAATCTGAAGCCATTGTTTTGATTGTAGAGCAGTGGTCTCAAAATCGTGGCCCGCGGGCCAACTGCCGCCCCTGAAAGAATATGCCCGCCTTGACATGAAAGACTAATGTTAGTGCGGCCCGCATGATTGATATAAATGAAACTTGTGTGTGGAGCTGAACAAACCGCTGAACAAATGGTAATTTTGGAGCTACAGAGGGAATTTAATCACAGATTTGCAGACTTCACGACGCACAAAGCCACATTTCAATTTTTTGCGGACCCATTCTCTTTTGATGTGCAAGATGCCCCTCCTGTGTTCCAAATGGAGCTCTGTGACCTACAGTGCCACTCTGCACTCAAAGCCAAGTTCAGGGATGTGAATGGAGAAGCAGACAAGCTTGGGCAATGTTTGAGAGAGTTAACCCTCAGCTTCCCTCAACTTTCCCAAATGTTCGAGCGGACCATGTGTCTTTTTGGGAGCACATACTTATGTGAGAAGCTTTTCTCCACATTGAACTTTAATAAGTCCAAGTACAGGTCCAGACTAACTGATGAGCATCTTCAAGCCCTACTCAGAGTCTCCACTGCCTCCTCCCTCAAGCCAAATGTGGCTCGGCTTTGTGAAAAGAAGTGCTGCCAGGTCTCTAGCAGCAAGAAGTAGGCAAGAGAAGCCATGTTTAGGACAGTTCATGTTCAATATTTTATTTATGTTCATAAAGTTAAAGGTTAAAGAACTGTGAATAGAGACATTTGAAACTTTATTAAAATAATTAGTTTCCTGTGTTTTTTTTTTTTCAGTCGTCTGTATGTGCCTTATGATCATTATAATTATTTTATTCATTTATTACTGGTTAATTCATTTTTTATTCATTTTTCCATTTATTCATTTAATTCGTTTTTTTGTGTTAAAAATAAAGATTTTGAGAACATTGGAATGTTTTATCTGTGCTTTTCTTGTGAAAATCCTGATGCGGCCCAGCCTCACCCAGACTCTGCTTCCAGCGGCCCCCGGGTAAATTGAGTTTGAGACCCCTGTTCTAGAGCAAAGCAAGACGTCCTGGCGTGACGTCACGAACAAGGGGGCGGGACCTTTGGAAACTCGCTTTTGGGACTTTAACTCATTTTTATTGGTGTTTTGCATTTGACTAAAAATATCAGCTTAGGTGCTTTGGCTATTTTAGATGCTATAAAACGTTTTTCTGATGTCAGGTAGGAAACAAAAAAATGGTGTCGGTTGTCCTTGAAGGGTGTTAATGTGAAAACACCCCTGGTTATTAAAATTGTGGTAAAATACTCCAAAGTTTCTATTTTGCTGCCACGGTTTTTGTTTTTCTACCATAGCCAAAAGTTGCCATCACCCATAATTTAATGTGTCCCCCCTTGTTGTTTGTTAGGCTGCTTTGTTTTCGACTGACATGGCTAATGTGGCCCGGTTTTCAAACAGTGCTGGTACTGTTCAGTAGAAAGCTACAATTGAGACTGTAAAAATGTTAATAACATTTTCAATCAAGCTATAAAAGGGCTTTCATACGCTTAAATGAAAGAAAACTTTTCTGGTCCTCTGCTCAAAAGACTATTAATGACATTTAATGTAGAAATGCAAGAAGTTCTTTTTTTTCTGAGATAATTGCCCTCTGATCGCAGGAGTTGTGTTTTTCTTCCCTATAATTGTTCTCTTGGTACTTTTCACAGTGTTACCAGTCATAACCAATCATCTTCTATTTATCTAGGGTGCCAAGAAAAGCTGAACTTGCACAATGAAAAACTGACTGCCAGAAAATTGAAGAGTTTAAGACTTTAACATTAGAAAAGGGATAGACGCTGAACCACATTTTTTTTATATATTGGAGCAGTTCTGTTTAGCAGAGTCGACGTGGCACAAAATCCTTCTTAGCAAAATCAAGTTAGGTTCGAAGATCATTAACACGACTCTGATTTTTTTGTATTACAAACTATTGTGAGCCAATTTTCAACGTCTCATCTTACTTAAAACACGCTTGTAAGGCTGCCGTATCACGTGAATGAAATTTCATAGATATGTGCACCGCAAGAGGATTTGCATTGGCTGGCTTTCGCTGTCTATCAATGCAAAACTTTAAAGGAAGTGTGTGATTGGTTTGGATGAGCTTTACCTAATATGCCAGCATGACAGAGGTGGCGTAACCGATAGCGTCCTAATTTTGATGATATATTGAATGTCGATATCTCAATTTGCATATACGATAATGATATACCACCCGGTCCATTCAATATTTTTCCTTACAGTTACAATCTGAATGAACTCATATTTTAAAGCCATAAAAAAATATCTAAAAAGGTTTGGTGATATAAATTTATTGGATTCCAGATCTCACACAATTGAATTGGAGTTAATGCAAAGTTTCCCAAAATTCTCTGTCAATAACAGCCTTGAGGGTATGTGGGCATTAATTGGAGGCCTGTCGTTATGTAGTTCATCTCCCTTTATGTGGCTTAGCGCCAAGCTGGAAAGGAAAGACACTGGCTAGAAAAAAAGACTGTGTGTGTGTGTGTGTACCTGTGTGAGAGCATGTGTGTGTATAACAAAGTAAAAGGCGAGAGAATAAACTCACTGGGAATGAATGTGGCTCAAATTACATGTGCTCATACATACTGCATATAATGAAAGCCCTTATAAAAATACACAAGTCATGTCTGGCGCTGTAATCCATTTCACTTTTTGTTTAATAAACCATGCAAGCACGGTACATTGATGCGAAATCCCACGCGCCGCCCAATCTATCACACCAACGGTCTGACTTATTTCACTTTGTGGGCGTGCACACTCAATGACAAAACTATCGGGGCCCTTTCCATGAAAATAAATGAATACATAAAACCCCAAAATTGTCATTGAAGGACCTTGAAACTGACAAAAATGGCAATATTTCAAAAGTCAGGAATTGCTGGTCTGACAGTATTATTTAAAAACAATCATGACACAGATGATGGTACCTTGAATTATTTTGGCCAATTTTGATCAAATTGTCTCAGACTGGAAGTGTGACTTCTACCGCAATGTTTCAACTCCACCAAAAAGGTGCAACAATTTTGTCCATGTGTTTGGTTGATGAAAATCTATTTGTGCAGAAACCGAACTGGTTGAAATGATTCTCATGATTTCACAACAACAACAACAACAACAATAATAATAATAATAATAATAATATTGGGCATCCGAATGTTTCTTATTCGATTTTTCCAGGTTTGCACTTACCACTTTGTCTTCCTTCTGGTTGTCTGAGGACAGAAGGCTCCATTCAATATCCAGTGGACCAGAATCCTGGGGGCCTAAACTGAACATGAATTCTAGTTTTACACTTTCACCACTGGCTTTCTCAATGGATGTCGGCCCTGAGGATATTATCTCCAGTCCAATGGTCGAACCTGTCAGGAGACACAAGTAGAGAATGAGTGCCAACAATTGCATATGCTAAAACCACAGCACGGAGTTAGAAATAGTCTGAGGTAGAGCAGAATTAATCATGTGCAATAATTAGTTTTTGTCACTGAGGAAATCTGCAAAGATTTGCACAAAAGATTAAAAAAAAGGGAAAACCGGTATGCTGTCAAATGTTTTGGTTCCAAGAATGCTGCACTCATAAAATAACTATGACTACATCTCGTTGTAGCAGTGAAGTACCTCTTAAAATATGCATTATGTAAAACACACAGTAACGGAGCATAGCTTAACTGAGGGAAGGGGAAAAACCAATAAACGCTGGAGCCCCTTAAACTCTGCAATTCTTCCTAAACACAATTTGGCATCATTAAAAAGTGACATCACCTGGGCTAAATTTCTCCATTCAATGACAGATTTAAATGCCAGCACAGAACTGTGCATGGAGAATAAAAGTCACATGCTGTCTCAACGCATTCAAATCCGTAAAACAGTCAGTGAGTTGTGGCTTAAAAAAAAGAATAGAAATACTAACAATAAAATAAAAGCAAAGTTCTGGGTTTGTCACTGACAAATTGCACCATCAATGTGTCACACTCATAATGTCAAAGAGAAGACACAAATTCAGGCCATTTAAAAATACTGCAGATAAAAATAATAAAGAAAGAGAACATATTTTCCATAGTATCAGGTATTGATGAGAAGGTTTCTTCAGCCGTCATCTGTATAATTTTGAAGGTTTCGGACGTTTCGCCTCCTATCCAAGAGGCTTCGTCAGCGAACTAAAGTCTGACTGGTCGTATCGGCCCTATTTATATATCCCTAATGTCCAGACATGGTGGCACCGGACACAGCTATGATAGGTCCCTACTCTCAGGTTGGAGGGGCAGAGGACCCCTCCCTGTGGCCCCACTGAGGAATAAGCGGTACGGAAAATGAGATGAGATGAGATTATATACAAGGCACATACAATAGTATCAGGTAATAAAAAAAGAGTTACCATATTTTCCATATTATCAGGCGTATCTAAGAGCATTCATTTTTCTCAAAGGCTGACATTGCGCTTTGTATGTGCCTTTTATATAATGATAAATGTTTTTATTTATTGGACATAATATTTTAAATATCCCATAAAGTGTTTTGTTACAGCTGTTCTGAAAGCGCAATATACGTACAGCAACATAAATGTATTGTACTCCCTTTAGTGGCACCGCAGCGACTACTGTAGTTTCAATTTTACGTGTCTTATAATGCAGTGAACCCTACATATGAACAGTTTTAAAATAGGTCATTCAATGAAGGTGCGCCTAATATTCTAAGCACCCAATTGCGTGGAAAATATTGTAAATGAAAGTGTGGTTGATTATCCTTACTGGATAAAAATAAAGTCATCATTTTAACTCACATTTCTCGCTTACCGAGTTCCTACACAATGACATGGGAGATGGCTAATTGCGAAGGTAATTAAAGTGATTGTAAAAGGAGCCAAACCATGCAACAGTGAAATCTTCATGAACAGAAAAATCTGCATATTCCTTCTGGAAGGTTTTCAATAATGAGATTATTTCCAGCCAACAGAGATTTTCACAAAAACAAGCAGCTCCAGCTTTGTACAACATCCTTTCAAAGGCTATCCAACCTTCTCCGTAGCAATTGAAACACATCATCTGTTTTATTAATGTGACAGACTAAGGGAGTGTGGGCATCCCCCTCAGTTGTTTCAACCGCATTTACATACACATAGCATGACGCATGTGCAAGGTCAATGTGACTGCCAAGGTATCAAAAATGTAAATGTAATTCTGTCATAATTTTTTCTCTGAAGAATCATTTTAAAACATTTTAGGACGCAATACAATTGAATAAAAAGTAAGGTCCAAGATCTTTTCCCTGTGAGTATAAACAGCGGTAGCTAAAGGTTGAGCTTTCTGCCTCATTTCACAACCATCAGCCCAATTTCATGTTGGAACTGGGCCATATTTGCACAACTGAATTAAAATATGTGTACAGTCACAAGCACTGTTGCTGGGGCTTACAGCTATTGAGCTCCCAAACATGCTTTTTCAACATGGCCATCAGCGCTCCAGCTGGTCGTTTGAACATTTTGATAGATTTTCAAAGACAAGGAAAGCAATATAGAGAAAACTGTCACTCTCACAATTGATTAAAAAATAACTGACAGGGAATCTTGGTAATTTTGTTTCTAAGGTGCTTGTAAAGTGGGAAAAAATGCGTTCAGTAAACAAAACTACCTGCAGTTTAATCCACGGGTAAATTAATCCCATGTAGGATTTGCCTAAAATGCAGTCAATCCACACAAATGTGAAAGTGTGTCAACACATGATATCATGTGAGCTTTGAGTACGAAAAGGATGCTTGGCGGGTGGC
Organism: Hippocampus bargibanti; assembly: GCF_051943395.1. NCBI lineage: Eukaryota > Metazoa > Chordata > Actinopteri > Syngnathiformes > Syngnathidae > Hippocampus > Hippocampus bargibanti. Next base: position 4,798,561 of record NC_142749.1, on the reverse strand, counting down.
CTGCAGGTGACAGCAGTGCCAGGGCAGAGGAACACAGACCGAGAGTATCGGTTGATTCCAAATTCAGTCCACACATGGGAAGTTATAAAGCCGTCAAATCCAGCGAGTGCATGAACAGCTGCTACTAGAGGGACTTTGTGAAATGCAAATGACTTTGATTGAGTATGAACAACGACAGGAAACTGCAACTGCAGCCAAGACACAGACTCAGAAAAGTTACAATTTTGAATGTTGAATATGGGAACCATGAAAATGAGTGATTGTTATTCCAAAGAAGACCAACACAACTCATTCAATTATCGAACAAACTAACATCTCTATAAATTAAGTAACAATTTGGAGACAGTGATTTGCTTACAACAGTATTTATTTGGTTTTTTTTTTATTTAGTCACAGCCCAAAAGTGTTACCTTATGTACAACAAAAACAAATATTCAATATACCCGGATAATACTTTGACACAAGTTTTCAGCTTCCACATTCTATTGTAAAACATGACGCCCTAAGTACTTGTGCACTTGCAGTGAATAATTTGCATCCAGTATTCAAAGCTTTAACAATACGTATTTGCAAAATCTCAGATACTGCATTTGTCACTTCCATGCTATAAGGTACAGTAGTTTGCGTGCTCAAACAACACCCCTGAGCATTGCAAAATTAAACTAGTAATTAGTCACATCGTAACTTTTTTGCTCTTTTTTTCCTCTTAAACGTAAGATATGGTATAAAAATGAGTCAGGGAGCTGGACAAAATGAGAAGTTTCACTTTCATATGCAATGGGAGTTTTTTTCCACTGTGACATTTTCAAAATATGCTTGTCTTGTCTTCCAGTTATCAAAGTAAACTCAGGTAATAGCAATAAAAGTACATAATTATGTTGTATTGTGCAAAATATGTGGTTATACATCAACATAAATTGCAAGAATCCCCAATATATTTCTCAATAAATACAGTGGGTAGATCATCTTGGCCTGGTCATTTCAAAACTAGCTCTCATGTTGAAAAGGTGTGAGCACCCCTGCTATAGTGTCAAGGTGTAAAACTCATTTTTTGCCGCGGGCCACATTGTACCTACGGTTTCTTCTTATGGGCCGTTGTGAATTTGGGGAAGCCATTAGAATGTTTAATCCCTTCCACATATTACCACAACAAATTAATGAATAACTAATTTTTTGAATTTGAAGTTAAAAAAGACTGTTATTCTGGTCTGCATGGGACAATTTGAAATGTTGGTTCGGCATCATGGAATTTCACGAGTTTGATTTGCTTTTGCGGGCCGAATAAAATGATGTGGCGGGCCAGATTTGGCCCCTGGGCCTTGACACTGACACCTGTACTCTAGTGGACAGCTGATAAATGTTATCAGCCTATATGGTGCAAAAATGTTTTAATCTATTGAGCTAGCATCACTGATGTCTGGAAATACAGCCTAAACAGAAACTCTGAGAAAAGCAGTGCAGGAACCCAATCAGCCGTCAGCCTACATTCCGTACGACATGCATCAAAAGAAGCACACCGACCTTTGCTTTCGAAGATAATATAACAGATTACGTCACTAGACTAGTCGTAAATCCAGCTGTTAAACAAACATACACAGCAGTTAATGTGAGCTCAGGTTTGATAGGATACGAAGATAATATTTACGTTTCAAAGCAGTAGGGAGGGCAACACATGATTTGCGGCGTCCCTAACTGTGTATGGCCCCATGTGTCTTTGTAAGTGTCAAACTCACCCCTGATTCCATTGCCCTGTAAATCCCAGCATGGTTACTGAGAACCCGGAAATGAGCAGAAGGAATTCAGGGTGTCAGCATGGCTCATTCAATCCTCTTGCTTCCTCTCATCGACTTTCATCCAGCAATTGTGCCAACTGTCTGTTTCATTATCCCGCCCTGCCCTCCAACTTGTGGAGTGACTCTAGGAGGCCTCCAATTCTCTCCGGTGTCACTGATTGCATCTCTGTTCGACCCCACCCCCCACCCATCCTTCCACCTTTGTCGTCATACAATGGGGAGTGAATCCTGTCTCCAGGCAACCAAGTCCTTGTAGAAGGGCGGGTCGCTGTGGTGAGTGAAAGCCGGCGTTCGGAGAAGGGAGGCGATGGGGAACACTTGGGTGACAATGGGCAGCGCAAAAGATAGGTATTACACTGTGGCATAATCAATGTAAATCAATTAAAATGTACGTGGCACACCTTCAAAATAGAATTGTAAATATAACGGATTTACATAAGCATTGGATATGGCAATCTTGACTTGGGAATGCCCATCTCAGCACGATGGATTGCAGAGCTTTCAGCCACTCTGCCCCCAAACTCTGGAACTCCCTTCCACCCAAAATCTGAAATATTGATTCTCTTCCCACCTTCGAATTTCACCTCAAAACGAATCTATTGAAAATAGCATTCTCTGTGTAGATTAATCTCTTAATATTTATGTTACCTGTGGTTTTACTGTTCTTGTCATTGTGACTGTAAAGTGTCCTTGAGAGTTTTGAAAGGTGCTCATAAATATTTAGATTATTATGATTATTATTATAGAATTAATCATCTGTTGGTGAGCATTTCTAATGCGACAGGAAAAACGTTTTTTTGTGTGTATGATGACCATCTTAATTGTACCAGGGATTGTGGCATTAAAAAAAAGATGCATCATTCATTTTTTCCCCCCAACACTAAAAAGGAATAAATACTGCGGTAAAGTATAACGAACTACACAGTTTTGGATGGTGATGTAATTGGCAGTAGGAAAGGGCTTTCCCACAACAAATATAAGTGTATGAAATTACAAAAGTGTCCTATTTGAGCCTGCATTCAAACCGCTGTAACAGAAAGCGTTATGAGTCAAAAATTACACCCCCTTTTTTGTCTCTTTTCTTTCTTTGTTTTCATTTTATTATATTATAAAAAATGGTTACACTGTTGTATTATCGAATGCATTACTAGTCCTTACATGTTTTGTATTACTCGCCTAATTTTGGTTATTTTAAAATGGAACTATTTCAGCATATTAACAGATGTAGAAGATATGCTTTTTTTCCTTTTCACTGACTGTATGGACGTGTAAAACCATAATAAACTATAAATTGCAAAAGAAAGAAAGAAACTACCAAAGGGAAATCCGTGTGTGTGTGCATGTGTTGCACATTTCAGCTTCAGCAGACACAGATAAAGCCTCAAACCAGGACAGTCTAACAAGCTCACTTTTTTTGTGGCTCTTCTTTTGGCAAGGCCAAAATGTTCTGACAGAGGCCACCGGGGATCATAAAGCTCCTTTTTTCATCATTTGACGTGAAAGGGCATGAGTGTGAAACTTCCATTTGAGCATTCAAGGGCCAGGGCTAAATATTGCAGGCTCATAGAGGTGGGGGTCGCAGGTCAACAACAATGGGCACGACCTTAACAACAGTGAAAGAGGTGACAAAGTGACATGATTGAGCAGCCTGAATTTCAGAAAAACGTTTTATAGCATCTAAAATACCTAAAACACAGACTGATATTTTTAGTCAAATGCAAAACACCAATAAAAATGACTTAAAGTGTCTAAAAACTACTTCAAATAGAACCCGGAAGTGGCCAGTTTCAGAAGGTCCTGCCCGCTTGTTCGTGGTGTCACGTCAAGACGTCTTGCCTTGCTCGAGAATCAAAACAATGGCTTCAGATTCGGACAAGATGCTTTGTTGTTACTCATAGGTTATGAATCTGATTCAAATAGTTCTGAAGAGGAAAGCATAAATGTTTGCATTCGATTAAAGAAGTCGGTTGTCCTTGAAAGGACAACCGACGTCTCTGGCCAAGTTGTGTCCATAATTTTAAAATCGCTTCAAATGACTTTTACTTGGCGTATTTTACAAAGATTCCACCGCATATAGCTATGTTTTAAGACTCGCGCTGAATATTCCGGAAGTTTTGTTTCTTGAGTTGGTGACGAGTCCTCACCTTACGTCACTGAAGGAACGCCCCTGACTGAGAAAGGACATACCTTGCATCACCTCAATGCATTTTGCGGTACTTTGTTTGGTCTGAAAACTTCGTGTTGATCCGTGTTGATGGCGAAATTAGAAGGAAAACATAAATAACGCAATGGTGAATAGTTGTATGTTACACCGAGACAACTCTTTGATATTCGTTGACAAAAAATCCAAGCTGAAAAATAAACCTATTTCCAATGGAGCTCTGGCGCCATCTTCTGCATTTTCTGTGACACTACACATCAGTCTTGATCCCTCAAAATGACCCGGAAGACCTTCTTTACTCGCTTGTAAACATTTATACTTTCCTCTTCAGAACTATTTGAATCATATTCATAACTGGATGTGTAACAAGAAAGCATATTCTCCGAATCTGAAGCCATTGTTTTGATTCTCGAGCAAGGCAAGACGTCTTGGCGTGACGTCACGAACTGGCGGCGGGACTTTCTGAAAATGCCCAATTCACAGCTCAATTTTTTGCAGATTTTGGACACTTTAAGTAATTTTTATTGGTGTTTTGCATTTGAAGGTTTTTCTGATGTCAGTTAGGAAACAAAAAAGTGATGTTGGTTGTCCTTTAAGGTGTTGTGCATAATGTATGTTTGTACATAAACCAGGTTTAAAAAAAATCCAAATACAACAGCCTTAAAGGACAACCGACATCTCCGGACAAGTTGTGTCCATAATTTGTAAAATGGCTTCAAATGACTTCTACTGAGCGTATTTTACAAAGATTCCTCCGCATATAGCTATATTTTACATTTTAAGACTCGCGCAGAATATTCAGGAAGTCTTGTTTTTGAGTTGGTGACGAGTCCGTACGTGACGTCACTAAAGGACCGCCCTTCCATCACGTCAATGTATTTTGCTGTACATGTTTGGTCTGGGGACCTCGTGTTGCACCCAAACGCCGCCAGAAGGCCAGAAGAGGGCGACCAAGCGCCATATAGGAATTTATCAGCCTGCGGAAACGGTGGTGGCCACAAGAGGTCGCCATTTTGTGCCTCTTTTTTTGGGTGAGAGATTTTCCCCCAATGTTGCCTCAAAATGGCACAAATACATTCTTTAATCGATTGCAAACATGTATGCTTTCCTCTTCAGAACTATTTGAATCATATTCATAACTGGATGTGTAAAAAGAAAGCATATTCTCCGAATCTTGTTTTGATTCACAAGCAATGCAAGACGTCTTGGCGTGACGTCACGAACTGGGGGCGGGACTTTCTGAAAATGCCCAATTCGCAGCTCAATTTCTTCCATATTTTGGACACTTCAAGTCATTTTTATTGGTGTTTTGCATTTGACTAAAAATATCATACTGCGTGTTTTGGGTATTTTAGATGCTATAAAACGTTTTTCTGATGTCAGTTGGGAAACAAAAAAGTGACGTCGGTTGTCATTTATTTTTTTTCCTGAACAGCTAATAATGATGGAATAAATACGACACCAGTGATTCGAGGCAGTGGAACGAGTCAATTAAATCGCTTAGACACTCTCGCCACAAACAGTTAAGCCGGCCGGTCCCCTGTGACTGTGCCAGAGAGCACATCAATTATCTTGCTCACTAGTACAAGATAACTTCTTTACGTGGTTGCTGTTCAGAAGGAAGCCTTTGAATACTCGCCCAAGTGTACCCAGAGGAATTCAAAGCAATGTGTGCATCCTGTGTGCTTTGTTAGTTACGTTTATTGAGTGTTGCGCAGGGCTGGGAATGTGGAACCATTATGATTGTGCTGTAACGCAGGATGAAAGCTCCACTTAGCACACAGTGAAGCCATCAATTCCCCAGTGAGTATGACCTAAAGGCTGTTTTGATATAACCAGATATTAAATGATAAAGGGGTGACAAATGGTACGCACTTTACTTTGCTGTGCGGGGCACTTGACAGCTTTTAAAGGGGGCCCGTTGGAGATGTTTTGAGTTACTGCAGTGGGCGTCCACTGAAGCGCGCGATGTTAGCCTGGGTTTTGTCTGGGTTCGACATAGCCTCTGCCATGAAAGGTAAGACACACACGACTCAACATGTTAATTTGTTATGACACGGGCTGCAGATGATCACATGAATTTGGTTGTCTAATCAGTGCTCTGGGACATGTAATTTGTGTGCAATCGTATGTCATACAATCGCGATAGTAAATGATGCAAAACAAAAAACAAAAACAAAAAAAAGATAATTTTCTCCGAAATGTATTTACTCTGTTCTGATTTCAATAATGCCATTCCCAAATTTGTTTCCCGGGTTTTATTTTTTCTTTCTGGGTGTGCGTTTCAAGCATTGGTCAGACCTCTGGCAATGTATTTCCCTTCCCGAGGGGTCAACATTTGTCTTTTGTACAGCCGCCCCCACTTCCAAAGCAGATAACTCTACAACCAAGTAAGCTCAAAATATTTTTTTTTTTTCTGATAAAAGAAGGGAGTGTAAGGTTTCTTACTCTGCATTGAATGTTTATGGAGTCCTAAAACTCAATATTCTGTGGTGCCTGCAATTTGAGTAAAAATGACAAAAACATTGGCACTGGAGTGTCAAAGTCAAAGTCAGCTTTATTGTCAAATATGTTAATATGCATGACATACAGCACATATGAAATTACTGTCCTATCGGACCCAGCATGCAAGGCACTTATAATGACTTTAACTAACATAATAAACATGAAAACGCTAATTTTCCGGGAGAGGGGAGCCGCTGCGCGTTCATGCACTGTCATCTTGGGAAAAAAAATAATAATAATAATAAAATGACAACACAAAGACACAGAGAGTCATTCATTCTTCAGGACTTGTTGTACCCTCTTTGTGATGACATGAAGCAGTTCTAGATGCAAGAGGAGAGGATCAAAGCATCCATTTCAGCAGTGAATCAGGGACGTCATGGTGGAATTTGCACGTCGACTACAAGCTAAATGTTGAAAGCAAACACGAAGCTGTCGCATCCATTGATGAAAAGAGTGTCTCACATCTCCTGTCCCCCATAAATCCGCTTCAATTCCAAGCCGCGACAGTTCTACATACGCCTCGGCGCTCTGCGCTGACGCTCCTTTCTTCTTATCGCGGGCTTCTCAAGCCATGCATCCATCCAACCGCAGACTGTCCAACAGCACCGACCTTTCCGCTGAACAACGCAGGGCTGTGAAGATGCTGCCCATTACAGGCGCAAAAAAAGCACAATGGCCCCAGAGCTGTCCGGCGATGACAGTCAAATGGCACCGACATTCCTCCCATTCAAAAACAGTACTGGCATATTCATGCTGCCGAAAGGCGCAACCGCTCAGCAGTCTCCTCCTTGATGATTAGCCAAAAATGCTGAAAAACAATCCGTATCCGTTCCACACGACGCACAACAACACAAAGTCACAAAAGAAACCACAATAACAAGACAAAAACAAAAAAAAAGCAAGGCTCCTGAGAGCACTTGCTGACGGCTGCCTACTAAGGCGCCATCTTGGGATAAAAAATGGACATAGATTTGCACATCGTCTGGCAGTGAATGAGTTAATAATCTTGAATTTGTGAAAAATATACATTCATTTTTCACTGATGAAGGGTTCAGTGAATGTGCATATTAACTGGTTTGGTTTGTGACCTCTAAAAAGTTTCATAAACACTGCGCAAGATGAATTATGGGAGCTCCTCAACTGACTTTCGAGGAAAATTCATGACAACCCTGCAACGGCAGCTCTGATAAACTATCAGGACTCAGGATCGGCCCCAGTACATCAGCGACCCTCGTGAAGATAAGTGGTTTGGAAAATGGATGGATGGATGAAAAAAAAGTGTTGACATAATTAATATTTATGCTTTTAAGGGAGTGCAACTCCTGCCATGAAGTGAGAAATCGTCAAGAGGGAAAGAGGGATTGCAAAGGGAACTATCGTCAAAAGGGAAAGAGGGATTGCAAAGGCAGAGGGATTGCAATTCCCATTGGCATTTTCTTAACGGTCAGTAAATGAAAAACTCAGAAAGTCTTAATTGCACTCGCTAAATCAGCGTCAGGGGAAGTGCATGTTTAATTTCAAGTATGTACTGTACTACCATTTCAAGTGGCTTCTGAAACTTTCTGCCACCAGTGGATTGATCAGGAATCTGACTCAGCAGCAAAAGTTTACGGGTGTGAATGAATATGTTGTTTTTCGCCAGGGTTCATTAAAACCTTAAAAACAAGTGTAAGAATTTAGTTTCACTTCACTATTGTGCATTCATTGCTGTCAACCTACTGAAATTCACTTCATTAACAATTTTCCAATATTTTACACGTAAAACATGAACATTTATAGAAACAACAACATGACCCACAATAAAAAATGTCAATTACAAATACGTATGGCGGGTGCTGGAGCCTATCCTAGCTGTCTTCGGGCAGTCGGCGGGGGACACCCTGAACCGGTTGCCAAGCAATCGCAGGGCACAGTCAGCAAATGTTTACTGCAATAGGTCACTGAGGAAAATAGGGCACTGAGGAAGCCAACAGTCGTCGATTTGTGTTCTCTGCTGAGACAGTTTTAGCCTTAACAACCTTTACAGCCTTTACCAGGTCATGTTTTCAGATCATGCCTGTGCCTCCCTGATTTACGGCAAGAAGTACAACAATATACTGAGACGCTCGGTAGTTTTGCCAAACAAACCAAGGGGAATCATGCATTGTACATTTTGTTCATAAGCAAGCCGCTAACTTTCCATGGTTTGTTGTAATGCAGACCTTTTCATAGTTTTTTTTACAAATCTGGTCGTTATAATGAAATTTATGTTTCTAAGGTGTTAGTTGTGAGCACACATGCACACACTTCAAATGGCAGTTTTCTATTACATGTAAATAATTGTTAGCTTAACATTCATTTGAGAGATGACCACAGTGACAACAGTGCAGCAGGTGGCTCACAGGAAAGCGTGACATGTACACATCCATATGAATGGGGCTTTGTCGAAGATACGTGCACACACACACACACACGCACACACACTTAGTGACAGTATATGATGGCTGCTTGTGCCGTAAAGCTGATAGACATGGCGCCCAGCCAGAGATCAATACCGACAACATCCTCATGATGGAGGGGCGGTGGGGAGAAAAAGTGACAATGTACTCTTAGAAGAAATTAAACAGGAACAGAAGCAAATGGAACATAAAGATGCTGGATTATATAATCTTTGCAAAATGTTTCAATGGCCAAACAGTGGGATGAGTTAAAACAGTATTACAGGGATTATTCACACTGTCGGTGATACCGCAGAAGTACAAAATCATGTCTGAGATTTTGCAGGCGCGAACACAATTCCAGAGGAGCAATTAGAGAGCATGTGAAAGTCGCTTGCATGACTTTCCTTTCATCACTTTGCTGCTGTGAAATGTAAATTTCTCCACTGTGAGACTAATAAAGGCATATCCAATCCAATCCAATCCAATGACTTCAGAGTGGTGCAAATTAGATGTGTATACCACAAACAAAGCACCTACCCCATTGATGACAAAATTGGAGAAATGACAGGAGCTCCTATATTTTGTTGTGCTACTTATTTTTTCCTTTTCTCTTCCTTTCATAACTTTGCAACTGTGAATTAGGAGTGTCTCCAATGTGAGATAAATAAACTCATCTCATAAAATACGATCATTTGGATTTAAAATAGCCATAAAGATAGCAGAGCGGATTATGTATGTGTGGGTTTCAAAGATTTGGTTGGGCATTAAGTCGGTGTTAAAGGTCAAAAAATATTATCAAGTGTGTCTGGATTTACACAACATGGTTGAAGTGGCATAATTATACTTCAAATGTCCAATCTGGATGTGTGTCATGGGAGCACAATGAGGGGAAAAAAATTACATGAAATCAAAATGCCCTTTTTCAGGAAAAGATTTTTAAAAAATCCAATATGAATAGGATATAATTTCATCCTATTCCAGTGCAAATAGATCCGATCAATTTGATCATTTGAGTAAAACCTAGAAATGTTCCAATCTGTGATCCAAACAATAGGGCCCAAGGACTAAGCAATCAGAACCAAATTCAAAATCCAGCCTAAAATTTACCAAATTGCACATAAAGCACTGAAGAGAAAACATGAAAGCCACAAAGCTCAATAGGGTGCAGTCATGGGGGTGTCTCCCCATCTCTCCTGACATAGGAGTTTCTGTACATAAAGAAGTGGGTTATGCTAATGGCTCTAAAAATACTCCCATCCCCCAAAACAAATACAGCGGCCTGATACAGAACAGGCCTCTTGCTAGTGCCCCAACCCTATCTTTTGTCAGTGCCCCAGCACACACTGCCAAGCGTGATCGAGATGCAGTGACACTGATCAAACGCAGACTTCATCAGACTGGTGATGGACTAAAACCAAGTTTCTTTGGTGAGTCAAAATTACATTTAACTAGAGACGTGGAATGAAAATTGCAAAGTTAAGCACTCTTGATTCACCTATGTCAATAAATAAGATCCGTGAGTGTGCAAGGGGAGAGTTTAGTGACACATGACTCAGTGAATTCCCTCGAGTGAAGTCAGAAATACCTTATATGGTACGAAACACATGACAAACATTAAACAACAATGTGAGGTTCATTGTGAGAGTCAGTGACACTCCCCATACTTAGAAAAAGGTGAGAAAGTTTATTTAATCCTAGAACATAGTTGAAATCCACCCTAAGAGGTAAACTAATAACGTACAACAAAACTGATTAAATAAAAACTACATAACAGTTAAAGGGAAGTCAACCAAACCGCGTCAATGACTTCCCCTTTTTCGCAGTGACAAAATTCAGCTTATATATAGTAATTGAGTAAAATATTTGGCCAATCACAAATGAAATCTCATGTATAGAAAACTATAAGAATTATGCGCATTTTAGAGTATATTTAAATAGAAAGACATACTTCATTTTAGTAACGTTGCCACTGCCAATGCTAACAGATAACGCCACATCAATTGATAGGCTAACAGAAAATTTGTAGTGAGTTCTAGGAGTTATTAACTTCCTTCGTGACACTTTTTGGGAGTGTCTCAATTAGTTTGATTGCCAGTCATAATTTTAAATGTACTTCTGAGGAATTGGGGAAAATAGCTTGGCCCAAAGATAGTGTATATACAACCATGGCTCTTAGGTCCAGCCACATACTGAGAGCACGTTCTGTTTCAGGCAATCTACTCCCAAGTGTGAGTTGGAATTTAAGTTTTTGGGTGTTGATTATGGCACAACACTGTACACTCAATTTCATGTGTGTACTTACATTATATTTCAATGCATCAACCACGTTGGTGTGTTCCACTTACACATCTTCAAGATGATGCGCCAAAGATTGTTGCCCCTCAAGACCCAACCCGAAAAAGTGGCAAGTGTCAAAGTGTGTTTTGCTTTGTGCATTTTCGTTGTTCATTCAGAATCAGGAACACATTCCCATGATATCAATGAAATGATCTGTTTACTGCTGAAAGCCCCGGAGAATATGGCCAGAGACAGTGAGAACTTTGTAATTTCTGTTTAAGGGTGGGCCCTTAAGCAGAAATTACAAAGTGCTCTTTTTCAAACACTATTGTGGTATTCCTTTTTTCTAAATGCTCTAATTCTGCCAAAAGCATTCCCAGTAGCCAGAATGAAGAGATGCTGAGAATGTTTCAATACCGTCTGTCCCCTCCCGTCCTCTGTGTGAGGAGGAAGACACTCGAGCAGGACATCAAGATAAGAATGCCGCTGACAGATAAGATGGATAATCTCTTTTTGTCTTCTCTACATTTTATCTTGGCCCAGACAGACAGCCAAACCAGATCTTCCGAAGCTGGAGTCTCTGCCTCATTCAGAGGTTCATTAAGGAAAAAGTAGTAAACACACCTGGGTAAGGAACCCTGTAGGACGCCACAGGCTGTCAGTTGTTGTTACGACTTAACAGAACCACCTGCCCCCCACCGCCCCATCCCTCCAGCTCGCACGCTCGGCACAGACACAAGAAGGAGGCGCAAAACGAGTACGCCACATACAACGTTAAGTGACAAGATGCAACTGGGAATGTTAAAAATAACCCTGCTGAACTAGTTAAGATATGGCCAAACAAAGTGGCATTCCAGTAAGCCATGGTACACAAGGTATTCCAAGTAACTTCTCAGATATGCATGAGATAATTTGTTTCAGAGAAATAAGGATGAGGAAGGAAGTATGTAAAATTGAGATATGGTGCGTTGCAAAAGTATTCGGCCCCTTTGAACCTTGCAACCTTTCGCCACATTTCAGGGTTCAAACAAAGATATCAAATTTTAATTTTTGTCAAGAATCAACAGCAAGTAGGACACAATCGTGAAGTGGATCAAAATTTATTGGATAATTTAGACCTTTTTAACAAATGAAAAAACAGAAAAGTGGGGCGTTCAATATTATTGGCCCTGCTTGCGTTAATACTTTGTAGCGCCACCTTTTGCTCCAATTACAGATGGACGTCGCTTGGGGTACATTTCTATCAGTTTTGCACATCGAGAGACTGACATTCTTGCCCATTCTTCCTTGCAAAACAGCTCGAGCTCAGTGAGGTAAATGGAGAGTGTTTGTGAACAGCAGTCTTCAGCTCTTTCCACAGATTCTCAATTCGATTCAGGTCTGGACTTTGATTTGGCCATTTTAACATCTGGATACATTTATTTTTTAACCACTCCATAGTAGATTTGGCTTTATGTTTTGGATCATTGTCCTGTTGGAAGATAAATCTCTATCCCAGTCTTAGGTCTTGTGCAGATACTAACAGGTTTTCTTCCAGAATGTTCCTGTATTTGGCTCCATCCATCTTCCCGTCAATTTTAACCATCTTCCCTGTCCCTGCTGAAGAAAAGCAGGCCCAAACCATGACACTGCCACCATCATGTTTGACAGTGGGGCTGGTGTGTTCAGGGTGATGAGCTGTGATGCTTTCACGCGAAACATATCGTTTTGCATTGTGGCCAAAAAGTTCAATTTTGGTTTCATCTGACCAGAGCACCGTCTTCCACATGTTTGGTGTGTCTCCCACGTGGCTTGTGGAAAACTTTAAACGAGACTTTTGACAGATATCTTTGAGAAATGGCTTTCTTCTTGCTACTCTTCCATTAAGGCCAGATTTGTGCAGTGTACGGCAGACTCTCCAACCTCAGCTGTAGATCTCTGCAGTTCATCCAGGCCTCTTGGCTGCATCTCTGATCAGTTTTCTACTTGTTTGAGAAGATGGTTTGGAGGGGCGGCCGGGTCTTGGTAGATTTGCTGTGGTATGATGCTACTTCCATTTCAATATGATGGCTTGCACAGCCCTCCTTGGGATGCTTAAAGCTTGGGAAATCTTTTGGTATCCAAATCCGGCTTTAAACTTCTCCACAACAGTACCTCGGACCTGCCTGGTGTGTTCCTTGGTTTTCATGATGCTCTCTGCACTTCAAATAGAACCCTGAGACTATCGCAGAGCAGGTGCATTTATGAGTGAGTTTGCTGCACTAAAAGTAAAGGGGCCGAACAATATTGCGCGCCCCACTTTTCAGTTTTTTATTTGTTAAAAAAGTTTAAATTATCCAATAAATTGGATTGGATTGGATATGCCTTTATTAGTCTCACAGTGGAGAAATTTACATTTCACAACAGCAAAGTGATGAAAGGAATGAAAGTAGAAAAACAAAATACATGAGCTGCTGGAAAGGCAGCCACTGTCGCGGCGCCGTCTTGAAGTCAAAAGAACAAAAACAAAACTAAATAACAAATAATATGACAGCATAGAGACAATATGACAAAACAAAGACACAGAGAGACATTCATTCTTCAGGACTTGTTGTACCTTCTTTGTGATGACATGAAGCAGTTCTAGATGAAAGAGGAGAGGATCAAAGCGTCTTTCCACCAGTGGATTAGGGACATCATGGTGGAATGTGCACGTCGACTACAAGCTAAATGTTGAAAGCGAACACGCAGCTGTAGCATCCATTGACGAAAAGAGATTGTCTCACATCTCCTGTTCCACATAAATCTGCTTCAATTCCAAGCCGCAACAGTTCCACATACGCATCGGCGCTCTGTTCCACATACATACATAATGTTGTTCCACTTCACAATTGTGTCTCACTTATTGATTCTTGACAAAAAAAATAATTTCATATATGTTTGAAGCCTGAAATGTGGCGAAAGCTTGCAAGATTCAAGGGGGGGGGAGGATGAATACTTTTGCAAGGCACTGTAAAAGCACAAAGCCCATTTTGAAGGAGAGCCTGTCTGTCATTTTAGCTTCACAAAAAAACTACCCGAGTGCAGACTTTTTATCAGTATAGAAATTCAATATACGTATTGCTCATCAACAGTAAACCAGAGATTCTAAGCAATTCAATTTTTTATTCATATTCTGAATTGATGACTGGGAAAAGGGAACTCTCGGCTTCCCTTACCGAGGCTGCTGTCCCGTAACCCTACCTTACCAGATAAGATGAAGGAAAGTGATGAAGAGATGCAGATCATGGAGAGCAATCCTTCATTTTCAACATATTTTTTCACTTTGCTGCTGTGAAATGTAAATTTCTCCACTGCGAGACTAATAAAGGCAAATCCAATCCAATCCAATCTAATAATGAGGGAAAACAATGGGATTAAAACAATAAACCGAACATGACTGCCTGTCGTGCAACTTCCTTCCCAGGTGACTAACCATAATCAAAATCAGTTTTCACTCGCCAAATATGTATTACACTGACACACATACACACAACACACACACAAACACACACACACACACAAAATATTAATACTGAACTTAAATACAGGTGTTCATATCTGTACAGTCATTGATAATGACATCTAGAATGGTGCAACCGTTCTGCAGGAGCGTAGCCTGAGGCTGCCGAAAGGCTTTTCCGACTAAGACTGACAAGCATGCAGAAAGTCTCAATGACTCCCAATTATCATCCATTTGTTCTTCTTATGCTAATAAGAAACAATCATTGTTTTTCATTTAGCCTCTCAATTACCAAACATGAATTTGGTTTTGCGTGTCCTGTTGACGACAAGCACAGGCACACTGAACAGTGGGGAGAGGGACGAAGCCCAATGGCAAATAATGAATTTCTTCACATCAGTATAAGCTTTTTAAAAGTTTGCGAACATTGTTGATCCTTAAGAAATACTATACGGCAAACAGAAACCCCTAAGCATCAACCGGAAGGTGAAAATTTGACCACACAGCAAAGTGCGGGAGTTGTGTGAGGTGTGATGATGCTTCTATCAATCTTTCCTGGTGGAAAATGCCGCTTCTTTGAAAGGCCAGTGATCATTATTGTGAGAAATGACATCATCATTCATGGTCAACAAAAATAAAGGGTCATTTCAGCAAATGCGTTATTTCAGAATGCAAGGCAATTATGTTTACACAGCGCGTAAACAAGGCACCTCAAGTTGCTTGACAAGTTTAGGGACCCCAGAAGTAGTTCTCAATTTCAAAAAGGTTGGAGGTCCTTGCTTGTTGAGAGCATTGCCCTCCCTCTGTCAAGCAAACGTTCCGAGGGCTTACATTTTTGCAACCGCCACTGGCCGATTGGGAAAAAATGCCTCCCTTGGTTTGTTGCATTGAAAGAAACTGAAACAGGGGTGAAAGTACGAAGTTGACAAATTGACTAAATGACTTGGACCACAGCATGAACTGTTGTGAGAGCTAACAGTGTTGTCAGATACTGACTTGTTCACACCTGCTGGTGCCTCAAGAAATACTGGAGCAGAATTTCCAACATTGAACAGCAGCACACTTTCGATATTGGGCAATGCGACTGTATGAGAAAGAAGAATGTCATAAAAATGCTTCCTGCTGAGAAAAAAATATATATAATAACATTATGCCTATTTAATCACAAAGATGAAGTGTGCATTTACATTGCTGTGGTTTGAGCACAGTTCCATAACAATTCCCATCTCGGCCTTCAAATCTACAGCTCCGCTGGCACAAGTACAAGGGAACTTAATGCACGTTAATGATGATAGAGGAAGTGGAACACCACTAAATACGCTATGGAGACTTGGTTGCAAAATAATTGCTGCAAATTTAAGCCATAAAACAGCTTGGCTTTCAAATTTGGAGTGGCAAAAAAACTAAAGCATGTGAATACATGACAGCAAATCTTTTCTTTCACTATTTCTGAAGATCAGAAGCCACTTTAATAACTTTATTTGCTGAAAAATCATGTTACCATTTCAGGCAGTAGGCATTACCCTTCCCAATTCTAGTTACTGTTCCTTCTACTTCTAATGTTACTACTGTATCAACCATCTCTGCATTGGCAGCAAACAAAGGAATTAGAAGTTGCAAAGAGTGGAAGAAAAATGAAGATGATGTGACAGAGACCGGAACAAAAAAAAAAAAAAAAAGTACATGGCAATCACACATACGTTACAGTACTCTGAAATGTAGGTTAAGGTAGCCCAGGTGACTTTTCACACACGAGAGAGACTTGGGCATATGTTGGGTGGTACATTTTTTATGCCTTGACAAAGTGTCAATTTGGTTCATGACCATACATGGAAAATCAGTTTTAAAAATCTTAGAAAAAACTGCAGTACTGGCATGCGTGAAAAATGATTTATCTTGGTACGACTTACAATTAATAAAGTGCAATTCTTTCAAAAAATATATGCAAATGTCTGAAACAGAGCTCTACATATATATAAAAAAACACGGCCCGTGCATTTAACAGGGTAGGATCTGTATTATAATTGGGTTAACTATGGGAAACTGGCTGCTGAGTCACCCAATTACTGAGCCCTATACTGCATATATTATAGGAGGCACACGGCGGGGAAAGAGGATGGCCAGCCTTTTTAAAGCCTTGCCTTCTTTTTTTTGTGCTTTGAAACAGCTCCTAGTGATTGATCCTCTCTTGCCTGCCAAACAAGATTTCAACATGAATTGGCATTTTTAATGTGGTCAATGGGGTCACAGAATTTGATGCTGTAAAGCTGACATGCGCATCTGAGCTGTCCTCAACAGACCACAAATAAGCATTGGTATGCTGAAAAGGTCAATAACTGCGATTTTACCCGAACCAACATTTAAATTGTCTATCTATTGTGTCGAATAATTAACAATTTATTGGCCATGCCTGGGATTCTGCACTGTGACGGCCTTCAAAATAATTATTGGCCACATTTTATTTTCTGAATATATTTGAGAATAAAAGTGTTTCTCATTTCCTGCCTTGTAAATACCAGTCAGCCAAATGTCTGAAAAGAAAAAGGACTCTGGGTCAGGACTTGCTGAGATGAACATTCTTTTTTTTGTTTTTTACGAAAAGAAGATTTCAGACAGATAGTCGACAAAAGGGTCACTGCAACATCCTGGAAGGAAATGAAATAAACACAAACTAAATGATGGTAAAATAAATGAAATTGAAAGGTGACAGATCCAATTCTTTGCCTGTTCATAAACAACATGTTCACTGTGCATGCCATGTGACTTGGTGATGAAAACAAAATCCCACCAAGACAAATTAAGGGAGACTCAACAGACATTATTTGCCTTTCTCCGTGTTCACGGTGAACAATGTGTCATGCTTTTTAATGAGCTAGGTGTGCTAAAAACATCTCACTCAACAGCTGCTTTGCCCCCCACCCACTCCTCCACCTCCTCTCAACCACCTCCAACCTTCTTCAAGGCGCTCTTTCAGAGGCACAATATTTTTCAAAATTAGACAAACAATTAACTCCAATGTTCTTGCTTGGGTTTATTGCTGCCGGAGACAATGCAATTATCTTGCCGCAACTCCACTCTCAGAAAGGCTGCCTGGACACACACACACACACACACACACACACACACACACACACACACATACACATACACATACACATACACATATATATATATATATATATATATATATATATATATATATATATATATATATATATATATATATATATATATATATATGTGTATGTGTATATATATATATATATATATATATATATATATATATATATATATATACACTTTATTATTAGTACTGCATCATGAGAATTTCCATAGATGTTCGAAATTAGTAATGCACGTTCAGCTAAAGCAGGATTTCTTTAGCTTGTTTTTTGCTATGAATTCCAGAACAGGCAACGTCGTACAATACCAAAAAAATCTGGGTCTAGAAAGCGCTATCTGGAGGAGGGGGTTGGAGATGCTGGCCATCAAGTGGCAAAGTGATGAATGTGCGATGCGGGTATTCATCACCCTTGGAGAAGCGTGGCAAGATAACCGATGGACTGGGGGGGGGGGGGGGGGGAGCAGATTCAGCACTGCAATGACCTTGTGTAAACGGATATCTTACAAGGATAAAGAGAGACGGAACAGTCTTGCCTTTTGAACCAAATGTCAGGACTGAGACGTGCAATGTCAAACATGTTGTCAAGTATTCATCACTATCATAAGGGGTGCATTTGGGTTTGCGCATCGTCACATTTGCGGCACCAAGATCACATGACTACAAAACTCATACCAAAGATATATCTAATATGAAATAATAGAGTGCTCTAGCCTCATTGACAGAAAACAAGTCTTGGATGTGCGTTTTATTTGTCGTTGTCACACTGACAGCAACCAAGGAATTAAAGGGAAATATTTCCAATATCTTTCCACGAGAATTCTTTGGCAGCATTCCAGAAGGAAGATTTACTCCCAACCTGTCAGGACGGAAGGGGTATGAATACAGAATGGCTGCTAAGTCTTGAACTGAACCAGGAAACAAGTACTACTATGAATCAATTCAATTATTTTTTTGGTAGAAAGCAATTGTTCTCACTGAATAAAACTGAAAGGAAATGGAGGGAGAACAGAAAAAGAGAAAAGGTAGCGTGGGGGCATGAACAGTAGGATTTCACATTGCCATATCTTTAACAGGAGTTGGCACTGGGCTCATAAGGCACAAGCGCGCTAAAATATTAAGGGCCAGGGACTGTGAATATTCATGCGGGATCGCCCGCATCCACAGATTCTGGAGGACGGAGCAGTGCTCCCGAGTGTAATCTAATTCCACATGTTCCTGCTTCATTTTCAAGGACAGGGTGAGAGCAAGCGGCTGCTTCTGTGCAACCTGTTAGAGGAGGGAAGTAATGGCTGTGGACGGCTCGGTCGTGACCGCTGAATGTGACCTGAAGTCATTACGAGCTTCCACGGGACCAATGGCGAAAACGGTCATCTTCAGGCTTCGACCAATATCTCTTGTCACAAGTAGGAAACTTGATAGGTTCTATTACATTACAAATTCATCTGTCATTTGAAAAAAAAAGGCCAGTTCTGCTAGTAGAAAAAAATGAAACATGATCACACGGAGACAGCTACGAGTAACATCTACAATGTTCAGCGTTTAAAATAATAGTGTTTTTTTCCTGGTTAAAAAGAAAGGAGAAGAGTGGCTTTGAGACAAACAACATGCATGCGCACATGCAAAGTGCATTCATAGAATCTGTGTGTGTGTGTGTGTTTTCAAAAGGTAACTAAGCAACCGGCTCTTGGTCACAACCTTCAGTTACACTCTTATCAGGTAACTGCACTGTCCACGCGAGCTCTGTTTCCTCAGGTTTCTGTTTTCCCCCCAAGGTCAGTGACGTTGTTCTAGTGTTGACCAAAAAGGTTAGTGGTCGACATGGTGGGGACAGCAAATACTGTAAAAAGGGAAACGAAGGCCAGCTGTAAGTGGTGAGAAGAAATGTCTGACTGTTTGCATTTAGTGCTGGCACTGCTACTGATAGAACAGAAGATTCTGAGTTACACCAGCAGTTAAAGGACAACCGACGTCTCGGGACAAGTTGTGTCCATAATTTGTAAAATCGCTTCAAATGACTTCTACTGAGTGTATTTTACAAACATTCCACCGCATATAGCTATATTTTACCTTTTAAGTCTTGCGCTGAATATTCCGGAAGTCTTGTTTTTGAGTTGGTGACTAGTCCTCACCCTACGTCACTGAAGGAACGCCCCTGGCTGCATTTTGCGGTACTTTGTTTGGTCTGAAAACTTCCGGTTTATCCGTGTGGATGGCGAAATTAGAAGGAAAAGACATAAATAACGCAATGGTGAATCGTTGTATGTTACACCGAGACAACTCTTTGATATTTGTTGACAAAAATTCCAAGTTGAATAATAAACAAGTTCCACCGGAACTCTGCCGCCATCTTCTGCATTTTCTGTGACACTACACCTCAGTCTTGATCCGTCAAAATGACCCTGAAGACCTTCTTTAATCGATTACAAACATTTATACTTTCCTCTTCAGAACTATTTGAATCATATTCATAACTGGATGTGTAACAAGAAAGCTTATTCTCCGAATCTGAAGCCATTGTTTTGATTCTCGAGCAAGGCAAGACGTCTTGCCGTGACATCACGAACTGGGGGCGGAACTTTCTGAAAATGCCCAATTCGCAGCTCAATTATTTTCAGATTTTGGACACTTTAAGTCATTTTTATTGGTGTTTTGCATTTGACTAAAAATATCAGCCCGCGTGTTTTGGGTATTTTAGATGCTATAAAACGTTTGTCTGATGTCAGTTAGGAAACAAAAAAGTGATGTCGGTTGTCCTTTAAAACACAAAAAACACCAATTAACCCTTTCGGATACAGTGGTGAGTTACAACATTGAACAGCTTTACAATACAATCTTATTTTAAAACACTTGCCCTTATTGAGGTCGCAAGTAAGATGAGTTTTTTTTCCTAAAAGTGGTAAACATGCTAGCTCAAAGTGGTATATATGCGAGGTCGGTCATTAGTAGATTATTGGGAAATTAAGAATTTGACCAGTTTCCTTTCACACGGAATATATGTGTGTGTGAATGAGAGGGATCCCAGTGCAAGAGTGATTCTACAGGGAGAAGAGATAAAGAAGGTGGAGGATTTGAAGTACTTGGGGTCAACTGTCCAGAGCAATGGAGAGTGTGGAAAAGAGGTGAAGAAGCGTGTCCAGGCAGGCTGGAGCGGATGGAGAAAAATGTCAGGTGTGATGTGTGATAGGAGGGTTTCAGCTAGGATGTTTATAAAACAGTGGTGAGACCAGCCATGATGATTGGACTGGAGACAGTGCCACTGAAGAAAAGACAGGAAGCAGAGCTGGAGGTAGCAGAGCTAAATATGTTGAGGTTTTCTTTGGGAGTGAACAGGTTGGATAGGATCAGGAATGAGTACATTAGAGGGACAACTCATATTAGAGGCGTTGGAGAGAAAGTCAGAGACGCCAGACTGAGATGGTTTGGACATGTCCAGAGGAGAGAAAGTGACTATATCGGGAGAAGGATGCTGAATCTTGAACTGTCAGGCAGGAGACCGAGAGGAAGACCGAAGAGGAGGTTTATGGATGTGCTCAAAGAGGACATGTGAGCTGGTGTGAGAGAAGAGGATGCACAAAACCTGGATAGATGGAGGACATTGATTCGCTGTGGCGACCCCTGAAAGGAAAAGCCGAAAGGAAACGAAGAAGACACACACAATAGCAGCTAGGGACAAGATGGAGTATTCAATCGACTGTCAATCTAATGTGCGAGTCTTTGTAAACATGGAAGGAATCCGGCGTACCCGAAGCAAATCAACACACAAAAAGACACATGAATACACAATGTCCACACGAGGCCTAAAGTTGAAGATGACAATTTGGTAAAAAGTCCATTGCGAATAGCCAAGATATTTCTGCAACATTAGTTTTTGGGGTTATTTTTCACTTTATAGTCCCGTGCAACACATTCATCAAAGCGCTCCAAGAAAATAGAGCAGAAATGCACTTCCTTGTTATTTCATCATTAAAGAGCAGCTCACAAATATGATTTACTCCTGAAGACAAAACTGTCAAAAGAATGCTACCAGTCCAACAGATACTGTTCTTGACTGCTGAAGTGGAACATAGCCCAAACGATGAGGCCACGCCACCATTAGGATGTTAATGAGCCCAAACTTGCACACACACATACGATGTGAGCGATGAGACAATAGAAGTATTAAAAAAAAACACATTCATTGTTTTACACTCCATGCCCCACAATTTCAAGTATTTATTTATTCCATGACAGCTCTAACCCAAATAGGCAAATGCCATTCACTGCTCTGTCACTTATCTTTAAACTCAAAATGCATTTTAATAAATGTTCACAAGAAAACAGTGAAAGAAAAACACGTTACTGTTTAGGGTGGGAGGAGCTTGTATTGAGAGTTTCAATGTAAATTCCAGGACATTAAACACACCCATGCACTTATCTGCAACACATTGCAACTCTCCTCTTTCATCTAGAACTGCTTCATGTCATCACAAAGAGGATACAGCAAGTCCTGAAGAATGAATGTCTCTCTGTCTTTGTTTGGTCATATTGTCTCTATGCTGTCATATTATTTGTTATTTAGTTTTTTTTTTCTTTTTTCTTTTGACTACAAGACGGCGCCGCGAGAGTGGCTGCCTTTCCAGCAGCTCATGTATTTTTGTTTTTCTACTTTCATTCCTTTCATCACTTTGCTGCTGTGAAATGTAAATTTCTCCACTGTGAGACTAATAAAGGCATATCCAATATCCAATATCCAATTATGTGGTGTTAAAACAACATATACACAGACAAAAACAAGAAGGCTACGTAAGTTGACAATCACCAGTAAAATATTCAAACAAAAAGACGTGTTAATCGAAAACCAAAAGTGCAAAATAAATAAACACTGACTTTCGATGTATTAGCTTTCATTAACAATCTTTAGTCAAGCTCACAAGGCCTCTCCTTTTTCATCCAAACCCGTTTGAAACAACAAGGTATA
This sequence comes from Hippocampus bargibanti, assembly GCF_051943395.1. Classification (NCBI taxonomy): domain Eukaryota; kingdom Metazoa; phylum Chordata; class Actinopteri; order Syngnathiformes; family Syngnathidae; genus Hippocampus; species Hippocampus bargibanti. Next base: position 4,775,861 of record NC_142749.1, on the reverse strand, counting down.
TAAGATACAAAAGATAAGAAACCCTTTCTTTATCTCACAGGGGATAAATCCCGTGTTTTGTTTAGTTTTTTTCTCCTTTAATTTAAATCGCCTTGTTACAACCGCGGCAGTTGCGAGAGAGCACTGGAAACGTATACACAATACGTCATAATCGCGTTCCACGTATTTGCCAGTGACTTTGAAGTTGTACAACCTAAAGATGAAAGCGCTCCTCCAGTAACTGTTAACCAGCAGAGGACACATCAATTTTGACATTATGCGATCGTTTATAGTTTGCCATATGGCATTCGTAATCTAAATATAACACCGAATTCATTGTAGATTGACGTGACAATTCGACTCCTGTCGTTGAACGGTTTTTTTTCCTGCTGCGTTAGTTTCTTAATACTGACCTTGGATCAGATTTGGCCCCAGTTCTTCGAAAACGTTTTTTCGTTTTTTAGATCTACCCAATAAGTCATGTGTACACCTGACATCTTGTGAAGGTCGCAAGACTACAACAAAGTTATCAGCACTTGAGTTGATTGAAATAAAGCAACTGACCAGTGTCTCCACACTGGTTTGGCGTTCCAAAAACACGACCGGCTGACCACTCGCAGGGGAAAAAACGCTTGCTGCCGGAAAAATATAGTCAGAATCAAAGTAGCGTTTAATGAAAGAAAACTTACCACCCAAAATGCTGAGAAACAACCAGCACAAGCAGGCGTTCGGGAGCTCCATCCCCGTTGCAGTTTAATTGCAGTCGAAGTCCTTTCCGTCAAACTTTGCCCAGGAAAACTTGTGGTGTTTGAAGAGGGAAAGGCGGTAGCAGAGCTCTCGCCAAGCAAGCATCCAGACCAGTCCGCTCCTCCTCCTCTCTGCAGGTGCACAGGGAAGGCGCATGGTGTCACGTGACCAACCCTCAACTTGGTACAGTGCTGCCATCTCGCGGCACATGGCGTTATTGCGTTACGCACTGAGAACGAAAGGCAACATTGAATTGCCCTCGAATACTAAAACATCAGTAACAACATGTTAATTGATTTTTCAGCATTTTTGACCACGACATTCATCAAGGAGGAGACTGTGCTGAGCGGTTGCGCCTTTTCGGTAGCATGGATATGCCAGTACTGTTTTTAAATGGGAGGAATGTCGGTGCCATTCGACTGTCATCGCTGGACACCGAAGGGGCCATTGTGCTTTATTTGCGCCTGTAATGGGCAGCATCTTCACAGCCCCGCTTTGTTCAGTGGAAGGTCGGTACCGTTGGACAGTCTGCGGCTGGATGGATACATGGCTTGAGGAGCCCGCGATAAGAAGGAAGGAGCGTCAGCGCAGAGTGCCAATGCATATATGGAACTGTCGCGGTTTGGAATTGAAGCTGATTTGTGGGGGACAGGAGATGTGAGACAATCTCTTTTCGTCAATGGATGCTACAGCTGCGTGTTTGCTTTCAACATTTAGCTTGTAGTCGACGTGCACATTCCACCATGATGTTCCTGATCCACTGGTGAAGAGACGCTTTGATCCTCCTCTTTCATCTGGAACTGCTTTATGTAACAAAGAGGGTACAGAAAGTGCTTAAGAATGAATGTCTCTCTGTGTCTTTGTGTTGTCATGTTATTTGTTATTTAGTTTTTTTTTTTTTTTTTTTGTTCTTTTGACTTCAAGACGGCGCCGCGAGAGTGGCTGCCTTTCCAGCAGCTCCTGTATTTTGCTTTTCTACTTTCATTTCTTTCATAACTGCTGCTGTGAAATGCAAATTTCTCTGCTGCCAGACTAATAAAGGCAAATCCAATCCAATCCAATATATACAGTAAAGTCTCGTTATATCGATATTCAAGGGAGTCCGAAAAAATATAGATATAACCGGGACTATCGATATATCCGACGATGTTTGCATGTAATTTTCTCCGTGCGTGCATAGAAATAGTATCGATATAACCGGGACTATCGATATATCCATATAACGAGACTTTACTGTATGTAACGAAGTTGTGCACTTAGATTATTAAATTATGAAGGAAGTGACGCAACGGCGCACAGTGGCACCATGTCCCGCCCATAGTTTCCAGAACAATCTGGAGGAGATTCATGGTGAGTCGCAATTTTCTGATGGTCTCGATTAACACGCATTTTCATGACAATATCTTATTTTGTTTCCCCTTTTGTACTGTCTAGTGTTATCTAATTAGTTCCCTTATTCATTTCGAGTCCAGATTACTTTTTTTGTCATTATTTAATTGACGTTTTGTCGAGTGGAACTTGCACATGTGCTTCATAGTGCTTTTCTATTGCGCAGTTAATCACAAGACGAAACCCATGCGACTTCACCCATCCCTTCTGCCATACTGTGTTGCAGGTAATAATTGTTTCATTTCGTTTTTATTGAACAATATTTAGTTTCTTGTGTCGTGTTTCATTTGCCCGTGAGTGTTCATGGCGGGTTGAACTGTGCGCCATTACAAGCGCACCGCATGTTCTGCCGAGTCTCCGCCTATGATGCGTTCAGGGACATCATGTAAATAATCATGAATTGTGTTGTATTCTCTTTTTCTGTAAATAACCACTATACGATCACACGTTGTTCATTCTGTTTTGTTACCTACAATGTTTTGCATTTGAGAACAATCTGGAGACGAAACCCATGCGACTTCACCCATCCCTTCTGCCATACTGTGTTGAAGAAATAAAAGAAATAAAAAGACATCCACGCGTCTGGTCTATTAATACGGCAGCATCGTGGAGATGAAGACAGTCACTGTTGTGACACCCGTCACACACACACACACACATATATATATATATATATATATATATATATATATATATATATGTGTGTGTGTGTGTGTGTGTGTGTGTGTGTGTGTGCGCGTGTGTGTGTGTGTGTGTGTGTGTATGTATGTGTGTTATATTATACATATGTATAGGAGAGAGAGAGATAGACAGAAACAGAGAGAGAAATTGTTTTCTGTCTTTTCACTTACGTTTATAGATTGCCGCACGAGATTCCGCTCCCAAGCTGGCATTTCTAATGTCACAATTTTAAAGAAAACACGTTCACTTTCTATTTGCTAGCAGAGTGTGCAGCGGTTTGGAGACTCGCCGACAATAATAGCAAATAAGATTTTATAATACGATTACACCCACGATTCTATCGGAAAAGCAGTTGGAGATTTTTGTCTAAAAATATATATGACTGCAGGATTCCGCGTTCATACAGGTTCATACATGGAAGATATTTATATTGTCACGAGTTAGGTGGACAAGAGCAGGGATGTGCATTGAACTTTGGGCGCTGATTGGTCAATATTTTCAGACAATTTTTGACAACAGAACATAACAAGCCAATCAAGGAACGATAGAGATCAAAGAGATGAAGCGCACTTGGCTTCTATATTATGTACATTCAACAGTAGCTAAAATGGAACCACTTAGCAGTTTTTTTTTTTTTTTTTTGACAACGATACTAGTGCAGCGTGTTCTACCGGAAACAAATTCCTTGTGTGTTCTACATACTTGGCAATAAAGATGATTCTGATTCTGATTCTGATGTAATATATTACGTAATAGTTCAGGTGTATGGAACGTTGTCATAGAGACACGAATTGCCTTTGTCTCGTCATTCATCGCAACGCCACAATTAGTGTCACTGATGTAAGAAAAAACAAATCCAACCCCGATTTTTTACAACACAACCCAGGTAATACAGCTTCATGCACACGGACGTCAGCGTGTTTTGCGTGCATTTGGACTCACTCCATTCGCTCTTGACCTTCATCAATCTGATTATTTTGAGATTTCAGCCGCTGAAGCCTGTTTCACATTGGAACATAAATCTTGGTCGGCATGCTACCATAAGTGGAACAACAAGAGGATTCTCACAAATGCACATGAAAACTTGTATTCTAGTTTTGAATTTGGGAGTTTGGTCAAAAATATATTCAAAATAATTTTGAATTGGGGGAGATCACACACATCAGCCCATTTCCAATGGAGCTTGTGCGCCATCTTGTGCATTTTCTGGGATGCTACACTGGAGTCCAGATGGCTCGAATTCATACGGAAGGACTTCTTTAATGATTGCAAACATTTATGAGTTCCTCTTCAAAACTATTTGAATCATATTCATAACTGAATGAGTAACAAGAAAGCATCTTCTCTGAATCTGAACTCCGTGAGCCCATTATTTTGATTCTTGAGCAAGGCAAGACGTCCTGGTGTGACGTCACGAACTGGGACGCGGCGGGACTTTCTGCAAATCCCCAGTTCCGATCTCATTTTGTGGCAGTTTTTGGACACTAAGTCATTTTTAATGGTGTTTTGCATTTGACTAAAAAATATCAGCCTGCATGTTTTGGGTATTTTAGATGCTATAAAACGTTTTCCTGATGTCTGTTAGGCAACAAAAAAAAATTGTGTCGGTTGTCCTTTAATCATTAGAACATTTGAAAGGGAACATACAATGTGGTAAGTCATTAAATCAATTTGGGATGCAAATTTGAAAGAGCAAAGCATATTGTCATAATATTGTCAAACTGAGGCACAAGATGAATTTTTATAGTTGTACCATTTTAAATTTTAAATACGCTCGATGACTCTCTCTACATGAATCCACTTCTTCTTGATCAATTTTACTGGTACAGTTAGATAGTCCCTGGAGACTTGAGGCAGCGTTGTTTGTTTCTTGCTGGTTCACGATATCACCATTGTACTAAAATGCGAACACTTTCATTAATCTAAACCGAAAATGAAACGCATAAGCTTACAAAACAACGATAGCACTCCCCAACAACTGTTGTGTTGGTAGGCTTTCTGCCTATCGGAAGTTAGCGGCCGATCACGTGATCATAACAAAATACGACACGCGGGCATCTATTCATAAATTAAACTTTTTTTACTCCCAATTTCAAGATAAAACCATTTCTTTTTACAATAAACATCAATAAATAAAAAACTCATCGTTAATTAATAGAGTATCTAACGTTTTCATTAGAAAGTGACAACGAATTATATACATGCATTTAAATTAAAATGACTGCATAAGGAAGCAGACTATTGTACTTCCTGTCTCATGTCGGATGTGGAATTGTCATGACAATTCCACAGAAGAGGGCCAGAGAAGAGAGACTCGAACCAAAGACTCTCAAGCAAAAGTCCGAGTTTGCCATGTATTAATTTTCTGCAGACAACACCTCATACAATTTGCTGTATTTTTATTAAGTAGAGATTAAGTAGCCATCAATGAGCTCTAAATGTAACTGTGTCGTTCGTCCACCAGATCGCGCTATTGACAGTTGCTCTCTGGTACCCCTCCACTCTTGTTTGTACATCACAGAGAACGCTGGGAAACTAAACAATCCTACCTAACATGTTCATATAAAGCCATAAACATATACTGTTTAGTTGCATTGGGCTGAACATAGCCGTCGTGATTTAAATAAATCACATTTTGTTTTTCTACTTTCATTCCTTTCATAACTTTGCTGCTGTGAAATGTAAATTTCTCCACTGCGAGACTCATAAAGGAAAATCCAAATTATTTATCTCGTATTTATGGCTTCCATCAGAAGAATATTATTTAAAATAACAATTGTATAATGACCTTATTCTGCTTCCAAAACACAATTGCCTCTTCAATTCACACCCATTAAAAGTCACATTGATCAAGTGAGTGACTCTTATCTGCCCATTCCTCAATATGTCCAGCAAGCTGTTCCGCCCTACTGTTGGTTAACAGGGGGGGGGGGGGTAAATATGGGAACTCATGAGGGAGATATTACAAAACTTAGAATTCAGCTTGGGGAAAAATGGTGCCATTCAATCACTTCATTAACCAACTCAAAATCAAACAAGTTCAGTGAACAATGATTTTTCGATGAAGATATGGGCAATGTTTATTCAGACATTTTTGATGATCCGATGTGATGAAAGATTGCAACGTGGGTATACAATTTGATCAGTAATACATAAGATCATAAAAAAGACCCTGATGTTAACACATGTGCATCAGTTGAAACTCACCTCGCCAACGCACTAATGTAATATAATTTAAAACAACCACTGTAGCAAAAGAAAAAAAAACTCATTTTATTGAAACTGGGAACAAAAAGCATACATCACACAAGCCGTTTAAGCTCCACTATGGCACATGCACACGTGTACACTCACAAAATAAATAGAAAGTAAAAGCTCGCACAAAACAAGTGGCTTTGAGTCTCCAGTTGAGAAATTCTGCTGAACAAAGGCATAGATGAGCAGTCTTTTTTTCTTCACAGTACAAAAATACACAGCATCCATATTCATAACATTAAAACTCCACAAAAACAGAAATGTTTCCTAAAACCCACTAACAAATATGTAGCATATGTCTCAAATGGAGATCAACCCCAAAAAGGGTCAAATAAATTGACTCTCTTACAAAGAGAGAATGAAAGTTTCAACTCTTTCTCAACACAAATCTTTATTCTGCAGCCGAAGGAGCTTTGTCAAGACAAGTAGTTGTTTGGATTTGGCTTCTAAATGACCTGTCTCTCAATTGCATAGACTTCTGATTTCATGAACTAACCAAAAGTATGTTGAGTATTACAAATAATATACGTCTAGCACAGTCATCTAACTAAAGAAAATACATCATTACCGAGAGCAAATTTGGTAAAAAAGTAACACTGAAGAATTGGAACAACAAAGCACAATTGAACTAGTTTGGTGTTACGATATTGATTCATGGTGTTTGTAGTTCATAGGAGAAACACAGAACTAAAACGGACTTTGGTTTGACGATTAAATATATCCTGAACATTTTTTCATGTATCTCTACTACAGCAATATTTATTCAGGGGTTGAATAATGTAATGAAAACAGGTTTTCTTTGCTTCTTTTTTCATTTTTGGAAGTAATACCCAACATGCATATAAGCTGTGTACAGATAAATTATTAAAAAAAAACTTTGTCCATGAGTTCCTCTTTCTGGTTTTATCCTGTGAGCTTTTCAGCGTTTGATTTATCTCGTGTTATTGGACTAAAGTCCTTTGTTGACATTGAGCAACCGTCACATGTTCAGTGATCTGTCTTTGTACAGATTCAGCTGTATGTAAAAGAAAATAAAAATCAGTTGAAATGCAGATAAAAATTTTTTTTAACTGCAACACAATGGAAGCTATTGTTGCATAATATAACATAAATTCAAGCAAGCCAGGTTTTAAAATGCTGAAAGTGATCAGAAATATTAAAAAAAATATTCTATTAAAAAGAAAATGGGCAAAATATACCCGCACAAAATGAACCAAAAATAAAAAAGATTTGAACTTTGACCGGTTTGAGTAAAACTCAGCCGTTTTGTCACCAAGCAAGCCCTTAATACTGAGCTCAGTGCTATTCCCACACCATCACGCTGAGGGCATTTCGTTGTCAGTGTTATTGCTGCAAACATATAATAGTCCCAAAACACACACATGCACGTCAGTCACTCCACAGGGCCTCCGACACCATTCCCGCTGCCGGTCTTTACGCCAGCCCGACTAATTTGCAGCCAAGGCAGCTTGGCGCAGTTCTTGAAGAGTTGCTCGATAGCTACATGACGCACGTGCAGCTCAGACGCCAAAGAATCTTTCTCCTGCACAGCAGCGGTGAGCTCGTCAAAGACCTCTGTGGAACAAGACGCACGGTAATCTTAAAACTTGACACCAGCTACTTTAAGCAGAGACTAGACAGGTCACATGCTAAATTGCCAAAACAGTGCCCCCTAGCCAATGCGATGTATATATGGATCAATATTCTGATATTTAAATGTTAAGGGAACGTGCTTCGTTACAGCTGCAATAGTTTTAAAAGTTCCACATAAATAAAGCTGTATTGTATTGTATTCCCTTTAGCATAGCTCCATCTCGTGGATGCATAAAACAATCACAGCCACTATTGTAGCTGCTATTTTACGTGCCTTATAATGCGGTGCGTCCTTGTTTTTTTAAGTTCGGCCATTTGTTGAAGGTGCACCAAAGCACATGATAGTGCTTTAGTTTTTTTTTTTTTTGTTCTTTTGACTTCAAGACGGCGCCGCGAGAGTGGCTGCCTTTCCAGCAGCTCATGTATTTCGTTTTTCTACTTTAATTCCTTTCATCACTTTGCTGCTGTGAAATGTAAATTTCTCCACTGTGAGACTAATAAAGGCATATCCAATCCAATCCAATCCAATCCAATAGTGTGGAAAATACATTGGAACCTGGATTTTTTTTTTTACATATTACAAAAGCTAAATATGCTACTACAGTAGTAAAGTAAAAAAATATAACTTGTAGATATAAAACAATGAATAAGCAAGTAGAAAGCTGGATATTTTATGCTATATGACAACATCCGAAAGTCATCGCGAAAGCTCATTCCTTGTGACTTTCATAACCTTGGATCAGAACAGTTGTAAATCGAGGAGGCTGTTTATACACCATTTTGATAGAAGATTTTAAAACTCTAGATTTAGCGTAAATTCTGGAGCTTGAAATGCATTTTTATTACTTCTAACCAATTTCTGATAAGAACACTTTTATTCATCTCACAATGGAAAAATTCTCAATTTATAACAGCCAAATCGTGAAAAGGAGACGTAGAACTAAACGTATATGAGAAAATTATGACAAAATAAAAATAAGCATATTAAAAATGGGCGAGTCCAGGTTATCGCGTCTGTCTATGCAATATTCTGACAGCAGTCAGTAGGAACAAGAAGGCAGATAATAGTTCAATTTCTGAGCATGGAGGACACCAGTTTTTAATTTTAGAAAGGAAAATAAATATATTTTGGAGGAGGGTGGAGGTTGTTTATATCCCCATCTGTGTTACGTTTGAAAAAGTAACAGTAATTAAACAAAGAGCGGCACGACCGACATCTAAAGCGCCGCAAAATTTGACAGATGTTCTTTGCATGGTGCTCTATTTCATGGAATGTCATTTTTTTCAACCTTGCCAAGGGCATCCATTGACATGAGGACGTTTCGCTTTCTTTTTATTCAACAATGACCTTGCACAACAAATGTGTTGCACAAACCAGAAATAGCTCCGAGGTAAAATGCATCTGAAGTCCATGAACAGAAGCGTAGATTTATTTTATGCTCATTTCCAATAAATAACAATCGCCAGATGATACAGTTTCCTTTGTGGAAAAGATGAAAGCCATTTAACACAAAAATGTTATAGTGTTTATTTATTCATAGCATAATCCTAGATTGCCGCCTCCAGTTGGAACTGCTCTCAAAGCCCTGCAGTGCCTCTGGCTGAATACAATCCTGCAACCTTGACTGAATGCATTTCTTCAAGCGAAGGGGGGAAAAATTCCTATTGTCTCATTCATGCCACTTACTTTGGATCTTAATGAGAAGCTGGGTGTTCAAGAGATGGAGCTCATCCACACACATTTGAGTCACTGAAAGAAAAACAGCTGGGGTTAGATTGTGAGAAATACAGCTGTGAAGGCGGAAGTACACGCCGAAAAACATGTCAGGTAATTAAACAACCAATAACGCCACCGTCTGTAATAAAAGAATCCGTTACAAATTAAAATTAATCGTGAATTTCTTGCGGGGGTGTGCCGATAAAGCGGTGGTCAAACCTCTGGTAATGTTTTTTCACTTTCACGAGGGGGCAGCATTTGCCTGTTGTCTATGTTAGCGCTTTGTGACAGCTCCAGCTGTTGTTAATGCGCCATACAAATCAATATGTATGTATTGTATTTTCTACAGCTGCCCCCATTTCAAGCTCAGATAATTCCAAAGCCACAAAACTTAGAATTAACTTCTTTTTTGATGAAAGAAGAGTCTAAAGTTTCTTACGCTGCATCGAATGTTGTTTTTTGTTTACTTAATGTTACTTAATGTTACTTCCAGGTTGAGTGAACGCTGGCGCGTGTGGCAAAGTGTCCTTGAGAGATTTGCAATGTGATTATAAATGAAATTTATTATTATTATTGTTGTTGTTATTATTATTATTCAATCACTGAAAGTGACCAATTATTATTATTATTTTTTTTATTATTATTATTATTATGTCTTAAACCTCAATATTCTGTGGGTCCTGCAATTTGAGTGAAAATGACAAAAACCCTGGCCCTGGAGTAGACACATTTGCACATTGTCTGGCAGTGAATGACTTAAAAAGAATAATAAGATAATACGCACTAAACTGAACCGGAAGCAAAAATATATTCATTTCTGTTCCATGTACAGCTGCCAGGAGGCTAGGCCTATAATCCATGCTTTTAAACATGGAAAAATCTATAATGTTCTAAATAGTGTTCTAAAAATTGCATTGCAGCAGGTATTTTATTATTATTATTATTATTATTATATGTATTTTTCCACAGTAAGTAATGAAATATGAATTATTTGGACATCTATTGAAGGGTGAGAAGGAAGAAGCTGTTTGAATGTCTGTCAGTGAGTGAGTTAATTTGTAACACCTGAAAATTCCATTTAAGTGTTGAGCGGGTTTTCTTGACACATTCAGCTCGAAAAATAAAAGTGAAACTATGTGTGGGGTTTATACACTAAAGGTAAATTCCACACTGGCTCACATTCATCTCTGCTGTGGTCTTGATGTTTGTGCTCAGTCTGCCCTCCCACTGACGGTGAATTCCGGATGTGAAGAGATTTCCTGGCATCGCTGGACCATACGTTCCCCTGCGAGTTCTGCCACATCCTCAGTCCCTGGGTGTGGTGACACTCCAACGTCCCCATGCTGTAGTCAGGCAGCCGGGGTGCTTCTATTGGTTCCCAGCAGGGGGCGTAGCGGGGTACCTGGGTTTCTGACTGCGGCAGCAGTTTATGGTCACCCGGCTGGCTGTAACAGAGAAGCCTGGACCCCCGTCTGCCGAGGCCATTGTTGGACGGGGCATTGTCTTTGTTCTGCGCATATTGGATGATACGATTCAGTTTTTGGCTGAGGGCCAGTTTCATGCCCTCGTAGGCACTTCGGGAGATCCTGGAGCGTGACAGCTTCTGGTTAGCGATGAGGTGGCACTTATCAAAACAGTCTCTGTGGCCACGCAGAGACTTTGAATGTAACAGAGTGGAAGCGGAAACACCTGTAAACACACAAACGAGAACTAAATAAAAGCACATACAAACAAAGTGTCTCTAACTTTGATTTGTCTGTGTAAGCTGTCAGTCGTACAGGAGTGGTCCATCGATGAGAAGGTTTCTTCAGCCGTCATCTGTACTTTTTTTTATACTAATGTCCGCCATGTCTGGACATTAGGGATATATAAATAGGGCCGATACGACCAGTAAGACTTTACTTCGCTGACGACGCCTCTTGGATAGGAGGCGAAACGTCCGACACCTTCAAAAAAAAGTACAGATGACAGCTGAAGAAACCTTCTCATCGACGGTCTAACTTTGATTATGTGTGCCAAGCCTGGTGAGTGAGTTGGAAGTTAGCGAACGACAAGAATTTAGAGTTGGCTGTTGTTAGTAGCTAGCTGCTTGTTAACCTGTCTGTGACTTGAGTGCTTGGGTTTCTGATTGGCCCAAAAAATGCCAGTGAGCAACATTGAACACGTTGAATATTTCAATGCATTCATTCGTATAAAGATCCGCTTTATCCTCACAAAGGCTGACAAGGTACTTGAGCCTATCCTAGTTTTCTTCTGGCAGTTGGCAGAGGATGTTCAACCGGTTGCCAGCCAATCGCAGGGCACACAGAGACCAACAATCATCCATGTTCACACTCACACCTAGAGACAATTTTGAGTGTTCCATTGACCCACCAATGCATTTTTTTGCAACGTGGAAGGAAACTGAAGTACCCAGAGAAAACCCACACAGGCCAAGGGAAAATATGCAAACTCCACACAGAGAAGTCAGAGAGGGGAATGAAACCAAGACCTATGCACTGTGAAGTTGACGCACTAACCACATGACCACTGGGTCGCCTTGTTGAATATTTATGATGATAAATCTTTAAGCGCAAGGTCAAGCCGTGACTGTGGCGTGAAATGGACTGACAGGCAATTAAGCGAGCTTGAAGGTTTTTCCACAGGAAACACTTTCTTTAGAGGTCAAAAAGCCCAAGTGTGTGGATACTGCCTGGATAATTCAGCCATTCAGCGCAATAAAACATTACAAGAAAAAGTATTTCCAATGGCCATATAGTTACTAACTTTTTCTCTCTTGTTCTCCACTACTCTTTCTTGTCTTTTCTATTATCCATGATGCTTTTCACTCGTCTGCTTTGTCGGAAGACCTTCAAGGGTGTCAGTGTAGAGATTGGTGGGCCTGTCAAATTCACGAAATTCACCATACACTGTTCGAGGGTCTCTCACATGAAAACTATTTGATGTTCATTCATTTATTAAACCATATGTTTCCTGCATTGTGCCAGTTCTAAAAACAAACCTGACATCCATAAACTATCAGAAATAAATATTCACCAACATGAATGGATACTAAAACTGTCAGTCAGGTTGACCCATCAAAATCTCTCTGTAAAGCGGCTTAGGGCATACGGGTTTACCAAGCGCCGCCTTTAGATTGCAGCCGTGATAGGAGAGTGCCATCTCGATGCAAATACAATTTTTTATAGTGGTTAAGTTGTTGATACCATAAAGAAAGCAAGTAAAAAATGAGATTCCTGCAACATTCTGCCCTCTTTGCTGAAGACTTCAGTGTGTCTTTTTTTCCTCTATCTTCCTCATAACAATTATTAACAAACTATTTCAATCATTGGCCACTTGAACATTTTAGCAAAGTGTAAATAAGAGCAACTTTAAAAACTGTATATATGGATGAGAACCATTACACAAGTCTACATCAGTGGTTAATGTTGTTAGAGGCACCGAACCCCACCAGTTTCATATGCTCATTCATCGAACCCTTCTTTCAATGAGTGTGCCCACTAACTGCAGACTAGACTAGATCCACCCCAGAGGACCACCCGTCAGTCTAGTCTGTTAAGAACCACAGGTCTACATCTATCTATTTTTAGCTTTGTATAGATTAGTTTGATGAAAATGTCGCATAGAAGAGCCACGAGTGCGTAAACGGGTATTCTGCCTTTCAAATGTTAGCGACTACAAATACGACGTATTGACTGCCATCACTATTAAAGCATACTTAGTCTCTAATATGCACAAACCATCCATTTCTAAGTGGGGTCGGCCCACACACAGACGTAGCGCCGCAACAACCGAAGAGCTCACTTCAACTAAGCAGCTTAGCACTTCACGTCTTTTACGGTCGTGTACACAGAGTATTCATCAGAGGGGTATGTATAGTGTTCAGTTGTCAAAGGGAGACATTAGGCACAAATGTCACAAAGTACATTTACTTCTACATATAAAAAGAGATCACTGACAGTTTATTTGTTCTCTTGTGTGGTTGCCAACTCTACTTATGAACTTTACTTTTGAAGGCATGTGGAATAGAGGTCATTGATGCTGAGGTGATGAAAGGAGCTGTCTGGCAACACGTGCAAGAATGTTTAGTCAGCAGCTGTGTGGCCTAAATAGACACTATTGATCTCAAGTGAGCAGCAGTAAGGAACTCACAAGCATGTACGGTACATATTTATAAAGGGCTGTGTGACATTGCTAATATTTGATAGCTCAATATTTTTGCCAGGTCTCTGGATAATGATCTGATCACGATACTATGTGTTCAGTCAAAACTTTCCATCCATTTTCTGGTCGGTTTAGCCACATCGGGGTCACAGGGCGCGCTGTAGCCTATCTGAGCTGTTTTTGGGCAGTAGGCTGGGGACACCCCCAACTAGTTGCTCGCCTATCGCACGTCACCAACAACCATTTACATTTGGAATGTGGGAGGAAACTGGAGTACCTCAAGAAAACCCACGTAGGCACTGGGCGAACGTGCAAACACCACACAGGAAGGCCATAGCCAGTATCCAACTCTGCACCTCTGCACTGCAAGGCCAACACACTAACTTGTCGACCAATGGGCCGCCCTGTTTATGTGCACATTAACTAGGAGTAACTAGCTCACTTAACTCATTCACTGCCAGACGTGAAAAAACGTGTCCACTCCAGTGCCAGGGTTTTTGTCATTTTCACTCAAATTGCAGTACCCACAGAATATTGAGTTTTAGGACTACATCAAGATTCAATACAGCGTTAGAAACCTTAGACTCTCTTCTTTGATCAGAAAAAAATAGTTTATTCTTAAGTTACATGGGTCTGGAGTTATCTGAGCTTGAAATGGGGGTGGCTGTACAAAATACAATGCATACATATCGATTTATGTAGCGCTTTAACAACAGCTGAAACTGTAACCAAGTGCTAAGACGGACAAACGGCACATGCGGCCCCCGTGTGGAAACATTGCCAGAGGTCTGACCAGCACTTGATCGGCACCCCCAAAATTCGGGAACATCATGCATTTTAATCTTGAATAAATGTAGGAATGGCAGTGAATGCATTAATAATAACTTAAAGTGAAATCCAACAAAAGGGTATTATTAGGTTATGATTGTCTCCAAACTTTGTGAAGTATCATCTGATATTTACTGTTGTCTACTTGTTATTTTGGAAGGCATGATAAATCCTAAATGCATATTCTGGAGCATTTAAGAATTAAAAAAATCCAACTGGAAACATCTAGCAGCAGAATGAACTGCAGGGAGAAGAGTTCACTGCCAAACAATTGGCCTTTGGAAGGAGCATGCCGCAATAGCCAAGGTAGTGCGGAAAATGAGAGTCACATGCATCATTCTGACAACACAGGCCCAGCTGGTAACATTAGCAGGCCTTGGCAGAAATACGTTTATGTAATCTGCAATGGGAAGAAGCTGTGGTTAGCTGAACCTGGAGGCTCGAGCCTGGTTGTCCATTGAGGGGGATATTGACAGTTTTTGTAAACGATAAAAATGGATGTAAAGGGCGTCTTTCTTGTAATCCACAACAAATAACCAAAACTGAAACATTGTGCACTTTTAATTTGGCTCCACCTCTTCACTCAAAGTTGGCTTGAGTCCATTTGAATATTGATTTCGCTGAATCATGTGACTCATAACATGTTTTGTCATAGGACTGACAAAAAACAAGTCCCAATTACAACTCAATATTGCCCATATTATTTGTATATTACATGAATAAAGTTACCACTACACTCATTCTGGGTTCCACTCGCCATCATGTTTTGTGTTTATTCTTTTCTGAGACCACAGCAGCTTCCTTGTTCTCAGCTCGGGTGTTGTGGTTTAGGCTATGCAATCATGTACCGACCACAGCTCACATGGTGCAGTGGAATAAAACAAGGTGTCTCAGACAGAAATTCCTCTTGAAGAAAAGACATTCAAGTGGATTGCAAATCATCACAATTACTGGATGCTGTTATTTCAAAAGAAAAGAGAGAAAGAGGCCAAAGCAGTTTCCTACTCGGAACTCCCAACAATGGCTGTACTTCCTGAATGTTGCACATAAATAGAAATCACATGATTTTTTTTTTTTTTTTTTCTCGGCGGAGAGTCCATACAAATATTGACGATCAAAGGGAGCAAAGTAGAAATTCTGTCTCATAAAAATGGCCAGGTCATTTTGGGATCTTTCTGTCGCAATGTATCAGTGCAAGTTAAGGCACAACATGTGCATGCCGACAAGTCTCAACATTTCAAGCAAATTTCAGAGGCGCATGTTGGGAGGAGAGGATGGGGGCGGAAATTATACCTTTGATTACATACTTAGGTAAAACAAAAATGGACCGGTCGTCAGTCATGGCAGCTTGTTGGCCAATTCAAAACAGCATCACAATTACTAAAGTGAAGTGTGAATAGATTTCTAATATTTGTTTATACACTGAGGTATTGGAACTCAAGCCCCTTTTGCATTGCCTGCAAAAGCCTTGGTTTTGTTCAATATGTACTGTATTGTTCAAGAGAATGACACATGGAAAAGAAAGTTTCAATGATGACAAGGCCCGCTGTGTTGGAAGAAATATCATTGATGATAAGGTTTCTTCAGCCGTCATCTGTACTTCTTTGAAGGTTTCGGACGTTTCGGTTCTTATCCAAGAAACTTCGTCAGCAAACTAAAGTGCATTGGGGAGACTAAACAAATTCTCAAAAAAAGACTATCAACATCGCAGGGATAATACTAGTGGGCCTCAATCGGCAGTACATATGCACCTAAAAGCTAGCAACCACTCATTTGACGACAATGACGTTAAAATATTAGCGAAAGAACATAGCTGGTTTGAAAGGGGAGGAAAAGAAGCGATTTTCATAAAACAGCTAAATCCTTCATTAAACCGGTTTGGTGGGGTGACGTTCAATTTGGAACATTCGTACAACAGCCTGCTTCGGCAAAATAGGATTAGTAATACTGATGAGGTGATACCGGTGGAAGTGGGGCAATCAGGCCAGTCGTTAGTCAGAACAATAGGAACAATCAGAGTTCTGCAGTAGTCCTCTGCTCCCCCCAACCTGAGAGCAGGGACCTATCATAGCAGAGTCCGGCACCGTCATGTCTGGACAGTAGGGAAATATATATAGGGCCTAAACTACCAGTAAGACTTTAGTTTGCTGACGAAGATTCTTGGATAAGAAGCGAAACGTCCGACACCTTCAAAGAAGTACAGATGACGGCTGAAGAAACCTTTTCATCGATGGACCACTCCTGTACGACTGAGAGCTTACACAGACGAAGAAATATCATTGCACAGTCTCATTTTTATTCCTCAAAATATTAAAGAAGGATTTTTTTTGTTTGCTTGTTTTGTCACCTGCTGTTGAAAAAAGGGCCGAAGTGCCCTGGTAACAACCAATCACAGTGCACCTGTTTTTAGGCTAGTGACAGCACGACAGGCTAACATTTTTAATAACACATTTGCTTAAATTACCTATAACTGAATGTTACATTATGATTCATATGAATGATATTAACGTCTGTGAAAGCACTGATATCGTTAACCGTTTCTCACAAAGGTAGGAAAAAGATGAATACCAAATGTTAAGTTTAATTTCCATAAATCTCTGCCATTGTTCACATTTTCAAATGATTCAAAATAGCCTGAGAAAATCACAATGATATCAATGGTTAGCTAATATTGGAATAGCAACACAGGCTACTCATGTGTCCTTGCGGTACCTGGTGCCTGTGGGTACCATATTGGTAATCCGAGCAGTAGAAGGATTAACTACAAGGCCGACTGCACGATGTGCAATGATGCCAGACACAAGCGAAGTGGAAAATCACTTACAAAATTACAGTTTGCGACTCTTCTACGCTCACTGAGCAATTCAGCACTGGAGGTCGATAAACACACCGTTGGCTTATCACATTTTCAGTCCGCATGCAGTATTGTGTAGTTTCTTTTAATGAACTAAAACAAGGAGACTGCTGCCGCAAAGAAAGAAAAAAGGGCAATGAAGTTGGCAGTGAAGATTTTTGAGGGTCTCTTAGCAATGGTCAATAGATTGCAGAGACTCTCCACGCTTTGCTTTCTAGCCTTTGCTGCTGAACCTTGCGCAATGTGTGACAATCCAGTGACTGTTGGCCACAGCATTCGGTCTGCAGCAACAATTACAAAAATGCACGCCGCCATTAAGCCAATTCCACATCATCATGACAGTCACATGGTTCGCCAGTTGTGTTGTTGTTACTGGTTGTGAATTTCCTATCCAGCCATTCAATTTCTGCACCACTTCTGGACACCTCATCAGGGCATCAACAATATTAATAAAAACTTAACATCACAATGTTTGGAAATGGTCTTCTAATAAGTGTAGACTGTGTAGATGGACCTAATGAAGTGTAAAGTCAATGCATGTCAACAAAGGAGCAGTCCTTGAGGACTATCAGTCCATCTTGTGAGCAGCAGATTCAAAAAACAATAGTGGTTATACCTTCAATGCTGAGATCAAAGCAGACGTGGCAGAAAGATAAGGTCCCTGTATCTGTCTCCAGCTTGCAGACACTGCAGATGTTGTCATCGTTCAGATCAATGTTCACAAACTGCTCCTCTTCATCCATAGCACGTCCAGCAAAACAGCTGGGAAATGAATCGAATGGTTCAATGTAAGATGCTAGCAAAACATTTTTTTTTCTTGTTTTTTCGTTGAATGTCTCTGTGTGTGTGCGTGCGCCTGTGTGTAGCACTTTTTACCCATCCATATAGTGCTTCAGGCAAGGGAAGTTGTACACTTTGCAGAGGTCATTAGCCATTTTCAGGGCACATAAACGTCTATTCACGTTAACAGTATATTATAATTCAAAATAAAAATCCCCGGGACCAAAAATGTGAATTATTAAGGAGAGTGAAAATACATACTTTTTTGAATCGCAATATTTTAAAAGCATATTAATATTGATAATCAAAACACTTTATTTCCCCAAAAAATCTCCAGGTGTTTACATCTTCAATTGATTTACGTTACAATATTATTAGAAAACCACGCTAGGCATGTTCTCCATGGTTATTGGGGGGGGGGGGGCTCTGGTGCCTGTATCATTTGGTGACTGTCGATTTAGTCTTAAATAAAATGTGCATGTGTTTTTACATGAATAAAAAATATATATATTTTGCCATCCATTTTCATTTCATTAATTTTCTTGACAATCCGGGTTATTATAATTATGACATGAAATTGATTCAGGTACAATGGAAAACGAGTGAATTCAAACAATTGATTAGACAAAGGAAAAATACAACGGCATTTTAATTAACCAATTTCAGGTAAAATTGCTGACATATTATTTAAGAGATAGTCGGTGAGTTGCATTAACTTTCGCATCCAAAGTTTAAAAAAAAAGTTTAGTGCTGCTCGTAACAGACTGCTTTGTGCATATTGCCAGTTTAGTGGGTCGCTACACATTGTCGCTTTAAAACCAATTACGTGCGCTGCGTTCGCATTAGCAACCAAACGATTACGTTGATAATCTTCACGAAAAAATCCATTTAGATTCCTCGCTAACTGCTAGATGTTGATTCGTACCAACGAGACGATCGGCACGCTGTGTGTGTCCAGATCGTATATTGATCAAAAACGTCTAGCAAACAAGAAGTAATGCTAGTAACACGAGCTCAACTAGCATCCCTGGAGTGGTTACATCTGTATGCTTCGTGATCCGTTATTCGGCATTGACAAGCACAAATGTGTCTTACCCAGCGAGTGCTGCCAACTCCCCCTTATCTTCAAGAGACTGTCCTCGGTCTGGTCGCCGCTTTCGTTGCTTAGCAGAGAAGTTCTTCTCTCGGTAAAACACCCGAACATCTAATAACAACCACGCGCCACGGCAAATCTCAAAACATTTACCAGAAACCTCTTGTGGACCACCGGGATATACCACTAGTTTTGCTCAAAGTGGGAAAGTAAAACAGTATCGTCACAAGAATCGTAAAAACATCGGGAACTAATAAATAACAATTAAAGAAATGTGTTAATAGGAAATATTAACACAGATCTGCATTATTTTTTCGTACTTGCCTGTCTCTCATAACAATTACTTTTTATACTCCCCCCATCAATATGGTATGCCCTCCGGATGTCGTCAGTTCACATGTTTCCATTCCATCCGTTTCGGTTTCAACAAACTTGTAGTCAAAAAAATAAAAGAGAATGATGATAATAACAACAACAACAACAACAACAACAACAACAATAATAATAATAATAATAATAATAATAATAATAATAATAATAATAATAATAATAATTGGACAGTTTCGGTGATTGGTTGATAAATATTTTAATGACTTGTTAAAACACGATGTTAAAAGGTCTATTTCTCTGCCTAATATTTCCCTGTTCTATCCTAAAAGGTTCTCTCAGGAGATTTATAACATACAGTACTTCTGTGTAAGCTCTCAGTCGTACCGGAGTGGTCTATCGATGAGTAGGTTTCTTCAGCCGTCATCTGTACAATTTTGTACAATTTTCAAAATTGTACAGATGACGGCTGAAGAAACCTTCTCATCAACATACAGTACTGTATAGCAGTAAAACCCAGACCTGGCCCAAGCATAAGCGAACCATGCTCCAGCGGGGCAACCGTTACCACAAGGGAGCACCCTAAGCTCACTCTCAACAGATATTGGAAAACTTTTTGAACCAGTATTTTTAATAGTGTGTAGGTAGAATAGAGTATCATAAAACGTGTTTGGATTAAGTTACTCTATTTTATATCTTTTGGGGAAAACGTTTGCACTTAATTATTTTTTTTTCAAAATATTTGTTTGTATTATTTTTTTCGAAATTATTAGTCAACCTGAAAAATGTGTTGATTACAATATCAAGCTCTTGTATAAATGTGCTGCAGTACACATTTCTTATACAGTATTTACTTCCCATGGTGTCGAAGTGATGAATACACCCCTGCTCTGTTGGCAAAGTTTTCTATTAGCTGGCAGGAGGTACATGTGTTGACTCAGTACAAGCACACTACGGTACGGTATTTGCTTTGTAGTGACATCATAGCACCTCCTCCCACCCGTGCGTGGACTTAATCCTCACATTTTTTTTATTTCAAAACGGAAACCATTCTCCTCCATTGTTTCTCAACATTATATAATACATCTGAGTTTTTCAACACAATAAAAACACTTGAATTTGCCTGTCACGTGTCAGTTAATTGAAAATCATGTCTTCACCTTTTGCCTACTTCACTATAAAGCAACTTCGTTGTCATTGTGCAAGCACAAGGAAGCGGGCCGTAAATCGTGTGCCCACGTCCATGTGTTTGCCTGGAGGAGATGTGCACATGTTGTCGCACGCCTTCTATCTTATTTGTCTCAGATCTTGCTTAGCTTGTTCCGTGAGGTTAAAATAAATGAAGAGGATGGAAAAAGATTGCGGAGGAAAACAGCTGTCAGCATTTTGACAGATTGTCAATTCCCTCTGGACCTAGACACATTCTGATAAAATTTGCTTTATAGTTAAATATAATCAATTGTATTTTATTTGAAGAGAAAGCATTTAAAAAGGACATAGTATGGTAAATTTACTTTTGAATTGCTTTTCATAGTTTTTCGGTCTCTCGGCTATCTGCCCATCCATAGAGTGTGAAATTACAAAGGCAAGTAAACCATGCTGCAGTGTTGAAAATGCTTCTGTAAGCAAGCCTTTTTGAACTGTGACAACACGGTTTAGGTAATTTCAGTCAAATTACCACATCTTCGGCCTGCCTTTGACCTTTATGGTTGTTGAACCTGTACATGGCATTGACCCAAAAACAATGGGGGGTGCACAGTGAGCTGTGTTCTGTTTGCATGAGACAGGACCAGCCCTCAAAACAGAGCTTTCAAAACCCATAGGGCACTGTTTCCTCAATCAGCATAAATTGTGAGTGGTTAGTGGTACAACTCTGCACTGTGGCAAAGCAGCGTAAATCGTGTGCCCACGTCCATGTGTTGCTATCCATTCATACGGAATGGGAAAATATGGAGCGGCATTTTCGGACTGTTCATGGAAAATACGACATTGACTTCCCACCGAAAAGCCAGCTGAGAAAGAGAACGGTGGACGAACTAAAATCCCAGTTGTCCGGACAGCAGTCATTTTTCACATACTTCAAAAGTGAAAGCCGCCACCGAAGCATCATGAGTCACGCCCTTCCAAGACGGAGAGATGGTAAAAGAAGCATTCGTTGAAGCAGCTGACTCCTTGTTCAGAGACTTTAAAAATAAGGCAGAGATATTATCTTCAATCAAAGCTCTGCAGCTGTCAAGACATACAGTTACACGGCGCTGTGAAGCCACGGCTGAGGATTTAACCCAACAAATGTGGAAAGACGTCGGAGATTGTGAGTGTTCTCACTGCTGAAGTCCAGGGCTCATGGACAGTTTTGTAACTTACTCACACAGGAAAGTACCCCAACATGAGGAAATGTGCTACCTCCTTGATTGCATTATTCGGCTACACTTATTTATGCGAGTCAGCCTTTTTCTAGATGAAGATCATTAAGTCCAAATACCGTTCCACCATGACTGATGAACATTTGGAAATGTGCTTGAGGTTGGCTGTCAGCAGCTACTGTCCGGACTATGCATCCCTGGCTGATTCAATTCAGTGCAAGTCATCAAAGTAAACTCAGGTAATTACAAAAAATAGTTATTTATTATGTTATGTATATGTAGTTATTATGTAAAATAATTATGTTTTGCATTTTTGTCGTGGGTAGATTATTTTGATTTGGTAGTTTTTATAAGTAGTTTTTATAAGTAGCTCGTATGCTGAAAAAGTGTGAGCACCCCTGGGTTAATGACACTGGAAGTCTCCCATTAGCCCCATGAATGAAGCTCCACACACGTTTACGCTTTGAATGGATCGTACACAATCAGACAGAGTGACACCATCGTTCATCAGGGACAGAGGGGTAGTAGTAGCCAGAGTGGGAAAACAGGAAAGTAGAAAATGAAGGTGACCCATCAATAGGTACAATACAAGCTCCAAAAACATATTCACAACTTAAAACAAAAACAAATTCAGGGCAACATTCCCACATGGAACAAACCATCTGTTATGTTGAAAAATCGACTGTGCAAAGAATCACATCTATCCTGATTAGGGTTGCGGCAGAGCTGGAGCCTTTCCCAGCTGGTTTATTGTGAGAAATGGGGCACTCCCTCGTGAGGTTTTCAGCCAGTCGCAGGGAATGTACAATTATTCACACTCACATTCACACATTGTTTTTTATGTGTTAGGCGTAGTACACGGAACACTTTAACTATTGTTGTGACAACAATATTTTGAGCGCCTAACAATTAGGGCCCGATCGGTGTGGAATTTTCTGAGCCCAATATCAATTCTGACATTTGAAGAAAAAAAAATTCAGATGACCGATTAATTGGCCCATTATTTTGAAATATGAAAAATCAATATAGGACCTTTTTAGTCCAGGATGCAATGATATGAATAATGGGCAGAACATTGGACTGTTATACAATGCATTGACCTTTAGGAGACATATTTTATATAACTTTACACTCACTCGATGGACGGACGGACGGACGGACGGAAAGACAGACAGACAGACAGACAGACAGACAGACAGACAGACAGACAGATAGATAGATAGATAGATATTTTTTAATGGAGTGACGACTGAAAAGAAAAGCAAGAGATGACATTATCACATGTCAGAACATGGCATGATGGCAGAGCTGCATTTAAAATTTATGGAGACAACATGAAGAGCAAATGTTCACATGAGAGGGCTTTTTATTCCCTTAAATGTATTTTTGACGCTGATTTAAAAAAACATGTCTTGACAGTTTTTATTGCACGGCAAGTTTTTGACATATTTTATTAGATTTTCACTTTAACCTATAAATGGTTGCGCAATCATAATTTTACTATGCGTTACAGTTTATAGCTTTGACGTTTCAGAAAAATATCCCACTTGTTGCTGAACTTAAACCTTAATTCATGAACATTACTCACTATTTTTCATATTATAATGTGATTATACTTATGAAAACGTGACATGTTATACAAAAAGTATATGTGGACGGATGTGGAATCAAAATGTTGAGAGCTGCATCTTAATGATCAAATGGAAGAGTATAATAATGCGTTATTTAATGGGCAAAACTCAGGCTGATTATTATTATTTTTGAAATTATACTGAATATCAGCCGGGCCCCACTTACAACAATAAATGATTTAAAACATGATACTATTGCCGATTATTCTCAGAAAATGTAATTACATTACATTACAGTACAAGAGGTCGGAAAAACGGCCAAATTCTCTCCAGGTAGAAGACGCTTCAAATTACACTTCATATTTGTTTTTATTTTCTCTTTTGAAATATGACTAAAGTCAGAACAATTAAGCATTTGCCTCTCAACATCATGCCTCGGGTTTTAAGAGTCTTTAGGACGCCTGGGATGAGACAGACATGGGCTTTGTGATGACACGTTCTTATCAACGCGCTGAAATTGCAGGTGGAACGTCAGCACCCTCACTCATTTCTTAATCACGCACGCATCATGTGATCCACCTCGGGGGCAGTTCCCATGATGCTTGCCAACTTGAGCGTGGTTTGAGTCTGGGGCTCAAACCACAAGGCTGTGATTTCACCGAAGATACACATGTAGACACGCCAGCTCGGCCTCTTGTCAAGGGTGATGATTGTTTCTCACACGCGGGTGCTGAGCGCCGTTATGAGAACAAAATCTGAGAGACATGAAACCAGACACTTTATTGGCTATGTTCATAAATCATAAAAAAAGGGCTCGCTTTGTGTGTGTTTTTTTCCAATCTGACTACTTCCTTTCTGATGGAAGATGACATGAAATGAAACCCTCATCACAAACATGGCAATGAAAAATGTCCTTATTGCCTTTATAGTGAAGCATTGAAAATGACAAACGGTATATCACTATCACAATAATCTCTCTGAAAATGAAGGGTCTCCCGCTTGGCTGCTCACCCGCCGAAAAAAAAAAAAGTTCTTATCCTGCGACTGTAAAGTGTCCTTCAGAGTTTTGAAAGACGCTTATAAATATAATATATTATAGTTATTAGCTATCTATTAGCTCTCTAGCTAGCTAGCTTTCTCTCTAGGGTTGAGTGTGTGTGTAGGGTCTGGCGTGTGTGGCTGCCGCTGCTCACCCACAAAAAAAGTCGTGTGACTGTAAAGTGACCTTCACAGCTTTGAAAGGCGCTTAGAAATTAAATGGATTATTATTATTATTGAAATGAGCTGTAGTAACAAGCTTTGCCTGTGAGGGGAAACCTGGTGCCACAAGGTATTATAACTGCTCGAAATTCAAAAGATGAAGACAGAGGAGTCGGCCGTATTGTTGTAGGCTACTACAATAACTATTCAAAATGATCCTACAACCAGTGTCACATCCATATTTTGCAATATGGATAAATGACTTTGGACATTGTAGAGTTTGATTTATATTATATTTTCCGTAAATTGCGGGGTTTTACTCAATTTATATTTTCCTCAATTAATAAAATTAATTTCCCATAGGAAACCATTACAATGAGAATAATCCGTTCCCAGGACCCCCAAAAACATAATTTTCTACTTTCTAATTTTTTAAGCTTTAAAACTACACAAATATACCTTATTTTATGTATAATAAATGTGCTATGGTATTATAATTAAAGAAATAAGCTTTCTCTGCGATAATTTTACCTTTTTCCTCATCAATTGTGTTCTGTTTAGCTGGGTTGATAGCTTGATCAAGTGTACAGGTGGCTTGTGCGGGTTATTTGTGGAGACTGATTGATGGGATATTTTAACCTTCCAGTCTACACTCTGCTTTTGAACTATCAAAGTTAAAACGAGTCCAAATTTCACTGTTTTCTATCAATTTTCTCACAATTTCACGTTTGGGTTTTTTCACTTTTGTTTTTTTGTTTCAAGCTCTGTCGTCTCCCTTTCGTGTGTGTGTCTTTTCTCACTCTCTCTCTCTGTCATCTGCCTGTCTCTTTAATGTTTAACCCCCCGCCCCTCACTTCTGCATTCTTGACCGATCACCTGGCTTTAACCGAAGATGCCATTTTGTTTTTGGGAGAACTGCCCCACTCTCTCTTTCTCTGTAACCCCCACCCACTCACTGCTGCGTTCTTGACCAATCACGTGGCTTTAACCGAAGACTGGGGGCGGGGAATAGAGGACAAAACAGTCGGCCACCATTTTCTTGTTAGGAAAATGGGCTCGTTCGCGAACGACACATCACTCATTGTGGCAGCTCTGTGTATATCCCGAAAAATAGTTTGTATGCCAAGGTAAAATTTTCATAAATGTAACGTTTGTAAACCGAAAAGTTCGTAAGCTAAAGGGTTCGTAAACAGAGGTAGCACTGTACCATATTTTCCAGGGTGTAAGGCGCACCGGAGTACAGTATAAGGCGCACCCCCAATAAAGGATGTATTTATATTATATTTTCTGTAATTTGCGGTGTTTCCCAAATTCATATTTTCAGAGAATAAACTAAGCCCACACTATTAATATTACAGACTAGTGGATATTTACATTAAAAATATACGACAGCCATAAATATAATCTAATCATGAGGGGCAATACCATATTTTCCGGTGTATAAGGCGCACTGAAGTATAAGGCGCACCTTCAATGAAGAAACTTTTCCAAATATAGAAATATATAAAGGTTTTCCAAATATAAGCCACACCACATTATAAGGCGCTACAGTAGAGGGTGGGGTTACGCACTACTTCTTCTACAGGGGGAAATGGAGTCAGTTACTGCTGACAGTAGTTGCGAGATCTGTTGTGGCTCAATATTACTTCACATATAAGGCGCACCTGCGTAAAAGGCGCAGGGTCATCTTTTGAAGAAAAGCAAAGCTTTTGGGTTCACCTTATACATCGTAAAATACGGCAACTCCTGTCTTGCTGAAATCAGCCATTTTGATGAATTAATGAAAGTATTTGTACTCATTGAGACATTGGTTCTGCATTGTATTGTTTTGGACAGTGTTGTCCATCTATCACTTGAAAGTGGCTCTTGATCTTTACCCACCCTAATAATATCTGGATGATAAACCGTTTTATCTTTTGAAGAAAAGCAATGCTTTTGGGTGCACATTATACACAGGAAAATATAGTACCTTACAATGACAACTGAGCACGGCTTCTTGTATTGCACTTTTGTATAACCTCAAAACGTCAGCCATACTGTATTTTTAGGAGCAGATTAAACAGTTCAATCAACAGTTCAGCATCAACAGTTGAAATATGAAAAAGTCCACAAGCTAAATTACAGCAAGGTGAAAGTTATTTTAATGGATTCCGTGATGTAACACGCATATGCAAAAGGCACTTACTTAACATTGTCGAAGCTTTTGAACATCCGTAAAGGCTTGAAAAAAAAATAACAACCCCTTTACATGATTTACAGATATGTACAGTGCAACATTCTCAAAAAGGTCCACAAAGGTTTCTTTTCAAACCCGTTTTTCATCTCACTTTTATACAGTAAAAAAAAAAGTCTATTCTAAACATAGTCATAAATAAACATTTACAGAGAAGCTTTTTTTTTAAGCACAATAAAATACTACCAGCATATTGTGTTCTGATGATAGCCTAACTAGGAACCAGATAGGCATGAGTTTTAACAGTATCAGCAGCGCCTTTTCTTCCGTTAGCATAAAGCCGGTGCACACTGCGAGGTGGTTGCCTGCGGATTGTCTTTGCGCTCTGTCAGTTTAAGAATGACGACTCTCCTCTGGAGTGACTTTGCCTCTGGTGGCCGCTCGGGCTCAGGCGCTGCCAAGCTTTCGCTAATTAAATCCTGAGGGTTCTCTGGCAAAATTCGCCTCTCATCTGCCAGGTGCAAAGGGTTGTGCTTAGCTGACGGAGCGCCGCCATCTGGACAGTGAAGGAGCACATTTTTCAGTACTGCACTGTTTCCGCTCTCGGCTGCCAGGTGCAATGGGCTCTGTGGAGCCCGCGTAAGTTTGTGAGGATCGGCCCCTTCTTCTATTAACATCTTGACTGTGGCCAGGTGGCCTTGTCGGCAGGCCAAGTGAAGAGGAGTAAATCCTTGTCTGTTCTCGGCGTGGATATCCGCGTGGTGTTTGATCAGGAAGCGGGATGTGCTGGTGTGACCGGTTTCCGCCGCGACGTGCAAGGGCGTGTTTAACTCCAAGGTTTTCATGTGAATGTCTGCCTTGAGTTCGATGAGGATTCGGGCCACTCGGTACTGCCCCCTCTGGCAAGCTAAATGCAGAGCCGCGCGTCCGTCCGTCGTTTGGCCGTTGACGTCGGCACCCGCCTGCTTTACCAGAAGTTTCAGGATTCCCAGGTGACCCTGCCAGGCAGCCAAATGCAGCGGCGTCCAATTGTCCTTGCCTTTGATCCGGACGTTGGCGCCATATCTCAGCAGCACGCGGACGACGTTCTCCTGGCCGTGCTGGCAGGCAATGTGAGCGGGCGTACGTCCCTGACCGTCGGTCTCGTTGATGGCCGCCCCCCGTTCGAGCAACAGGCGCGTCATGGCCTCGTCGCCGTTCTGCGCCGCCCAGTGCAAAGCCGTGTACTGGTCTTCATCCTTGGCATTGAGGTTGGTGCTCCGTCGGCCGAGTAGAAGTTCTGCTAGGGGCTTCAAGTGTTTCTCTGTGGCCATGTGGAGGGGGGTGGAGCCACGCGTATTGGCGAGGTTGGGGTCGGCGTTGTTCAGCAGAAGGAATTTGACGGCTTCCTCGTTGCCCAAAACGATGGCGTAATGGAGCAGGCTGCCTCCGCCGTCCAGGAGAAGGTCAACATCCTGCGGCTGCAGGAGCTTCATCAGTTTTGCAATGTCTTTTGTTCTGATGGCGTCGCATAACTTCCTTTTGTGGACCTCACCGGAATCTACGTCGCAGGAAGAAGCGGCCATTTAATACCAATGACAGCGCCAGTCATTAACCGCTATTCTTTTGTGTTCAAGCTAGGTTAACTCTTACCGATGGTGCTTTCCTTCTCAAAAGAGAGCGTGATCGAATCTTGCGAAGAGAAGGCTGAATCTGCGGAGGACATGCCAGACAGCCTCTTGCTTGTGTTTTCTTTGCTCTGGCAACTGTCTTCCTTCAGTCGATCAAAGCTCCTCGAGATCCCCGAATCCACCTGAGTCAACAACTCGGATAGACTGTAGTCTTTTTCAGGCAACATGGCTGAGATTGGACGCGCTGGTTGCTTACTATTTTTAACCTGTGGAGAGAATAGATCAGTTAGGGATTTGTGGCGGAACTATTCTTTGACACACACACACACACACACACACACACACACACACACACACACACACACACACACACACACACACACACACACACACACACACACACACACGCACACGCACACGCACACACACACATTTCATTCCATTCTGTGTTAGGAAAAGTGTTTGAAAATGGTTTTAGGCCTATGCCACTTGTAGCACAATTGGAATGTTGACACAATTTTCAAAGGGGCCTTTGAACTGAAAATGAACAGTTTAATTGAGATTTCTCATCTGGATGTTATTAGCTGGGATGGGTGAAGATTAAGAGCCACTTTCAAGTGATAGCTGGACAACAATGTCTGAAACAATACAATACAGAACCACTGTCTAAATGAATGAAAATACTGTTATTATTATGAAAAAAATTGAAATCACCTTATAAAAATGGCTGATTTCAGCGAGACACGAATTACCGTATTTTCCGGAATATAAGGCGCACCCAAAAGCCTTCATTTTATAATAATAATAATAATAATAATAATAGTAATAATAAGAATAATACATTTAATTTATAAGCGCCTTTCAAAACTCTCAGGGACACTTCACAGTCACAGGATTTTTTTTTCTGTGGGTGAGCAGCGGCAGCCACACACTCCAGGGTTCACTCAACCCGGAAGTAACAAAGGAAAAAAAAACGAAATAAAATATTGCTGTATGCGCGCAGCAATTCCTGGATCAGGTTTGTAAAATTTCCCTCTTTTGATCAAAATTTGAAAAGGTCCATTTGTGAGTTGTCACTCATGTTCCGCTACACGTCAGAAACATCAGATTTGTCATTCATGTCATTTTTTCACCCTGACCGATTTCTGGACAGAGAGCTCTGATTGTCCGTGTTCATCACTTCACGTATTAAAAATCAATATGAGAAAACTCATTTAATTTCCCAAAACTATTTTTTGTGAATCCAGATCAATACTTTTTAATCCAAAAGTTATCTCAAAGAATAGCGATTGGATGTTCAGTGATATTTGATCAAATATTTACGTTCATATGTATGAATGGCTACCAAGAGGGTGCATTTCTTTGAAAGATGACCCTGCGCCTTATACGTGAAGTAATATTGAGCCACAACAGGTCTCGTAACGACTGTCAGCAGCCACTGACTGCATTTCCCCGTAGAATAAGTAGTGCGTAACCTCAGCCTCTACTGCAGCGCCTTATAATGTGGTGTGCTTATATTTGTAAAACATTTATATATAATATTTGGAACACGTTTTCATTCATTGAAGGTGCAACTTATAGTCCGGTGTACCTTATATATGGAACAAGTTTGAAAGTACACCATTCATTGGGTGTGCGCCTTATACTCCGGTGCCCCTTAAAGGGCAACCGACGTCACTTTTTTGTTTTTTAACTGACATCAGAAAAACGTTTTATAGCATCTAAAATACCCAAAACTATATTATGATAAAAAAACTATGATATTTTATTCAAATGCAAAACACCAATAACAATGACTTAAAGTGTCCAAAATCTGCAAAAAATTGAGCTGCGAATTGGGCATTTTCAGAAAGTCCCGCCCCCAGTTTGTGACGTCATGCCAAGACGTCTTGCATTGCTAGAGAATCAAAACAATGGCTTCAGATTCTGAGAATATGCTTTCTTGTTACACATCCAGTTATGAATATGATTCAAATAGTTCTGAAGAGGAAAGCATACATGTTTGCAATCGATTAAAGAATTATATGTGCCATTTTGAGGCAATATTGGGGGAAAATCTCACCCCCCCAAAAAAAGAGGCACAAAATGGCGACCTCCAGTGGCCACCTCCGCTTCCACAGGCTGATAAAGTCCTTATATGGAGCTTGGATGCCCTCTTCTGGCGGCTTTTGGGTGCAACACGGTTCTCAGACCAAACATGTACAGCAAAATACATTGACGTGATGGAAGGACAATGCGACAATGTGTCTTTTTTCGGTCAGGGGGCGGTCCTTTCATGATGTCACGTACGGGCTCGTCACCAACTCAAAAACAAGACTTCCTGAATATTCAGAGTGAGTCTTAAAACGTAAAATATAGCTATATGCGGTGGAATCTTATTAAAATACGCCCAGTAGAAGTCATTGGAAGCCATTTTACAAATTAGAGACACAACTTGTCCGGAGACGTCGGTTGTCCTTTAAACATTGGACAATACGGTACTGTAGTCAGAAAATGACATAAATCCAGGTCCTTCAAGTATATTAAGTTATGAGGAAAAACATTGTTTCTTTTACCATCCCTTGCTCAGTTAAAGACTAACCATACCAAAATGACTAACATTGAAATCTAAAACCCTATCATTTTAACAGCCAGATAAATATTCACCGAGTCTGATGCCGGGTCACCGAGTTTATCTTGTCACAAAATCAACAGTGCGGATGTGACACACAGCTGACAACGTGAGCAATCCCATCAGTCAACATTCTTCTTTGGCCATGTCACAGCCGTTCTAATTAAATATTTACTCTGAAAATAACTCACCATGTAATAACAGTGTCTGGAACACTTGCAAATAAACAGCCATGAAAATTAAAATGAAAAAAAGGAGGCTCTGACTCGTCTTTTGTACTTTATAAGATTCTTTTTCAATTCAGAAAATATAAATGACATGTAACTTACAAATAGACAAGTAAAAATGTATAATAATTGCACCAAATGGACAATCACGTTAAGCACAAGAACACAGTCGTTTCAATGACATTTCTGCAAAATGGGAATCTCTTGCCCCTTTTCCATATCTTCATTCCTATTTGTTATTCATCGACTACAGAATCTTATGTTCTTGTTATTTTTTTATTCACATACACTTCTGTACATGTACTTACATATACGCACACCCAGACTAAAAAATACATGTACTGTACATACTTGGGCACAAATAAAAACTATTTTTGTTGTCATGCTCAAAATGCATATGAATATTCATAGACCCCCAAAAAAGAAATTATACATGGAGAAGGGGCATAGCTAAATAGATTCCCACTTTGGAGACATGTCATTGAAACGACAGTGCTCTTGTTCTTAACATGATTCTCCATTTTGTGTGATTATTACTAATTTTGCCATGTCCATTTGTAAGTTGCATGACATTGATATTTTCTGAATCGAAAAAAAAAAAACAGTAATCAAGTACAAAAGTAGAGGAAGAGACTACTGCTGTTTTGTCATATTACATGGAGAAATTTAATAGCACTGTATCAGTACTGACATTTGACCAGGCATCTGCTCTGTTTGCTAGAACTCCTGCTCTGATCATATCAGATACAATCCAGTATCCATCACTTCCAAGTGTGAAACGTTACAAATATGCGAGTGACTGCTTCCTTCAAAGCAATGTTAATGTCCCCATGACCCTTTCATGCACCCTGCAACTTATTCGCATGATAAACTGTCCACTTTAGTAAACGCTGTCCCTCAAAAGATTAAACAAGGGAGTCAATATCTACCTGGCGGTGAGGGGACAGACCGTCACAGGAAGTCGGCTCCAACTCTGTCAAGGTCGGAGTCTTGGGCTCGTCTTGAGGTTTGCAGCACAGAGCTTCAGCTTCGGAAGTAATGTCTGGAAGAAACACCAATGGATGAGTCAAGATTTCAGAACAACAGAGATGACAAGGAAACAAAATCAGTTTGATGCTACAGTTACTCAGTGGTGGATCGTTCGGGCCTGCAAAGCCTCGTCTGCTGGCCTAAAATATCTAAATCACGGACTGATGTTAATTACATTTTAACCATGAATGCTTATTAAATAATTCTAAATTGTCTTTCAGCTTCCTTTCATTACTTTTACCCTGTTGCGCTGCTTTCAGACGCGTGTTTTCATTTTTAAGCATTTAACCATTTCAGCCATTATTTGTTACCAGGGTCAGAAATCTACCTGGACGCCTTCACAATCAGTTCTGCAGGCCCTGTCACATTAAATGTGTTGATCAAACTGTTGCTTTACACAATCAGATTTTGCTACCCGGTACCCTTTTTGGGTTGCCAACGCCTTCTTTCAGGCACTGGTCAACATCAGAGTTTTTGCAAACTATGATTGGCCTGTCACTAGCCAATCATAGTTTGCGAAAACTGCTCTGATCACAAGCCGCTAGTGACAAAAGCATATTGGCCAGAGCTAGCACACTGTATCGGTAACGAGCTGCATAAGCAAATATATTATGTTGATGTAATGGCAGTTTTGTCAACCCACAATGGCTGAAGGAGGAGAATAAATTGATTTGGTTGGAGATTTACTGTTAAAGCCATTTTGAAGAATTGGAATTTTCAAGGAAAAATTGACATTAAGAAAGGTCGGTCAGTTATTTTCCTGGCTAATGGTAGCCTGTTGTGGACTTGGAATAAATCACATCACACCTTTTCCAGTCTGGATTGATTCAGATGTTACTGACCAAACTCAAATGCTGAAAATGGCCGACTCTCCTTGATTATGGCGTATGAACTCATTCACTGCCTTTTCCAAATTTATTCTGGGATTTAAAAGCATGACGTGGAACGCCATTCCCGAATTTGTTTTCTTTTGGGGGGGGGGGGGGGTTCAAGCTTTGAGCAGACCTTTGCCAATGTTTTTCCCTCCAGCGAAGGGGCAGCATTTACTTTTTGTACAGCCACCCCCACTTTCAATGCAGATTACTCTAAAACCAAGTCAGCGAGAATGTTTTTTCTGATGAAAACATTAAATGTTTATGGAGTCTTAAAACTAAATATTCAGTATGTCTTGCAATTTGAGTGAAAATGACAAACACCCTGGCACTGGAGTGGACACATTTGCACATCATCTGGGAGTGAATGAGTTAATGTCTAAACATTTTGGAGTCCCCTGGAAGTCATGCTTTTAGCGATATGGGGCTTTTGCCTGACATCGCAATATATTGCTCGGGAGCAGCGGTTACTCCAATGGACAGCTTACCACTCGGACTTTAGCAAGCATCATGGCACTTGACATGCTTTATTTACTTTCGGGGGTCGAATAAAATGTGGCGGGCCAGAATTGGCCCCCGGGCCTTGACTTTGACACCTGTGCACTATAGTATCAGCCTTTTAAAGGAAGTTGGAACTGCTCCGCGACAAAAATGACTGACAACTAGGGATTACCACATTATTTGGTTACAGGCTGCATAAAAAGGTTAAAATGTATAATAAGAAAATAAACGAGGGGTACTCTTACCACCACGCCCAGAAAAAAAAGACAAGACTGTTTGAAAGTATAGCCGAAAAGTAAGGAGCAGATGAGAAAGAAAGCTTACCCTGGAAGCTGGGTCTGGCCTCAGGACTCGTTGCCCAGCAGCGTTGCATTAGACTCAAGAAGCCAGTACAGGTGGTAGGGTGACTACGGGGCACTGCCCCAAGATCCGGACGCACTCCTTTCACTACTTTTACCATGATCTGCAAGATGTTGTTTTCTCCTATAGGGGAAAATGCACCAAAGAAACAATTTTAACATTTGCTCCATTTCTGAGTAACAATGGATTGTTTCAAATAAAGACCCCAGGTAAAATTACAGTTGTGTATAAAAACACTTAATAATGTATTTTATATCGCATTGATCCTCATTTTAGTTGCGGGTGACTGTGGCCAAACCACGCACCTATCATTTCAAAAAGAAGAATTGGTGCAAGTAAAAAAGAGAAGAGCATTAAATCAGTAGATGAGTAGCTACTGTGTGTCCTGTTTCCAGGAAACGGAGCGGCATGATCCAAGTTTCTAACTTAGTCTCTAATCGATTGCGGTAAAGCCAAAAGTAGGTCAGCGGTCCGCTGATTACATTTGGGCACTAATATGGCCACCACAGAAACAAATTTCTTCTTATAGTGAGTTGAACTGCATTGCAACCTAAGAGGACAAAATAGACCTGATTTATCAGATGAACCCCGCCCATCGGTATTTGCTGGTATTTACTAGACAAACGCGCACACACAAGCACACACGTTGACATTATTAACCCTTTGAGGGACAGCGGTTATTGCAGTGGACAGCTTACCATGCTATCAGGGTGAAAGGGTAAAGGCAAATGTCGAACATAGTCGACAAGGATGGGTATAAAATATCAATCTACAAATGGAATGAGTGAATGGAACCGTTGTTTGTAAAGGGCTTCTTTTTGTATGTAAGTGACGGTGAATCTGTGACTGTTGTGTTTATGTTATGTGCATTAAGTTCAACACAGGCTAAGATGGCATTTAATTGGAATATGATTGGAATATGGCTGTCTATAACTTTTTTAAATTTGATTTTTGCTTGATTGTTTTTAATTTGATTTTTTGATACTTTTTTTCTGTATTACAGTATTTTCTAGTGTATAAGGCGCACCTGAGTATAAGGCGCCCCTCCAATGAAGGTTGTGTTTTCAAACTTTTTCCATATATCAGGCGCACCGGACTATAAGGGACACCTTCAATGAATAAAAACAGTTTTCCAGATATAAAATGTAAATATATAAAAGTTTTTCAACCAAATTTTAAGGTTCTACAGTACAGGCTGGGAAGAATGCAAAGCGTTGTGTCAGTAAGGGCATCAGCAGTGTCTGAAATAGTGTCTGCTCAGATGCCCGGGGCGTACAACTTTTCCGCCGGGCGTACAACTTACAAAACGTCTCCGCCCGGGTGGCCCACAACTTCTTCAAGAAAAAAAATTAATTAATTAAAAAAATGATTTATTTATTTTTTAATTTTCAAATCGAACGTTTGAAAGAAGATTTCGAAATCAGAATAAATTATTCCGATTTAGAAATCATTCGGTTGGGAAATTTCTGAATTTCGGTTCGTTTGGCAATTTGCATACTCAGCATGGCAGCCAATCAGAAGCCTGCTTCGTGCTTCCGTCTTTCCCGAGCGTTATAAAGTCGTGCATTTGCATATCATTTTCCAAAGTAGATGGACAGAAGCTCAGCCCCAGAAGAAAGATTCAAAAGAAGCTAACACAATTTATGACGCTACAAAACGTAAACGTACATTATCCCGTGACTGTAAAGTGCACTTGAGAGTTTTGAAAGGTGATTAGAAATTGAACGCACATTAAAAGCATCGTGGAAAGAAGAATTCACGTGGCTTTTAGCAGACGATGCAATAAATATAGCAAATAAAGCAATGAAGCATTTGTGGGAGGAACATCCTTAATAAAAACAATCCTCAATACTTTGCAACAATGTTGTTTTTTTTTTGCGATTAGTCGTCTTATTGTGTTTCAAGTTGTGAAAAATGGGGCAGCTAACTTTTCAGAGTTGTCTGCCGCGGTGTCCGCTAACTTTTTGTCATGAGTTTCAGACACTGGCATCAGACGTAAACACTTGGCCGAAACAAACATTTGAAGATGGAGGACAATGATTCGCTGTGGCGACCCCTGAAGGGAAAAGTCGAAAGGAAAAGAAGAAGTAGAGGGGTTACGCACAACTTCTACAGGGGGAAATGGGGTCGGTGGTTGCTGATAGTAGTTGCCAGACCTGTTGTGGCTCGATATTCCTTCACATATAAGGCGTAAAAGATGCATGGTCATCTTTTGAAAAAAAAAAAGAAGGCTTTTGGGTGCGCCTTATACAGCGGAAAATACGGTATTGAAATCATACTTTTGGTCTTACCTTGATAGGGTTTTTTCTGAGTGAGGATTCCCCAGATAACAATGGAAAAACTGTTGAAAAAAAAACACAGCGTCGGTTTAATATTACATCATTTCAAACAAAATTCTTTAGATATTTAGCATAAGACATAAGAGTGAGCGTTCATTAGAGGTTTAAAAAATTCCAACCTATATATGTCATGTTTGGTGTCAGGCATTCGGTCTTTCTCAATGATGCTTTCAGGTGGCAAATAGGCGATGGTGCCGCAGAAGCCGTCCCGACTTATGTCATCGGCTCGTGAAAGACCGTTCCAGTGAGCCAGGCCAAAATCTGATATCTGAGATAGGAAGACAACAGAAGATCTTTAAACAGAAGACTGTGACGAGATTGATTTTGTTTTCCTTGCCCAAAATTCGAGAGCCAAGTCACAGCATGCCGCATAGGCAGGAGAGGCCCTTCATAGTGAATTGAGCACACCCACGCGTAGTCAGTCACACAAACCCAGATCGAGTCACGGGGCGCTTTATACAGGAAACTAAAGGAATCTTGTAGGGACAAGCCTGGAAGGGGTGTTTGCATGTAGCTATTTCAGTTAAATTGATGGTTCCCACCTACGGCATTTATTTCAGTTGAGACGTTCGGAGTTAAACAACACGTCTGTTAGGATTGAAGGCCATCATTTTCAAACACATGAACAAGAAAGACAAACCGGCACACTGCTGTAACGCTATTTTGGCAAAAATGACGCTGTGGCTTTTTGAGTGAGATTAATAGGGACTTTTGTTGACAAAAATAACTTGTCTTAATCATCAAATTCGTAATACTACCATGATTCATTCAGCCCAAGGGTTTTGCCGCAGGTCACATTGAAGTTAAGGTTTCCTTATGAATTTGGGGAAACTATTAGAATGTTTCATCTACTCCACATATTACATACAGCACGCACAACAAATTAATGAACTATTAGTTTTCAAATCTGAAGTCAAGAATAATGACTGTTATTGTGGTTTACATAGAACAATTTGAAATTATGTTTCAGACTTTAGCAGGCATCATGGAATTTCACGAAGTTTGATTTGCTTTCACGGGC
Source organism: Hippocampus bargibanti (assembly GCF_051943395.1). Classification (NCBI taxonomy): domain Eukaryota; kingdom Metazoa; phylum Chordata; class Actinopteri; order Syngnathiformes; family Syngnathidae; genus Hippocampus; species Hippocampus bargibanti. Next base: position 4,738,577 of record NC_142749.1, on the reverse strand, counting down.
CGAATAAAATGAGGTTGAGGGCCAGATTTGGCCCCCATGCCGTAACTTTGACACATTTCCATCCATCCATTTTCTGGGGTTGCAGGGGATGCTGGAGCCTATCCCAGCCGTCTTCGTACACGAGGCAGTGGATACCCTGAATTGGTTGCCAGTCAATCGCAGGGCATACAGGGCCAAACAACCATCCACTCTCACACTCACACCTAGAGACAATTTAAAGTGTTCAATCAGCCTGCCATACATGTTTTCAGAATGTGGGTGGAAATCGTAGGACCCGTAGAAAACCCACGTGGGCCCAAGCAGAACATGCAAACTCCTCACAGGGAGGCCGGACCAGGTCTTGAACCCACAACCTCTGCAATGTGAAGCCGATGTGCTAAACACTCAACTACCGGGCCGCCCTGATTCCAATTAAATTTCAAATACAATTAGGGAACTTATAGGACAATGCTGGTACCATGACACATGGTGGAACTGTGTCACAATTATCAGAATACTTTTCAGAACTCTGGATATGATGAGTCATGTTTTGTTTGTTTGTTTGTTTTATTCTGATATGACAAATATCTCCTGCTCAAACTTTTTGATCACTGCACAAAAAAAAAATGTATTCTGTGCAATGATGGAAAATAAGTGCTATTTAATTATGTTAGCAATTGCTTCATTCTTTGAAGAATCAATATTAATTTGTGAAATGACAATGACTGGGGTGGCCCAGAGGTCCCGTGGATCGCATGTTTACCTCACAGTGCAGAGGTGGCGAGTTTGAGTCCCGCTCTGGTCTCCCTGTGTGGAGTTTGCATGTTCTCCCCGGGCCTGTGTGGGTTTTCTCCGGGTCCTCCGGTTTCCTCCCACATTCCAAAAACATGCATGGCAGGGTGATCGAGCACTCTAAATTCTCCCTAGGTGTGTGTGTGAGCGCGAATGGTTGTTTGTCTACGACGGCCCAGTGATTGTCTGTCAACTGGTTCAGGGTGTCCCCCGCCTACTGCCTGAAGACAGTTGGGATGGGCTCCAGCACCCCCTCCGACCATTGTGAGGATAAAACGGCTTAGAAAATGGAATGCTGGATGGACCAAGCCTTGGTTTTAGTGAGGTTAGCACACAGTCATAAATGCAGTTCCCCAAAATGAAAATGCTTCATATAAAATACCCATGGCAACATAACCTATAATTTTATGTTTATTCAGAGCCAGGACATCTCTGACAGGGCCAATCGCAACGAAGCCCATCAAAAAGCTTCAGTTTTGGTGATGGTCTGTTGTCTCATGACAGCTTTTTGAGAGGTTTGTAGGACTCAATTTTTCAAACAGTGTCACTGGAAACAGACCTTTACATGGCAGTGTGCGTCCAGCAGGATGTTGGCAGGTTTCAGGTCCAAGTGGAGCAAGGGTGGGTCCATACAGTGTAGAAAGTTCATTCCAACAGCAGTTTCATGGATGATACGAAAGCGAAGCTCCCAGGGCAGCGGCTCCGTCGCCAGAAGGGTTTCTAGGGAGCCTCTCTCCATGTACTCCATGACCAGGCCCTGAGCATCCTCGCAGATGCCATACACAGGCAAGATGTAGCGGAACTTGGCTGCTTCCATTTTCCTGGCCTCTTCCAGCAACTCTGATCGCTCCCTGAGCAGATAGAAGTAAAATAAATAAATAGAAAAATAAAGTAAAATCAAGTAAAACAAATAACTAATTAATTTCCTATTAAATAAATAAATAAATCACATTTGAAAAGTTTCACTGGCCTGACAAAAAAATAAACATACAACTAAACTAAACAGCAATAATCATCTCGATTTGAGAAAACAGGAAGCACATCTTTTGGCGGCTCATACTGGGCTCAGTGACCTGTAATATTTGACATCACTTCAGGCCCAACATCAAACATCCGAAGCCTGCATGTCATGCTCACTGCGCTGACAGTTAGGGTAAATGTTTACTGCCATTAACCTTGGAGTCACGGCCTTGTAGGCTTTTAGAATATTTCTGCAATGAAGCAATGGGTGCAAGTGGAAATGGCTGAAAAAAATGAATTAAATTCAGTTTGACAGCACAGGATACGATTTTGATATAACAAACGCACACTCCACCCTCTATACTTCCCTAAAACAACAACACAAAAAACTGATTCGTTTCTGTCAGTAATACTGCTTTTAAAAAATATATTTACATATATTTTTCTTATATATAGTGTCTGAAATTCAAACATTTACATAATTGATTCCTGAAACATGTAAAGCTGAATGGAAAAATGCAAAGCTTTGGTTGTCTTTAATTTTCTGACGACTACAATTCAGGCTTAATGTCCCTTTATTTCTTTAAAGGACAACCGATGTCTCCGGACAAGTTGTGTCCATAATTTGTAAAATTGCTTCAAATGACTTCTACTGAGCGTATTTTACAAAGATTCCACCGCATATAGCTATATTTTACGTTTTAAGACTCACGCTAAATATTCCGGAAGTCTTGTTTTTCAGTTGGTGATGAGTCCTCACCCTACGTCACTGAAGGAACGCCCCTGACCGAGAAAGGACATACCTTGCATCACCTCAAAGCATTTTGCTGTACTGTGTTTGGTCTGAAAACTTCGTGTTGATCCGTGTTGATGGCGAAATTAGAAGGAAAACAGATTAATAACGCGATGGTGAATCGTTGTATGTTACACCGAGACAACTCTTTGATATACGTTGACAAAAATTCCAAGCTGAATAATAAACAACTTCCAACGGAGCTCTGCCGCCATCTTCTGCATTTTCTGTGACACTACACATCAGTCTTGATCACTCAAAATGACGCGGAAGACCTTCTTTAATCGATTGCAAACGTTTATACTTTCCTCTTCAGAACTATTTGAATCATATTCATAAGTGGATGTGTAACAAGAAAGCATATTCTCCGAATCTGAAGCCATTGTTTTGCTTCTCGAGCAAGGCAAGACGTCTTGGCGTGATGTCACGAACTGGGGGCGGGACTTTTTGAAAATGCGCAATTTACAGCTCAATTTTTTGCAGATTTTGGACACTTTAAGTCATTGTTATTGGTGTTTTGCATTTGACTAAAAATATCAGACTGCGTGTTTTGGGTATTTTAGATGCTATAAAACGTTTTTCTGATGTCAGTTAGGAAGCAAAAAAGTGATGTCGGTTGTCCTTTAATGTTTTAATATGAAGGAAGAGGACCTTGAAAAATATAAGCATCTGAAATTGCAATATGGAATGCAGTGAAATAATTAGTATTTTAATTACTGTTTTAATATAACTAGGTTTTATTTTTCTTATGTATAAAATGTCTTAAATAAATAAATAAATAATAAGCCAGGCTACATGCGCATTTATTTCTTTAAGACCAAACTATTTATGTAAAAACTATATCAGTTTTTTTTCTTTGTGTAAAGCACATCATCACTTTCATGCACGCTGCAACCTGATAACATGATAAGTTGTCCCTGAAATAGTTAATTCATTGCTTGTGTTTGTTTTAATATGTAGGAAGGATACCTTGAAAAATAAAAACATGAAATTGCAAGATGGAGTGCAGTGAAATTATTTGTATTTTATTTTTTAAATATATCTAGATCTTATTTTTCTCATGATCTTAAATAATAACAAAAACAACAACAATAATAATAATAATAATTTTAATATACCTAGATTTGATTTTTCTTGTATATAAAGAGCCTATAATAATAATATTAATAATAATAATAATAATAATAATAATAATAATAATAATAATAATAATAATAATCTTCTTTTCCTTTCGGCTTTTCCCTTCAAGGGGTCGCCACAGCGAATCAGTAACCTCCATCTTCAGAGGTATGATACGCATGTTTGTTTTGGCCCAGCTTTTACGTCGGATGCCCTTCCTGACACAACCCTCTGTATTTATCCGGGCTTGGGACCGGCACAAAAAGACTTACGTCCCTTTGTGACTACAGAACAAGCAACTCACTCAAACACAAAATGGTCATCAGCACAGCAACAATCAAAAAAGCAAAACCAATAATAATAATAATAATAATAATAATAATAATAATAATAATCAGGCTCATGTGCATTTCTTTAAGACCAAACTATGAATATACGAAAAAAAACAGTTTTCTTTTTATTTTTAAACACATCCCTTTCAAGCACCCATCAAACTGATAACATGATAAGCCGTCCCTGAAAGAGTTAATTTATTGCCTGTGTTTGTTTTCATTTATATGACCTTGAAAAAAAGGATATGAAATTGCAAGTTGGAGTGTACGATTTACCCCCCCCGCCACAAAGTCATTCTACCTTAACTCTCATATTATGTTAAGGGGTCAATGTCACCCGTTTCCTTTTTTTGTGTTGACTAAAGCAGTGGATATCCTTTCCTTTTATCAAAACCATTGTAAAATATCCCAATGCGATAGAAAATATATTGTCTCTCTTTTCAAGTATGTTTATAACATCTCAGAAAAAGTTGTTGCTGATGTCACCTATTATTTGACTGGTTTGTGTGGATTTTTACATATGGGTAAAAATGGCCCACAGCATAATCATTGTGATTTTTTTTCAACATAACATGAGCGTTAATGTGGCTTGTGCTTTTCACTGTCCAGTGGCTCCGCTCAGTCCTTGAGGACATTCCAGATGAGCCTGGAATGCAGCAGGTGAGCGAGTGCTTGTTCTGCATTGCTCAACCTTTGCTCAGCTGCCACTATCAGCCCTATGCCCCAATCCCTCCCCACGCCCCATTGGCATCACTGCAACACAACTATGGAGGTTATTCACACACTGAAGACTACATATATCAAGCCAAAGCGGTTTTCAAAATACAATCTTCCTAATAGGGCTGAGATCAAATAAATTGTTGCGTTTTTGGAATGCGTGGGAAAGACCAAAGTAGCTGATTAGGAATTTTGCCTTTAGTAAAATGAAGGAAGCTCATGTTCAGTGCAATGTGTATGGAAAACAAAAAAAAAAAACTATATACTGTATCTATTTATAGGCTGTTCAGACCCAATATACAGTACACTATATGTATTTATTCATGTATTTACTTTTAACAGTTGCAAGAGTCTCACAGTGATTTGCGCAGGCCACATACCAACAAAATGACAGCACTTCTTTCTAGTCTTGTGGTTTTAATTTTTTTAATACTCTGATGTGTCTTGAAAGAAAACAATGTCATTCGTCATCAAGACAGTTGTAATTGTCTCCAATTCATTATGTTCACAATGACTTGCAAATAAAAGTGTTTACTAGCAGGTATTCTTCTAAAACTCAAAAACTATAATCCAATTTTTAATCAGACAGTAATTTAAATCCCAAGATTCTTCCTTTAAAATATAAAAGGATTATAGAATTATATGTTAATATTGTAAATGTTTTCTTTCCCGAAAGAAAGAAAATAAATGAATAAATAAAAACAGGGAAGGAAAATTCTTCAAATAATCATACTAACTTCACACAGTTAGAGTGGTATGCCACCATACAAAGTTCCATACACAACAGGTAGTTTATTTAAAGGACAACCGACACCATTTTTTTGTTTCTTAAGTGACATCAGAAAAACGTTTCATAGCATCTAAAATACCCAAAACACGCAGGCTGATCTTTTTAGTCAAATGCAAAACACCAATAAAAATGAGTTAAAGTGTCCCAAAACTACTTCAAAATGACCCCAAAAATGGCAAGTTTGAAAAGGTCCCGCCCCCTTGTTCGTGACGTCACGCCAGGACGTCTCGCCTTGCTCTAAAATAAAAACAATGGCTGCAGATTCGGAAAAGATGCTTTCTTGTTACTCATCCAGTTATGAATATGATTCAAATAGTTCTGAAGAGGAAAGCATAAATGTTTGCAATCGATTAAAGAAGCCCTTCCAGATCAATTCGAGCTGTCAGGACTCCAATGTAGCGTCCCAGAAAATGCACAAGATGGCGCCCAAGCTCCGTTGGAAATGGGCTTATGTGTCTGCTGGGAATTTGTGTCAACGAGTATCAAATAGTAGTCTTGGTGGAACACACAACGATTCACCATTGCTTTATTTATGTGTTTTCCTTCTAATTTCGCCATCAACACGGATCAACACAATGTTTTCAGATCAAACAAAGTACCCAAAATGCATTGTGTGTCGCTTTCTCGGTCAGGGGCGTTCCAGACGTGACGTCACGTCTGGAATCGTCACCAACTCAAAAACAAGACTTCCTGAACATTCAGTGCAAGTCTTAAAACGCAAAATATAGCTATATGCGGTGGAATCTTTGTAAAATATGCCCAGTAGAAGTCATTTGAAGTGATTTTACAAATTATGGACACAACTTGTCCGGTTGTCCTTTAAACTTTGGCCATCAACCTTACAGTGAATCAGATAACAGCTACTTTCTGAGGTAACGTGATCCGCCGACCAATTGAGAGATTAGCAATCTCTGCCTTTACCGTTTTAATGTTTTGCAACATATGAAAACCATGACGAAAGTCAAACTTGATGGACAGACAGACAATAGAAATGAGGCCAACAATTTCAGTTAAACAGATTTTGCTTTGAATTGCTGCTCTGTGTGACATGTAAAATAATGAAAGGAACAAAAGTCATGCAGAAAGGAAACAGAAAACAAGTCACAGGACGTTTTTGCAAAGGATATAAATAAAATGTCATAACATTGCCTAACAATCTGAAATTAACCCATTCAGGAACAGAGGTTACGACAGTGGATATCTCAGATTCAGAATCAGAATCGGTAAGCCTTTAATAGTCCCACAATAGGGAAATTTGTAGTCGTCAGCCACAATTTGAAAGGAGGTTGGGGTGGGGGGGGGGGGCGAAAAAAAAAAAAAAGTGCAGTATTCAAATCATAATTCAAAGGTCTGAGCTGATCACATTGTCAGGTTCCAGGATGCATGAAAGGGTTAAGGGGGAAAAAGACTGTTTTTGTGTCCTATCACATTATGTAAAATATATATATATATATATATATATATATATATATATATATATATATATATATATATATATATATATATATATATATATATATATATATATATCACATACATCACTGTTGCCAAATTGGAGCTCAGCAGCACCAAACAATGCCCACACACTAGAAAAGCCAAGCCCGGTAGGACTGGTTTTACAGCTTCTATTATTGTCTACGCCGCAGAGCGTCAGCCGGCAACTCACGAATAACAAAAGGTGCCTTTTTGAGTTGTTGCGCGGGTCACCGAAGTCGCAGGGTGAAATGACGCTAAGATGTACTTTGGAGATGTTTAAGGGATGATAACATCTTGGCTTCGGGTTCAGCCCATTGCTTTGGAGTTGCGCCACAAATTTGGGGGAAGAGTGTCATTCAATTCAATTCAATTTGTTTTTTAGATGTTTGGATAAGCAATTGACGGATTGAAATTTGATGTCATCACTTGGGATAGAATGCATTGTACAATTTTAAAAGCGGACAGGTGTATATTTTAAGAAGTAATATTAATTATGCAGTACATCAAATTCTTGAGGCCCAACAAACCAAGTGTTGATTTAAGCGAAGTTCCATTAATTATACCTGGAGGCTTCATGGCCTTGCATTTGATACATCTTGGATGAGTTGTTGGCATCTTTCAACAAAAATGTATTTATCGATTACTCTTTTCAATAGAAAAGAAGATTGACCCTAAATGTTCTGAACTCCTGCAAGAATCCAAACAAGGGCGCGGAAAATCCTACCTGACCCTCCGCACCCTGCCCACCACCTTTTCCAGCTACTCCCCTCAGGCAGGCGCTACCGATCTATGCGCACCAAATCCAGTCGACATTTAAACAGCTTCTTCCCCCAAGCCATTAATTCTCTAAACAGTAACCCAAATAGAACTGTATAGTGCCTCCATTTTTCGATGGTACTGGAGCAGTGCGTTCTACCGGAGACAAATTCCTTGTGTGTTCTACATACTTGGTCTTCTGGTTGCAACACCATTGAAAGATCATTTCATCAGCAATTGATTTGCGTACAATTCCTATTGAGATACTACACATTGTTGGGTACATTTGGCCAGGGATTGTATCAGTGAGTGCATCTTTATCATGCGGATTTCAAAACGGCTCCTCCTTTGAGTGAGTGGCTGATTACATCAATGTTTATTGGAGGGAAATTAGCCTCTGTATAATGTATTTGGTTTCGCAACTGCGAGCAAGGAGGACACAAATAGAAAGTTAGCATGCGAGTGGCACAAATGCAAATGTCAAAACGTGTATTATTAAAAATAGAGCAATGACATTGTCACCACATTATAGATTTGATGAGATGAGAGGATGGATTATTTAAAATCCAATTCGAATCAACATCACAATACAGCAGAATGCAATTTTCAAATCACAATTTGCAATTTTTAAGGAAAAAAAAGTGGCTTGATTTTGGTTAGTTGATAGGATTTTTTAAAACCTGAATATTTTTTTATTTTTTTTGGGGGGGGGGCTCTAGACTGGTTCCGAGCTTTAAAAATACTGTCCACGTGTTTACATTGTTTCATTGAACAATAAAAGTTTAAGTGATAAAGTTGCAGATTACTGTAGATTGCATGATCGGACTTCCCGACTTCAGTTTATGGAGCTTGATTACAGTATTAGAACTGTACCAAGTTGTTAAAATGAGAACCGAAACTACTTAAAGCCAAAGTGACAACAACTTCTACTGACTTCAACTGTCTTTTATATGAATTGATGGTCCAATTGCATTTTTAGCATCAACCCAACCTATAAAACACAAAATATTGATGTGTAATAAATCTGATGTTGTAATAAAGAAAAATAAACTGCTTGAAAAAAAACACATTAAATCTCAATCACAATGTTGAGGAAGGACAAAATCACCATTGTTTTGGCTTTAATTCAAACCAACTGCAGAAATGATATGGCATGACATTATTTCAATGTTTACGGAACTTACTTGTCATCCACATGAAGGCAAGGAGGGCACTTGATAGCAAGCCATGTTTTCCACTGAACATGTCGTACTTTGTAAACTTGTCCAAATCCACCGGAGCCAATTTTCTCCCAGCTGGAGAACTCTGACGAATCAAAGGTCCTCAGGAGTCCCATATTCCCATGCGGTGAATCGGGAACGTCCATACCCGTGCTGGCAAACCAACAGGAAGGATCAGATTTGATTTTGTCCCCCTCGCACAAGTAGGAGTAATCTCCCTCACACACAAGCACACACTAGCATACACAACACTGCCGACTGAGTTACTCGTGAACACTTCCTTGTTTTTCTTCTTGTCTGGCCAAATTTGGCCCCTCCTTCTCTCCAGGTGTACAGGGGGTTGACCCTTGCTGGTGTGACATCATTTCCTGCTTTGACAACAAATTGAGTATTTCACAGGATCCACCGTGCGGCCACGAGGCTCTGGTGCTACCACTTTACGGCTGAACCATATATTCTCATATTTCTCGTGGGGATGATTGAGAATATAGTCAACATAAAACAGGATTGTGTCATCAGATTGTACTCAAGCAGCTGCTGTGAGAATCAAGTTGACAATGTTGATTCTGGTGAAATATGACAGCCATGTGTGGGGGAAAAGCAGGCCATGAGCATGACAAAACTATGAGAATGCTGTTTGTTAAAAACAATATTCTGTAGAGTGTAGATGATTGTTGATTTGTTTGCTTTGTTGTCCGCATTCAAATTTCATGTCTCCTTGTAATGATATATTTCATGATTGTTGTGACTTTTATTCTATACATCAAGGTTTATTTGCGTATATTGAAATTAATGACTTTATGGCATGGCTTTTATTTTATACTTTAAAGGACAACCGACGTCTCCGGACAGGTTGTGTCCATAATTTGTAAAATGGCTTCAAATCACTTCTACTGAGGGTATTTTACAAAGATTCCACCGCATGTAGCTATATTTTACGTTTTAAGACTCGCGCTGAATATTCAGGAAGTCTTGTTTTTGAGTTGGTGATGAGTCCGTATGTGACGTCACTAAAGGAACGCCCCTGACCGAAAAAAAGACACATTGTAGCAGTCCTTCCATCATGTCAATGTATTTTGCTGTACTTGTTTGGTCTGAAAACCTCGTGTTGCACCAAAAAGCCGTCAGAAGAGAGCGACCAAGCTCCATGGAAGGAATTTATCAGCCTGTGGAAACGGGGTGATTAATTCCTCAGAGGAGGTTGGACGCCATTTTCTGCCTCTTTTTGGGTGATAGATTTCCCCCCAATGTTGCCTCAAAATGGCACAGAATAAATTATTTAATCGATTGCAAACATGTATGCCTTCCTCTTCAGAACTATTTGAATCATATTCATAACTAGATGTGTAACAAGAAAGCATATTCTCCGAAATTGAAGCCATTGTTTTGATTCTACAGCAATGCAAGACGTCTTGGCATGACGTCACAAACTATGGGCGGGACTTTCTCAAAATGCCCAATTCACATCTCGATTTTTTGCAGATTTTGGACACTTTAAGTCATTTTTATTGGTGTTTTGCATTTGAATAAAAATATCATACTGCGTCTTTTGGGTATTTTAGATGCTATAAAACGTTTTTCTGATGTCAGTTAGGAAACAAAGTGACGTCGGTTGTCCTTTAAAGATAATTATATTTAAATTAATTAATTTATGTCATGCTTTTGCGTTATTTTATTCTGTATTATATGAATTGATGGTATTTATTCTATTCATGTAAAACATGCATGGAATTTGTGTTTGCAAATAAAAACACTGACATTGAAAATGATTACCATTCATGATTTCAACCCCAAATTTAACAGTGTTCAAAGAGCAATATTCACGCACCAGCTGAATGAACATACACCATTTATTGAACAATAGACCTGACCTCACAAAACCTGGAGTCACCCCCACTTACCCATTTTTTAAATATCCTTATCTTCATATTTTCAAACTTATTTATGTGCTTTTTATTTTTCTACTTTCTCCCTTTCACAATTTTGCTGTTAAAATAGGAATGTGTGTATTTATATATTTACATACATACATATATATATATAAGGTTGTATATATATGTACTATATATATACACACAGACGCACACACACATTTGCACGCACGCACGTACATACACACACCCAGACAAACGCACGCACGCGCGCGCACACGCGCGCGCACACGCACGCACTCACGCGCGCACGCACATACACGCACACACACGCATACACACACACACACACACACACACACACACACACACGCGTACACACACACGCATACACACACAACCCTTTTACCTTCTTACATACAGTACATGCATAAATACAAGCAACGTATAATGGCGTCTGACCTTTTATTTCATTCGATTGACTGGCAGCCAGTTCAGGGTGTACGCCGCCCACTGCCCGAAGACAGTTAGGATAGGCTCCGGTACACACGAGACCGTTGTGTGGATATTAGAAAATGGCTGGATGGTTGGACCTTTTGTCAATTTAAATAAATTCACCACTTTGGGACAATGAACAAAAGACGGTCTATTTTTCATATCTCCTTGTATCTGCTTTGATGTTCTAAACAATTGGTTTATACTGTACTGGTTGGACTTATGCTGTATATTTCACGCATCAGGCTAAACCGCTTCTCATGTTCAGATGTTAAAGTGGTTCATTTTTTTGAAAATAGCTTTACTCTTATATAAGCGCAACCCGGCAAGAAGTTTGATTCGAAATTATCTCAATTTTATTTTCCGAGGTGACGTTTTAAATTTACATCGGGTGTGAGCCAGTTGTCTTCTCGACTCGCTACTGCCACCCAGTGGGTGAAAATAAACTCTTGCCATTCTTCAATTTTCAAAATACAGTAAAGTCTCGTTATATCGATATCGGTTATATTGATAGTACCGCTTATTACGATACTATTTCCATGAACGCAAGGAGAAAATTACATGCGCGCAGGATCGGATATATCGATAGTCCCGGTTATATCGATATTTTTTCCTACTCCCGAGAATATCGATATAACGAGACTTTACTGTACATAATATGTAGTTATCATTCATTCATCTTTCGAACCGCTTATTCCTCACTCGGGTCGCAGGGGGAAGGTCCTGGAGCCTATCCCAGCTGTCTTCGGGCAGTCGACGAGGGATACCCTTTGTCAGTTGCCAGCCAATTGCAACGGACACAAAAATTATTCAGGCTCAAATTCACACCATGGGACAATTTGGAGTGTTCAATCAGCTTGGGAGTAAACCGGAGGATGCGGGGAAAACCCACGTGGGGTAGAACATGCAAACTTCACACAGGGAGGCCGGATCAGGGATTGACCCCATGACCTCTGCACTGCGAAGTCGACGTGCTAATCACCCAAGACCAGGCGGCTCAATAAAACTATCCTTAGTGGAATTCAGAGTAAAAAGAATATGAATGAAACAATGAATAAATCACATCTTACGTCATCATTTTCATCTTTTCAGGGAACCTCAATTAGTGCTATCAGTGTCCCCGCTATCAGTTGCAAGAGCTCATCTACTTTAATTTACCTCAGTTTTGTCATCAGGACAAAGTTGTCTGATTTGCTAAATATTGCTATTTTTGTCACAAAGTTCAATTTGGCAGGAGGCAATGCATTCTGGGATAAATTGGCCAACGTAACCAACTCGTCATTAAGGAATCCGAGTGGTTTTGTTAACAGTCAACAAATCAATCCATTTTCGAAAATCTGTCACGTTTCAGTCCATCAATTTGGTCAGAAATTGGGACTAAAACACAAAAGATGTTCTTTATAAAACATTAACGTAATTTGAACTAAAACAATGTGCTTGATGTCCTGTTTGTCTTTCATAGACAAAGCGAAGTCCACCCATCCAATTTTCCGCCACAAAGACAAAGCCACACAGTATAATGCAACAGAACAATTAACTTGCGATCATGATCACGTGACGAAAAAAATTTGATCATTAAATGTGTCATAGCGCTTTCATTTTGATAGCATGCACATTTAAAGGACAACCAACACCTTTGAACAAGTTGTAATAATTTGTAAAATCACTTCAAATGACTTCTACTGAGCGTATTTGACAAAGATTCCACCGCATATAGCTGTATTTTACGTTTTAAGACTCACGCTGAATATTCAGGAAGTCTTGTTTTCGAGTTGATGATCCCGGAGTGTCACGGAGGGAACGGCCCAGACCGAGAAAGCGACACACATTGCATTTTGAGTACTTTGTTTCGTCTGAAAACACAGTGTTGATCGCGAAATTAGAAGGAAAACTACAGAAATAATGCGATAGTGAATCGTTGTGTGTCGCAGCGAATTGCGGTAACACGCATAATGAAGATGTAAGTTTACACAAATCCCCAGCGGACAAATCAGCCCATTTCCAACTGAGCTAGTGCGCCATCTTGTGCATTTTCTGGGCGCTACATTGCAGTCCAGACGGTTCGAATTGATACGGAAGGACTTCTTTAATCGATTGCAAACATTTATGCTTTCCTCTTCAGAACTACAGTAAAGTCTCGTTATATCGATATCGGTTATATCGACAGTACTGCTTATTACGATACTATTTCTATGAACGCAAGGAGAAAATTTACATGCCGCAGGATCGGATATATCGATAGTCCGGTTATATCGATATTTTTTCCGACTCCCGAGAATATCGATACAATGAGACTTTACTGTATTTGAATCATATTTATAACTGAATGAGTAACAAGAAAACATCTTCTCCGAATCTGAACTCTCTGAAGCCATTGTTTTGATTCCGGAGCAAGGCAGTGTGTGACAAATAGTGACATCACGAACAAGGGGGCGAGACTTTCTCAATCTGCCCATTTCCGAGCTCATTTTGTGGCAGTTTTGGGACATCAAAGGAGTCATTTTTATTGGTGTTTTGCATTTAACTAAAAATATCAACCTGCGTGTTTTGAGTATTTTAGATGCTATAAAACGTTTTTCTGATGTCAGTTAGGAAACAAAAAAAAATGGTGTCGGTTGTCCCTTTAAATGGCTGGTGAAGAATTTAAATCACGCATTAAAAATACATAGAGGTTTTTTTCCAAACAAGATTTAATTTACTATTTTAACAGTTTGATTCCCCCCCCCCCCCAAAAATCACTGGGATGGCACAAGAGAGGCATCTGGGTGACAATGATTTAAAACGATAAACATTTTATAAAATCTACAAAAACAAGTATTTATACATGCAATCGCATGAGGTGACCAGCGCCTCATTAGAAGCTAAACATCTGCTGCGTGGCGCCGCTTTGCTGCTGTGGTGTGGGCGTCTGACTTGGTCCTGGCTGCGCCCCCTCAGGCCCTTGACACTGGACCCCATGAACCTCTCCCTGGGCACTTTCAACCACAGGGGTGACCTGGTCACCATCGGCCGTCTGTGATGGCCTCCAGGCTAAAGTCTGGGCTTCAAGTTGGTGACTCATGGGGTTAACCAGAGTGGCAAGGTTAATGAAATGTGAAACCGACTGGGCGGACTGTCCTCCAGGTGGACCGACAGATTCTGGAACGAGATCGGCGGGCCTGTTGTGGAGCATGGCCGAGCTGCTGACCGTGTCAAAAGTGACGGTGAGGATGGAGTTGTCCAGCGTCAGGGGCCGGTCGCCGGCTGTCAGATGCCCGACGGCAACTGGTTGCAAGCTTGTGAACTGAGCTGGGGTTGGGCTGTTGATGGGCGTGACCGTGATGTTGCTCAGCCCCACTGAGTTATTGGGGGATGGGGTGGATGCGGCGTTGGGGTCAGTAAGAACCACGACCTGAAATGATTGCAAGAGAGGAATTACAGTATTTTCCGGTGTATAAGGCGCACCCAAAAGCCTTGATTTTCTTCAAAAGATGACCATGCGCCTTACACGCAGGTGCACCTTATATGTGAAGTAATATTGAGCCACAACAATCTGGCAGGTCAGCAGCCACCGATTCCATTTCCCCTGTAGAAGAAGTGGTGCATAACCCCAGCCTCTCCTGTAGCGCCTTAAAATGTGGTGTTCCTTATATTTGGAAAACATGTATATATTTCTATATTATATTTGGAAAACTTTTTTCATTCATTGAAGGGGCGCCTTATAGTCTGGTGCGCTCTATATATGGAAGAAGTTTGAAAATACAGCAATCAGTGAGGTGAAAAAAGTATCCCAAAAGCAAAAATCGAATTAAAAAAAGTTTTAAAGACAGCCAAATTCCAATCGTATACAAATTAAACAGCATTTTAGCCTGTGCCCCTTATACTTAGTTCACCTTATAATTTAAACTCCATTTCCCCCTGTTGCGGAAGTAGTGTGTAACCGCAGCGTCTACTGTAGCACCTTATAATGCGGTGTGTCTTATATTTGGAAAACTCTTTTCATTCCTTGCAGTTCCTGTGCACTTTATATATGGAATAAATTTGAAAATACACCATTCATATGGGGTGCGCCTCATACTCCGGTGCGCCTTGTATACAGGAAAATACAGTACTAGACTTTTGATCAGTCAAAAATGAACATTATCTCTGTAATGGTTCAGATCAGGGGACATCATTAAGATTTGTCAGCTGTGAGACTTGTCTGTGATTTGTGGAGATACGTATAAATAAATACATATGACTCTACAATTCAGGTAAATATGCAAGCGTACCTGCTGGATACTCTGCACTGCAGAGCTGGTTTCTGTCTCTTCGCCAATGACTACAGTTTTGAATTCGGGCAAAGGTTCATGTCTGGGCTCTGGGAAATCAATGTAATCATCTGATCCAGAGAGTTCTGGTTCGGGCGTGACTCTGAGCTTCTTCTTGGCCTGGCGGGTTGGTCGGCTGGGTCTTTCCTGAGACAGGCTGTCTTTTTCTAACGTCAGGCTTGGCTAAGGGATTTTAACGTAATTCATTACATTTCACCAAGTAACAAAAACACCCACACTCGTGTATTGTAATATGCAGTGATATGATGTAATAAAAAAAATGTTAACCATAATTGGATATTTCATGCACGAACCATCAGAACAAGCTTTTTCGGGCTTTCAAGCTAACCTGCGCAATGGTGACAGACGAGTCATTGATTGTCGGGGGGTCCTGAAACTCATCAAAGTCATCAATTCTTACAGGGACAACCTTGAAATACAAACGGCAAACAAAAAGGAAGATTAATGAGCAATTGCGTAACTAGGTTCAACCAAATAATGCGGTGCTGCTCACCTCGGGGTGTTTGCGGCGCAGGTGCCGGTTCATTGAGGCCCGCGTGGAAACCTTGGTGCCGCAGAGGTTACATGACTGCGCCTCCACTTTTTCATGAGTCAAGTGCACATGCTTCTGCAGCATGTACTCCGTCAGATACTTTTTATCGCAGGTGGCGCAGGTCCAGGTCTTTCCCACTGTTGAGAGAAGCAACACGAGAGAGGCTTGGCAAAGCGAGAAATCAATTAGCCTTTATTTGTCCTGTAAAACAATCCATCCATTTTCTGATTCACTCAACCTCACAAGGGTCGCGGGGTGTGCTGGACGCTGTCTTTGTGCACTCGATGGGGTACACGCTGAACTGGTTGCCAGCCAATTGCAGGGCACACATAGACAAACAACCATTGGTGGTCACATTCACATCTAGGGACAATTTAGAGTGTTCCATTAACCTGCCATGCATGTTTGTTGGAATTTAGGTGGAATCCGGAGTACCGTAGAAAACCCACGTAGGCACGGGCAGAATGTGCAAACGCCACATAGGAAGACCAGAGCTGGAATCGAACACGATACCTCTAGACCAGGGGTGTCAAAGTCATTTTTTGCCGCGGGCCACATTGTAGTTATGGTTTCCTCTCGAGGGCCGTTATGAATTTGGGGAACCCATTAGAATGTTTAAATCCCTTCAAATATTACATATAGAGCACACAGCAAATTAATGAATAACTCGTTTTCAAATCTGAAGTCAAGAATAATGACTTTTATTGTGGTTGACATCCAAAAATATGAAATTTTGGCTCAGATTTTAGCAATCATCATGGAATTTAACAAGTTTGATTTGCTTTCGCGGGCCGGAAAAAATGATGTGGCGGGCCGGATTTGGCCCGCGGGCCTTGACTATGACACCTGTGCTCTAGACTGTGACATTGACGTGCTACCAAGGGAGATTGCCAAGAGCCCGACAGCAACATGTGAGCAGCATGCCTCAACTTTGGGTAAGTACTTATGACAAAGAGGCCTACATCTGTGTAAGCTGTCAGTTGTACATGAGTGGTCCATCGAAAGGTTTCTTCAGCCGTCAGCTGTACTTCTTTGAAGGTGTCGGACGTGTTTCGCTCCTCATCCAAGAGGCTTCGTTAGCGAACTAAACTTTTGCTGGTAGCTCTGGCCCTGTATATATATATATATATATATATATATATATATATATATATATATATATATATATATATATATATATATATATATATATATATATATATATATATATATCCCTACTGTCCAGAGGTGCTGGTGCCAGACCTCTGTTATGATGGCTACACTGATTACTTCTATTATCCTAACTGATTATGGTCTATGACTGGCCTGATTGCCCCATTCACTCCGGTATGACCTCATCCGAATGACTAAGCCTATGTGGTAACGATATCAGAAGTATGTTGTAAGCATGATCCAAATTAAACCTCACATCACCATGGCGATTTAGTGAAGGGTTTTGCTGTTTTAGAAAAATAGCTTTGTTTACTCCCGTTTTAAACCATCTATTTTCTTTCGCTAAGAGTTTAACCTCACTGTTGTCAAAAGAGTGGTTGCTAGCGTTTAGGTGCATATGTACTACAGACTAAGGCCCACGAGTATTATCCGTGCGATGTTGATAAAGTCTTTTTTTTGAGGATTTGTTTGATGGGCGTGACCGTGATGACAAAAAAAGCAACATTTTATAAAAGAGCAAAACTAGGCCTCCAATTGAAAAAGCCAATCTCCATTGATTTTATTTGTCACGTGTAACGGAGTGATGCATTTGAGCAATGAGCAAGATTGAAAAGAGGATACTTGCCAGTATGAATGAGTTTGTGTGTCTCCAGAGTTGTTCTTTCACTGAAAGTTTTGCCGCACAGCTCACACATGAAGTCCTTTATGCCTATAAAAACACACAGGTAAATATGATGCATTAAATCAACATTTTTTTTTGTTTAAACTAGCAAATTCAAATGGTAACTCACCCGTATGTCGCTTAAAGTGTTTGAGCATGTTGACTTTCTGGGCAAACTTGCGATTACACTCCTTACATTCGTACTCTTTGATCCCCTTGTGTAACTTCATGTGATGCCTGAGGGCATGCTTGGTCTTCATACCTGCACAGGGCACGCAGTATTTTCCATCATGTCGAAACAATTCAAGTCGTACAGGTGCTGATGCACGCAATAAGAGCTGACCTTTCCCACATTCGGCACAAAGGAAGTCTCGGATGTCATCGTGGACCCTCAGGTGCTCCTTCAGCATGTCTTTCCTCGCAAAGGATTTGCTGCACTTGTCGCAGCTGTGGCTTTTCACCCCTGTGGGATGCGCAAACCTTTTATAGCTACTCATATTTAGATTATACCAGATGTATTCACCATGCACTTAACACTTATACGATAAAAGGGATGCTCACACTTTTTCAGCATGGTAGTTAAATTTGAAATGACCAAGTCAAAATTATGTACCCATTATATTTTATATTGAGGATTCTTGTAACTTATGTTGATGTATCACCGCATATGTTGCACAACACAACATAATTGTGTCCATTTTTTTGCACAGCCGAAGCGTTGAAGGCTTCCGTTTTGGTGGCCTCAGTATATCTCTGCTTTTTGCAGATGATGTGGTAATGTTGGGGCTTTCAAGCGGAGCTCTCCAACTCTCTCTGGAGCGTTCTGCAGCCGCATGTGAAGCTGTTGGGATGAGAATCAGCACCTCCAAATCTGAGACAATAGTTCTCAGTCGGAAAAGGGTGGGGTGCCCTCTCCAGGTCGGGGAGGAGACCTTACCTCAAGTGGAGGAGTTTAAGTATCTTGTTCACGAATGAGGGTGTGAGCCACAAAGCGAAGCTCTCAATTTACCGGTCGATCTACATCCCAACGCTCATCTATGGTCACGAGATCCCGGGTACAAGCGGCCGAAATGAGCTTTCCCCGTAGGGTGTCCGGGCTCTCTCTTAGAAATAAATTGAGAAGCTCGGTGATCCGGGAGGTGCTCAGAGTCGAGCCGCTTCTCCTCCACATAGAGAGGAGCCAGATGAGGTGGCTCGGGCATCAGATTAGGATGCCCCCAGGACGACTCCCTGGGACGAGCATGCCCCACTGGCAGGACACCCAGGACTGGAGAGACAATGTCTCCCAGCTGTCCTGGGAACGCCTCGGGATCCCTACTGAAGCTGCTGCCCCCGCGACCCGATCCCCGGATAAGCAGCAGAAGATGGATTGATGGATGGATGGATAGACTTCTTTCTTTCCTTTCCTCTTCGTTTCATAACTTTGCTGCTGTGAAACGTTAATTTCTCTACTGCGAGACAAATAAAGGTACATCCAATCCAAAAACTGGCAGATGAGACAAATGCACTTTGCAAATGTCATAGTGAAAAAAAAGTCAATCTCCCATTCCATATGAAAGTGATACTTTTCATAATAATAATAATAATAATAATAATAATAATAATAATAATAATAATAATAATATTAATAATAAGCGCGTGTTTCAAAACTCTCAAGGGCACTTTACTGTCTTCTTTTTACTTCCACTCTTTTTTTATACATTGCCCATATCAAGAGGAAAAAATAAGTGAAAAAAATAGGATGTAACTAACAAATAGCTTGTTAACCTGGCAACGCTCAGGGATGTTGTTTGAGCATGCACAGTGTATCTAATAATGAGATGTCATAGGCTGACATATAGTTTGTTTCAAAACAACTCAACTTTATTTGTTTCGCGTCAGTTCATGATAATGTCATATCACGTGTCATGCGATCTACCAAAAGTACCTTGGAAATCGACTGGTCGATCGCGATTGACGTATTGAGCACCCCTGCTGTAAAAAGACGAGCGCATTGCAAAGCTTAAAAATCAAACACTGTCCCGCGATATATTTGCATGATCTCACCAGTGTGGATGATTTTGTGTCTCTCCAGGTTACCGATACTGTTGAAGATTCGGCCACAAATTTCGCAGGGATGGATATACCTTTTGAAGAGGGAGAGATAAAGGACATGAAAATGGATGCTGTTTCTGTGTTTCATCACACTCAATGATCCCACACAATAAAGTGCAAACGAACAGAAATTATTTGTCAATACGCTCCTTACTTCTGCACGGCAGGGTCAGGCAGCTGCTCTCTGTGAATGACCAGGTGGGCGTTGTACGTGGCCTTGAGTGCAAAGCGACGGTTGCAGATCGCACAGCCGTAGCCACGCTCTTTGTGCTGCTCTGTAATGTGTTTGAGGTATTCTCGGCCCTTGGCAAACGACATCTGCGGACACGAGCAGAAGTTCGGCCTGAATTCATATGGGACCACATTGATCATGTGATTGGCCCAGCGGGAGGTCAGGCTCACTTGACATTTCTTGCAGTTGTACTTGTGGTGCTCAGGGTCATCATCATCATCTTCTTCATCATCTTTATCGTCGCTATCGCCCGCCGAAATGCCGATCTTTTTAATGAAGTCCTCTCTCTCCTGCTCATCCATTAAGGCTATATCCTGCGACCAAAAAAAACATGGATTATGAAAACCTGAGATTTGAACATTTGGGAAAAAAAAACATGTCTGCATGAAGTATTTGTAATTTAATTACTTTAATCATATTGTCATTTTATGACTGCAACAATTACATTTGGCGAGAGATTTTTCTAGTTCTGCTAAGAGCTAAAGTACTGTAGGCTGTAATGGTTGAATAATTAATTGCTTTTCTTTATATATTATTATGTTTTGATGAACTAAATTTCTTTTTTGTAACCGAGTACGACAAGAGTTGGGTTTTGTTGGCCAGTTTGATGCATTTTTTTCTTTTTAGCAGCATAAAGCAAAATATACACAACCAATTGACATAATGTTAAGAATATATTCAATTGTTGTTGACAATCAAAATATAAATTCAAGAGATGCATATAAATTTTACTTTCTACAGCCCATTTTTATTTTAGCTTTGCGAGCGGCAGTGCGGGCAAAAAGTTGAGCTTGAAGATGTATGGCCTTGCGCTGTGGTTTACTGTGCATGTGTTTATTTATTTTTTTAAACTGAACGAGTCTGAAGTACATGTTTTGCAATTTTTGGCTTAGAGTTTTATTGTGGATTATTGAGTCATTTTCTAGTTCTAGTAACAAATTTTAAAAAATCCAAAGGAGCAATCATCTTGAAAAAAAATTAATGGTGATTGGACAGTCTATGGCAAGGGTGTCAAAGTCATGTTTTGCCGCGGACCGCATTGTAGTTATGGTTTCCTCTTGAGGGCCGTTATGAATTTGGGGAAACCATTAGAATGTTTCATCTCCTCCACATTTTACATATAGAGTGCAAAACAAATTAACTCGTTCACTGCCAGACAATATGCAAAACTGTGTCCATTCAAGTGCAAGGTTTTTGTCATTTTCACTCAAATTCCAGGACCCACTGAATATTGAGTTTTAGGACAACATAAACATTCAATGCAGCGTAAGAAACCTTAGACTCGCTTCTTTCATCAGAAAAAAAGAGTTAATTCCTAATTTGTAAGGGTCATGGGTAATATGAGCTGCAAGTGGGGGCGGCTGTACAAAAGGCAAATGCTGCCCCCCCCGTGGAAGGGAAAAACATTGCCAGAGGTCTGACCAGTGCACCCCCCCGCAGGAAAAACCAAAACTCAAACAAATTTGGGAATGGCACTCCACGTCATATTTTCTACATATTTTCTACATGCGACAATTTGGAATTTTAGTTCAGACTTTTGCAAGCATGATGGAACTTAAAAAATGATGTGGCGGGACAGATCCCCGGACCTTGACTTTGACAACTGTGGTCTATGAAAGGAAACCTAATCTTCACAATCTAAATAAACAACCACTGTAACTATAATTACACTGATTTTTCGAAGAGGCTGCAAATGGGCAAACAGATCAATGGCCGACCTTGAAGTGAACGTGAATATGATCTCGCAACACGTCCACTCGGAAGAACTTGCGACCGCAGATCTCACAAGTGTACTTCTTATCGCCGTGAGTGAGCAGATGTTTGTTCATGTTACTTCGGCAGGAGAACACCTGTTCATACATTTGAGAATAAAACGTCAACTCCAGAGGTCCTGTGCGACTTGCTGTATGAGCAGGTCGAGAGCTCACCTTGCCACAGATAGGACACGGCGAGGGTTCCTTTCTATACTTGGTGGCTTCTTCTCCATTGGTATCCAAGTCTTCTCTCTTCATGTGCTTTGGCCCTGTTTAAATGTCATATTATATTAGGTCTTAAAGAGAACAGATTATGGGAGAAAAATGATTTTGTGAAGAATATGCCAGTGATGGCTTCAGCATACGTTTGCAGTCTTGACCTGAAAGGAGCCTAAGAGACTGTTATGACAACACAAAAAGTTAATATATTATAGCATATTGTTTATTTTTTTAATTGTAGTTTTTATAGTCACCTACGGGTATTTTCTTGAAAAGCTACTAGATTGGCAACACTGAAGAGTCACTCACTTCATCGCATTCCCTACTTCTGCTGCAGCCATCATAGTTACGGACATTATGCAGCATTTACACGAGGCAGAATTGCGCCTCCAAACTGAGTCATTTGAACCACAGTGTTACAAGTGGATATTCGGTCAGATGTAATTCTTTGCCTCGGAATGGTCGAATACCCATACCATGCAGGTTTTGGTATCAGGATAATGCCAGCCTCGCAGAAGATGCTGATATCAGTCGACGATACTTGTCACTCCTGCTCTCTTGTGGCCATTCTATGATTAGGCAGTAAATGGCATGCATGGCTGGTAAAATGTTTTTCTAAATTCTAAAATCTGAACTACATCCATAGCGGTGGAGTGATCTGGACAAATTTCCCTGTCGTAGACATACTAACAAAGGTGTAAAAAAAAGTCCAAGATGGCGACCGAGTAGGCAGCCGTCAGTAAGTGCTCTCACAAGCTTTGCTTTTTTTGTTGTTTTCATTTTGTTTTGTTGTGCGTCGCGTTGTCTCTTTTCGTCAATGGAGGCTACAGCTTCGTGTTTTCTTTCAACATTTAGCTTGTAGCAGACGTGAGCATTCCACCATGACGTCCCTGATCCACTGGTGAAAAGGACGCTTTGATCCTCTCCTCATTCATTTAGAACTGCTTCCTTCATACAACAAAGAAGGCGCAGAAAGCTCTTCAAATTGAATGACTGTCTGTGTTTTTTGTGTTGTGTCACATTCTTTGTTATTTAGTTTTGGTGGTTGTTGTTGTTTTGACTTCAAGATGGCGCCGCGAGAGTGGCTACCTTTACAGCAGCTCCCGTATTTTGTTTATCTACTTCTTCCTTTCCTTTACTCTCAACACGTTGCTGATTTTAAATCTAAATTTCCCCACTGCGAGACTAATAAAGGCTAATCCAATCCAAAAACCACCTGCATTGTGACAGTTGGATATGAGCGTCAGTGCCTACTATTAAAATGTGGACAACTTGTTCTCTCTGCTCAAATTTGTATGATTATATAAAAAACGAGCAGTCTGGTACCACCTTGATTTTAATTTGAGCCAGGAAAAATACCCTGAAGCGTACAGCGCACTGAAAGACAATTACAGGAATTTCTTGAGCAAACCGACCCATACGGCGATATTGTACTTCTTCGGATGTGACCCAGGCTAATTTGAACAGACAGGTATCAGAACAGCGGACGCGCCATGTCACACAGCCCACACGTTTCTAAGAAGTCCCTGATCTTGTATGATTAAACACCCCACCACTGTTTCAAGAACGACACCCCTTAAAAGGTATTGCCACTCTCACCAATGCCGTGCCGCCTGTGGTGCTCTTGCATGACGTCTTTGCGGTAGAACATCTTGTTGCAGATTTCACAGGAGTAGAGCTTCTCTCCGTGTTTCTTTTTGTGTTTGGACAGGTTGCTGTTAGTGGAGAAGAAGCGGGAGCAGATATCGCACTGGAATGTCTTGTCGTCTAGAGAAAAGTGGATAGTTAAAGCAATTCATTTTGGACAGTCTATTCAACAATTTGATGAATGCATTGAGCATGAATAGGGGTTTATTGGCAAGTATTTGGAGGTTTTAGTTAAGGATTTTGAATCTTAAATAAACAAAAAACGGACAGAAAGTCCTTACCTGTCCTGCAATTGTGGAATTTTAAGGCATTTTCCAGGCGGAAGGATTTTTCACAAGTGTTGCATTTGTATTTGTATTCAAGGTCAGGCTGTTTGATGCACAAAAACATTTTTAACAAGGCGTGTAACCAGAGAAGCAACATTTCCATTTAAATATTTCTGCATCATGACCTACCACATTTTTACTGTGCTTGTAAGAGATGTGCTGCTTCAGACTCTCCTTTCGACTGAACAACTTGTCACACTCGTCACACTTGAACAGTTTATCACCTGGAGACATGAAAGATGAAGATTTTAATCGTACTTCCCGAATATAGGCCAAGTGACTAATCGCTGTTACAAAAGCCAAAGTAAAACTGTACCAGTACCGTGTGATCGGATATGACGGTTCAGGTTACTACTGTTCTGAAAGACCTTGTTGCACAGGGAGCAGCGGTACACCCTCTTGTGCTCTCGGACTTTGTGTCTCTTGTGCATAATTCCGGCTTCCGAAGGCCCAAGATGTCGTCGGTTTTTCTCCGGTGCAACCGTTAACTCGGAACTCAGCGAATCTGAGCTCGCCACGGGTGGCTTCACATCTGCACACATGAAGAAAAGCAATGGAGAAATCAATACTGTGTAATGTAAAGATGGACCTAAAATTCTGTGAACACTGACAGTTGTCATCTATTTTGCTTATTGAAAAGACAACCGAAGGCAAACGATGTTGCAATAATATGTTCTTTGTGCCCTCATTCCTCGAAACCACATGTGTCAAAGTCAAGGGCCGGGGGCCAGATTTGGCTCGCCACACCATGTTATTCGGCCCGCGAAAGCAAATCAAGCATGTCAAGTTCCATGATGCTTGCTAAAGTCTGCACAAAAATTTCAAAGTGTCGTATGAAAACCACAATAACAGGCATTATTCTTGACTACAGAAATGAAAACTTGTTATTTATCAATTTGTTGTGCGCTCTGGATGTAATATATGGAGGGGATGAAACATTCTAATGGCTTCCCAATTGTTATATGAGAGGGGGGGGGGAAACTATAGTTATAATGTGGCCCGCTGCAAAAAACTGAGTTTGACACCCTTGCTCTAAATACTAGATATTAATCGACATTACATTTGTGTAATAAGAAGGAAGATTAATCAGTCTATTTTAATACATCTCAGGGGGCTTCCATTTCAGCCTTCTAACACCTCAGATGTTGACTGAAGTAGAAGTCCAATTTGAGGGGGAAGGGGCAGACATGACCATTGTTGCAGACATTTTCCCCTTGAGTTACATGATGTCATTAAAACACAAACACTCCTTGGTGATTTCAACATACACCTCAGAAATACTCAGTGGCTTTAGCGTTACTCAACATGTGACGTTTACCATCCGCACTCTGGACCTTAACTGCCCTCCAGGATTAAATTCAGACCGTGTCTCTGGCTCCAATCACCGCCAACAATAATAGCACATTCATCTCAATCAAGAACTTCCCATCCCAAACTGCCCCTTTTGGCGATTGTGTCCTTCAAGGATCAATGCTCAGTCCTCTTTGCATCATCCTTGTACTCTTGAGAAGGTGGACCAGGAACAACAACAATGCAATCATTTTTACATATCTTACATTTGCGATTCAGATCACAAAAAATGGTACAGATTTGATTGACAAGCAGCAGATAATTTTTTTCCCCTCACCTTTGCTCTTGCTTGCAGAGGCAACAGGTCGAGCCCTGCACCCTTTGGCTTTCCTTCCACGAGTTACTCCTCTCTTTACAGGAGCCTGAGCAGTGGAGGAGTGAAGCTCCTCACTGGGCCCCTCTGTGCTTTCCTCCTGTGGTCGTAATGAGTCTTCTGCAAGCTCAATGGAGGCCGTCGCCTGCCTGACAGCTTCTGTCGTGTGAGATGAAAGCCAAAAACAACAAACACCAAAGAACAGAGTGACTAAAAACCACTTTGTTGTTTCATATAAACAAAGAGCCAGTGGTCTGGACCATTTGTGAGTACGCCTTTTTAAGTAGAGTCAATGGGACTTATTTTGTTTAATAATAATACATTTCATTTATATATTAAAACTAGCAGCGGCAGCCACATGTGCCAGCGTTTACTCAACCCGGAAGTAACTCAATATTGTAGATAGAACGCTAGCTAGCCAGCCAATAGCTGTTTCATGTCACAAAGAGGGTACAGCAAGTGCTGAAGAATGAATGACTCTCTGTGTCTTTATGTTGTCATTCAGTTTTTTTGTTTTTTTTTACTTCAAGATGGTGCCGCGACAGTGGCTGCCTTTCCAGCTGCTCCTGTATTTTGTTTTTATACTTCTTTTTTCCTATTCCTTTCATAACTTTGCTTCTGTGAAGTGTAAATTTCTCCACTGGGAGACGAATAAAGGTACATTCAATCCAATCCAAGAGATAGCTAGCTACATAGGTAATAGCTAGCTGGCTAAATAGCTAGACAGCTAATAGATAGCAAATAGATAGCGAGGTAGCTAGCTAGACTGTCATAATGATGTAACCCTAAACATTAATTTAGATCAATACTTTTGAGGTTTAATAGACACCGGCCATAACATTTAGTACACTTCCACAATATAGCTGAGGAACTGTGTCCTTGCATTTCTTAAAATGAGCCCCTACCCTCCAATAAAGGCATGTTTTTTCAGTCATTGACATGGCTTAGTCAGTGGTGGGCCGTCGAGGCCTGCAAGGCCTTCTCTGCTGGCCTAAAAATATCTGAATCATGGACTAATGTTAATTATATTTTGTCCATGAATTCTTATTTGGGATGCACACAAGGAAAGGTTCATAACACCTTTTCCAAGGGGACAAAAATGCCTGCTTCAGATCAAATTTGCAGCTGATCCACTGAACCACTGCACTGTCATGACTAAATAGTAACCACATTTTTTTTAAATGAACCATGGTGTACGATAACCATAGGTTTATGCCTGTTTGATGGTTAAGTCAACAAGCAAAGTACAGTGATACCTCAGTTTACAAACGCTTTAGCTCACAAACCTTTTGCCTTATGAACATTAAATTCGCGCGAGTCTAATATTGGCATACGAACTAGTTTTCGGCGGACGAGCCAAACCACACAGTGCCGCGGTGGCTGGTGGACTAGTTTTACACACCCCCTTTGAGTGCAGACGTGTTTTGTTATCAAATGGTACTTTTGCTGTTATAGGACCGAAAAAGACCCCACCACAGGCTACTGTTAAGCCAAAGAGGACACAAAAGAAAATTACGGTCGAACAGAAGAAGGAGATCATCGAGAAACACGAAGGAGGTGTGTATTTGTGTGACTTAGCGTCCCAGTACCAGTCCGCTAAGTCGACCATTGCTACGTGTGGCAAAGGCTGTTTCTGTGTTGTCTAATCAACGCTCTCAGGCAATAGAAGAGGTTGAAAAATTTCTGATGATTTGGATTGACGAAAAGCAGCTAGCAGGGGACCGTCCGTGTGAGTGAGAGTATTATCGCTAAGAAAGCACAGCAACTTCACTCGGATATCATCAAGAGTCAACTACATCAACGACCATCACAAAGGTAAATAAAATGACTTTATTATACAGTACAGTTTGTTTTTTTAATTACAATAAATAGCACATTTATTATACATAAAATAAGGTATATTTTGTGTAGCTTTAAATCTTATTTAGTAGAAAATTATGTTTTATGGGGACCTGGGAACGGATTATTCTCATTTTTAATGGTTTCTTATGGGAAGAAATGCTCGGTAGACGAACTTGTCACCTTACATGCACTTTCTGGGAACCAATTAAGTTTGTAAACTGAGGTATCACTGTATTGACTCAGATTATAAAAAAAAGTCAAAGATTTAAGCACCCTTTGAAACCGAGTGAAAAATGTTACTGTTATATAACGGCATCTATAAATTTAAGGATTGGCTTTATGACTCCTTGTTACAACACAGGAAGTCATGATGCATTTTCATAAAGACCAAGTTAGCACTGCCCAGACAGTCAATCACTTACATAGTTGCTTAGAATTGCTTGGAACTGGATTACCTGCATTTTTGTAGTTCATCACAGGGGTTGGAGAGGAGCTGGCTTTCACGTAAGTCTCTGAACAGAAAAAAAACCCCAACCTGGTTATTATTTAAAATACAGTACCATTCAATTATTATAATGATATGAACCTTGTGGTGGAATGGGCGGGACTGGAAGCTTGAGTAAAGGCTTCTCCATCTTTTTGGCATAGAAAGCTCCATACCAGACCCTCAACTCTGCTCCTGGCAGAACATCCTGCTCAACAAATGGCAGAAGCAGAAAGGGTGAGCTTTTTCTATATACACGCACGCACACACACACACACGCACACACAGACACACACACACACGCACACACACACAAAATACAATACATACTGATTTATATTGCGCTTTAACAACAGCTGAAATTGTAACAAAGCGCTTACAATGGACAACTATCATATACAAGAAATAAAGCAGTCACAAAGATAGAAAGCACTAGGGCGTAAAGCCAAGATAAAATCGGAACACACAAGGGTATTGGGATTGGGTATGCGTACACACCTGGGATGTGTTGAAAAACAATTCATCGTCCTGCTGGTAAGCTGTTAGATTCTGGTGTTGGTGGTCTGTGGCAGGCCGTACCAGCATCATCCAATTGCAGTCATCTTCACTACTGCAGTCAAAACACACCACAAGCCCATCCTTCTGGAATATCTGCTCATCCGAGGAGAGAGATATAGTGAGACCAACGTCGCTAACTGCAAATATCGCCGAAACCACATGAACATACTTTCAATGGAAACAATCCATCTTTGTCTAAAACGGGCACCCGCTTCGCCTCAAAGGGTCCAAAACGAGTCCTTTTCACCAAGCGTCGCTGGACGAAAACTCCCTCGCCGCCTTCTGCCACTGGCTTGATCTCCAGGCTATTTGGGATTGAGGAACTGAAATAAGAATTGGGTACACAGGGACATTGCGATGAGAGCTATTACATATGAGTTTTGACAGACATTATCAAAGCTGCACTCACGTAGTGATAGATGGTATTGTGTGCGCGTGTAAAAAAGTGTGTGCGTGTGTAAAGTTAATGGTTGTTTAAATCTCACATTTTCCTCCATGTTAAAATACGTCCATTTAGTCTGAGTTTATAAACCAGTCAGCCTTTTTTGACATTATTGGCAATGTATGTACATGTGATATGTATAAGTTGCAGGAAAGACCGCTTCACTGAGCACCCCTATTATTGTGAGAGTGCTTCTTTGTTACATGTACACCATGTACGAAATAAAATGTCCAGTGGGTGTGCATTATCAAAAATTATACATCAAACACATACTTCATCTTGAAATGAAAAATCTTCTTTTTTCCTTTCGGCTTTTCCCTTGAAGGGGTCGCCACAGCAAATCTGTGTCCTCCATCTTTAGAGGTTTGATCTGCATGTTTGTTTTGGCCAAGCTTTTACGCCGGATGCCCTTCCTGACACAACCCTCTGTATTTATCCGGGCTTGGGACCGGCACAAGAAAACTTATGGCCCTTTGTGGCTACAGAACAAGCAACTTGCTCAGTAAAAGGCTCCCAAACACAAAATGGTCTTTGTTAACTAACTACCCCAAAAAAAATCATGTAAAATTATGTGAAAAACGAATTAGTCGTTACTCTGGTCTGATGATCAGCTGTCACTAATTTGCTTTTCATATTAATAATGCTATCGTACCAACTAGAAAAAATATCATAATGGAATAATAATAACAATAACTGTCCACTGTACCTGTCTACTAGTGATGAGAATTCCAGCTCTTTTTAAAGATCCGTTTTTTTGGCTCGGCTCACTAAAGAGATCCGGCTCTATGGCTAATAAATGGCTCCTCAGTTTTTTGTGTTGCTTAAATTAATTAACTACCAAAAATCATGTAAAATGA
Source organism: Hippocampus bargibanti (assembly GCF_051943395.1). Lineage (NCBI taxonomy): Eukaryota > Metazoa > Chordata > Actinopteri > Syngnathiformes > Syngnathidae > Hippocampus > Hippocampus bargibanti. Next base: position 4,708,504 of record NC_142749.1, on the reverse strand, counting down.
TATAAAAAATACAATAATCAAATATTTGTATGTATATCGCTTGATTTATATGTGCATAGAGAGCACTTTCACTTTCCATGTGGTTACTCTGGTCTGATGATCAGATGTCACTAATTTGCTCTTCTATTACTAATGCTATCAGACCAACTAGTAAAAATATCATAATTGAATAATAATAACAGCATAATGTGATAACATTTGTCCACTGTACCTGTCGACTAGTGATGAGAATTCCAGCTCTTTTTAAAGAGCCGGTTCTTTTTGCTCGGCTCACTAAAAAGATCCGGCTTTTTTGCCTCTTAAATGGCTCCGCAGTTTTTTTGTTGCTTAAATTAATTAACTACCAAAAATCCCGTAAAATTATGTGAAAAATGAAATACTCGTGTACAAAAATACACTATATCAAATATTTTTATTGATATGGCTTGATTTATATGTGCACAGAAAGCATCCACGAACTTTCACTTTCCCAGTGGTTATTCTGGTCTGATGATCAGCTGTCACTAATTTGCTTTTCATATTAATAATGCTATCATACCAACTAGTAAAATCAGCCTCTCAAACTAGATTTATAATATGACCTAGTGAAAGATTTTGAAGTTCTGTACAATGAGGTTCAATGTCAGTTTCGCACTTCTGCTTGTTTTACCATGCAAAACTCAAAAAAAGAGTGATGAATTCCAGTCAAATGTTAAATTAGGTGCATGCTCACCGGGCCCGACTGAGGACAAAAGAGTCCTGGACAGTCACCAAAGGTCCTAATTCGGGGCACTCAGAGTCATGGTACTGCCCGCATTCTTCACACCCTGTTTTTCTCACACACACACACACATACAAACAAACAAATAAACACACAGATAAACACACACCTACACACATGCCAATGTATGTACAGTATATGTATAAATAATATAATATATATCATAATCTAAATGTATAACAATCTAGTCCCGTGACTGTAAAGCGTCCTTGAGAGTTTTGAAAGGCACTTAGAAATTATATATATAGTATATACTATATATATATATATATATATATATATATATACACAGTATATACATATTCGCATATATATACACACGCACACACGCACACACGCACAGGCACACACGCTCACATACTAGCCTAATGTGGAACCTATACTGTACAATTCTATACTCACAGATGCACTCCTCTGGAGTCTGAGCAGCCATTCTGTAACCCTATCAACAAATAAAGGGAACGTTGAAACAAGAAGGGAGCCAAAGTGTTGCCAATTGTCATATGAGAGAGGGGGAAACAGACGGTATCTACTGATATAAATGAAATGATGCGTCTGCAAATACATTTTAATGCGAGCATGGAGCTGGACTGAATGCTCAAACAAAACAGTAAACAACACGAACCAACTGACATACTGTAGTTGCAGCCAACATGTTAACGTGTACAGTCAGAGTAGATCCAGGATTTCAACGCTCCCAAAGTGTAGCCGGGTTTTAACTCCGATCTGAGCGTCTCGTCTCGAACAAAAATGTAACAAAGAACAGGCGGCATGGCGGATGGACGGGAGACGCAAAGCGCCAAACCGGAGTCGCAGTGCCTCCGCGTCCAGCAAACAGCAATGGAGACGACGAGGGAATCTCGCAACGAATCAAACGACCCGCCGACACGTTTTCTATTCAACTGTGGCAAGAATATGCCGGAATTTGACGTACATTGAGGGAGAAATATCTTACCTTTTCTGGAAAAGAGACTTCATTTATCAAATCCTGACTCCGGGTTCCAATCCGCTCCAGAAACAGCGCAGGACCGGAAACGATGCGCCTGTTGCATTTTGGGAGTTGAAGTCAAATAATCCACCATTGAACCTTTATTTCTGTAATGTTAAATTACCGTAGTCGAATTCTAACAGAGGGCAGCCCGGTAGTCGAGTGGTTAGCACACCGGCTTCACAGTGCAGAGGTCGCCGGTTCGCATCCCGGTCCGGCCTCCCTGTGTGGAGTTTGCATGTTCTCCCCGGACCTGCGTGGGTTTTCTCCGGGTCCTCTGGTTTCCTCCCACACTCAAAAAAAATGCATGACAGGCAGATTGACCACTCCAAATTGTCCCTCGGTGTGAGTGTGACAGTGACTGTTGTATGTCTTTGTGTGCCCTGCGATTGGCTGGCAACCAATTCGGGGTGTCCCCCGCCTCGTGCCCGAAGACAGCTGAGATAGGCTCCAGCAACCCCCGCGACCCTAATGAGGAATAAGCGGTACGGAAAATGAGATGAAATGAGATGAAAGAATTCTAACAGAGTTTTAAAATTACAATACAATGAAATTATTTAAATGTTAATTTGTTGCAATACAATTCACAATGCATGTATTGTATAATTGTATCGCATGCTTACAATATGTTTATGACAAAGGATGGTGCATGGAGTTTTGAGAAAAACAACCACTACGTTTAATGAAAATGTATTGTCCGGATGTATAATAATAATAATAATAATAATAATAATAATAATAATAATAATAATAATAATAATAAAATAATAAATACATTTCATTTATAAGCTACTTTAGTGCCAATAAATCTTTTTAAAAACGGACAGAATCCGTGCAAGTGTGTTCTTTGCATACATCCCATTTAGTATTTGCAATCCATGTTTAAAAAAATCCACTATCCAAAACTAACCCAACAAAAGATTTTAACACATCTACTAAAACTAAACACATCGTACAAGACCCCCCCCCCCCCCCCCCACACACACACGCAAAGTGCTCTTAATAAAACATTTTATTTTAAGCGTCTTTCAAAGCTCTCAAGGACACTTTAGTCACAGACAAGCATTGGTACTATAATAAACAAAACAATTACTAAATAGAATACAATAAGTAAAATACAATTACAAATAGAAACAAGCGAAAGAGCGACACAGAAAATTCTATTTTAAATAGGTGCTTTTTGAGATGGGATTTGAAGGTGGGAAGAGAATCGATGTTACGAATTTTGGGGGAAAGTGAGTTCCAGAGTTTGGGGGCAGAGCAGCTGAAGGCTCTGTCACCCATCGTGCTGAGACGGGCAGGGGGGCACACAGAGGTGGAGGGAGGAAGAGGATCTGAGGGAACGAGAGGGAATAGAAATTTGAAGGTTAGATAGGTATGGGAGGGGCAAGGTTATGGATAGCTTTAAAGGACAACCAACGCCACTTTTTTATTTCCTAACTGACATCAGAAAAACGTTTTATAGCATCTAAAATACCCAAAACACGCAGTATGATATTTTATTCAGATGCAAAACACCAATAAAAATGACTTAAAGTGTCCAAAATCTGAAAAAAATGGAGCTGCGAATTGGGCATTTTCAGAAAGTCCCGTCCCCCGTTCGTGACGTCACGCCAAGAGGTCTTGCATTGCTGGAGAATCAAAACAATGGCTTCAGATTCGGAGAATATGCTTTCTTGTTACACATCCACTTATGAATATGATTCAAATAGTTCTGAAGAAGAAAGCATACATGTTTGCAACCGATTAAAAAATGTATTCCGTGTCATTTTGAGGCATCAGGGGTGGGAAATGTCGCACCCAAAGGAGGCAGAAAATGGCGACAAAGCCGTGTCGGGAATTAGTCAGCCCGTTTCCACAGGCTGATAAATTCCTTCCATGGAGCTTGGTCGCCCTCTTCTGACGGCTTTTTGGTGCAACACGAGGTTTTCAGACCAAACAAGTACAGCAAAATACATTGACGTGATGGAAGGACTGCAACAATGTCTTTTCTTCGGTCAGGGGCGTTCCTTCAGTGACATCACGTACGGACTCGTGACCAACTCAAAAACAAGATTTCCTGAATATTCAGCGCGAGTCTTTAAACGTAAAATATAGCTATATGCGGTGGAATCTTTGTAAAATACGCTCAGTAGAAGTCATTTGAAGCCATTTTACAAATTATGGACACAACTTGTCCAGGGACGTCGGTTGTCCTTTAAATGTATAATGAATAATTTTGAAGTTGATTCTATATTTGACCCGGGGGTGATGTGGTGAAAGGATGACATTCTGGTGATGATCCGGGCTGAAGAATTCGGGACGAGTTGAAGTTTGTGAAGAAGTTTCTGAGGGACACCAAGGAGAAGTGAATTGCAATAGTCTATCCGGGAGGTGACAAGACTATGAACGAAGATAGCAGTGGTGTGAGACGGGCGAAGATGATTGATATTGCGTAGGTGGAAGTACGCAGATCGGGTTATTTGTATAAAATCTACCTTTTTGAAGACAACACAAAATTGCTGAACAACCAGTCAAGCACAATAACTCATTTCTACATTTTTCACTCAACCTAACTCACTCAAAATGCATTATTTGGGTACTAGGTTGTACATATTGTCATCAGATTTTTGGGGTTTGCCATTTTTTTTTTAAATCACCTTTTTGTTGTTTTTAATTACAGGGGCACTCAGTATGAGGTCTGCCCTCAGGCTGTCAATTGCCCATACCTGAGTTATATGTATATAAGGTTACAAATGACATGAGAACAATCAACACAACAACTCAATCAGTATTTATTGCTGAAAATATCATGATTTGACATGGTTAGGCTTAACCTGTAGCAATAATACAGCTGATATTATCTTCTGCACCTGCCACACAAGTTGTTCCAAACCACAAAAATAAAATAAACTAAAATACACAGCCCTTTTATTTAGTAAGGTAGTGCAAAGAGGTTACTGACACTTGTAAAAAGTGAACACCTTTTTTTTCTTCCAAAGAAGCAGGAGTCGCTGCCAGGAGAGCGACCTATATTGTCGTCAGGGCCCAACAGTACACATTTTAGGACAAATATGCTGTTACTGCAGTGGAAACATAATGAAATGCAAATGCTTTCAAAAAAATATTCACCGGCATTAACATGGCAGTCCAAGTCTTTTTAGGTGCAGACTTTAGGATGCAATTGGGGATGATGTACGGACACAGCGGAATGTCCATCTCAGTTCTTCCTTTAGTGCTCCCAACGATCGAGCCAAAAGCAGAGTCGTTATTTTCTGGAGCGCATTTGTGGCAAAATGTATTGAACTACTGTAAGGCAATCTTAGCGCTGCATTCTTTTGCATCTTACTAAATGAAAGAATGAAGGTCTAGTAGTCACTATAGCCTGCAGACACACCTTTTACAAGAATGATAAAAAAAGATACAATCATCAGCTGTATTTCTTTATATGTTCAATGGTGTTCAGACATCGGACGGTAAAAACAATTAAGCGTAGGAGTGTGCCTGTCATGCCAAGGAAGTGGAAGATTAAATAGAAAATGTTTAATTTTGTGAAACTCATTAGCATAGTTTTAGTGATGTCACAGTTGCAAGATGATGGTCAGAAAGAAATTTTAGCATACATCATTAAAATTAAAAAGTGTTGGGAATATGCAATACATTTGCATTTTCCAAAACACACAAAAGACACGTTATCCTCCCAACAGTGTTCTGAGTTGTTGTCTATCTGATGTCATTTGTCATTATTTTGTTTTAATCCCACTGTGCATTTAACATGGTGACATTGCATGGCTGATATTTATTTTGATGTTATAAGTGTTTCTGTATTTTAAAATCACACACATATGAGTAAAACTGAAAATACCTGGATGCATAAAAATGTGTTTCAATACCATATTTAGTAGTATAGTATTTGTGCTCCCAAGTGGGCATACAATTTACACCGAGAATTCAATGCAATGCATAATCTCCCTTTGTGAATAATTTTGCGCAGTCATTGCACTGAAAATAGAAAATAACAGTACGGTATATTGAAAACTGTGCAAATCCTCCGATGCTACTTGTGTCTTTGTCATTGGTTCTCTTGCTCTATCATACGAAAGCTATGGTTCACAGCAGGGATGGTTGAAATTGCAAACTCAACATCAGGGAGGGAGAGACAAAGGCCCACATAAACCCCATCTGTCAGTAAGAAGGCCACACGAGCACTCTTAGAAGACGGCATAAAACCAAAATAAGGAAACAGGCGAAATAATATCTTCTGAAATCAAATGAAACTATGCCCACTCGCACACAGTTGCACTGAAACATCAGGCAGTGGTGAAAGTGCATCCGCTGTCAAGTTTTTGGGATAAATATTGCTGGTGCGCCGCTCTGCTTGGCCATGGAAGACGAAAATCCCAAGGACGTATACTGTGCAAGTATGAGGTGGTAGTTGTGCAAGGGGCGGATGTCACGCAGGTAGCTGCCCAATTGAGGCGGCGCCGTTGGCTTTACTTTTGATTTTGCGGCTGAGCATGCGACTCAGCGTGGCCGTTTTGCTGGCCCGCTCAACGGTGCCAGGAGACTCCAAGTAGACCAGGTCATTGTGCGACTGGCTCATCCCAGGGTCCTTGCGCTGGTGCCGCCGCCGGAAGAACCGCTTGGCGCTCTTCTGAAGGAAGCTGCCTATTGTTCAGAACGGGGGAGAAAGTAAGTTTTGTAATTTCTTTCTTTTTTTTGCATTAACGCAACGTAATGATATGGGGCACATGAATGCATGTGTGTGTTGAGAAATTCTGGTTATCAATATTGCAATAGACAAACAAACAAAAACATAATATATGGATACATGGATGCATTATGTTCATATATGTTATTACCAGTATGTTCAGCGGCCTTCGACTGCCCCCGACCCACCCACACACACACACACACACACACACACACACACACACACACACACACACACACACACACACACACACACACACACACACACACACACACACACACACACACACAAAGGCAATCACAGTGGACATGCAAAGTCTACACAATTTCTCAACTTTTTACCACTATTAATGTTATAATAACATATAGTAACCAGTAAAACTACACACAACTTTCAATGGGGATGTGGCTTTGTTCAGAATATCCATCCTTACTTCAAGTGATGTTAAATAGTAGTCAGCACAAACCTGCCACAATGTAAAGTGCCATTTATTAATCCAACTGGAAGGTCAGCTGTCCTAGTATACAGTGATACCTTGGCTTATGAACGCTTTAGCTCACAAACTTTTCACTTGATGAACATTAAATTTGCGAGAATATAATCTTGGCATTTCGGCGGACGAACCAAACCACACAGCGCCACGATGGCTGGCGGACACGTTTTCGGCGGATGAACACCAAACCATATGGTCGAATAGCGCCATGGTGGCTGGCAGACTAGTTTTCCACACCACCTTTGAGTACAGACGTGGTTTTCTATCAATTGCAGTACTTTTGCTATTATGGGACCGAAAAAGACCCCACCACAGGCTAGTGTTAAGCCGAAGAGGACATAAAAGAAAATTACGGTCGAGCACAAGAAAGAGATCATCGAAAAACACGAACGAGGTGTGCGTTTGTGTGACTTAGCGTCCCAGTATCAGTATGCTAAATCGACCATTGCTACGTATGGCTAAGGGTGTTTCTGTGTTGTCAAAGCAACGGTCTGCGGCAATAGAAGAGGTTGAAAAACTTCTGTTTATTTGGATTAACAAAAAGCAGCTAGCCGGGGACCGTGTGAGTGAGGGTATTATCGCTGAGAAAGCACGGCACCTTCACTCGGATATCATCAAGAGGGAACTACCTCAACAACCATCACAAAGGTAAATAAAACGAATTATACAGTCGTTTATTTCTTTAATTACAATACAATAGCACATTTATTATACATGAAATAAGGTATACAGTAAAGTCTCGTTATATCGATATCGGATATATCGATATTCCCGGTTATATCGATACTATTTCTATGCACGCACGGAGAAAATTACATACAAACAGGGTCGGATATATCGATAGTCCCGGTTATATCGATATTTTTTCGGACTCCCTTGAATATCGATATAATGAGACTTTACTGTATTTTGTGTAGTTTTAAGGCTTATTTAGTAGGAAATTATGTTTTATGGGGACCTGGGAAGGGATTATTCTCATTTTTAATCGTTTCTTATGGGAAATAAATGTTTGGCAGACGAACGTTTTGCCTTCCACACACTTTCTGGGAACCAATTAAGTTTGTAAGCTGAGGTATCACTGTACTCACAGTTTTTTCCTTTAGATCAGACACCTGACAATTAGATTTTTGGAACAGTGTCGGAAAATCGAGCCTCAGATTGAGGAGGAACAGTGTGGTTTTCGTCCCGGCCGCGGAACAGTGGACCAGCTCTACACCCTTAGCAGGGTCCTCAAGGGTGCATGGGAATTCGCCCAACCAGTCTACATGTGCTTTGTGGACTTGGAGAAAGCGTTTGACCGTGTCCCTTGTGGAGTTTTGTGGGGGGTGCTTCGTGAATATGGGGTACAGGAGCGCCTGATACAGGCCGTTCGGTCCCTGTTCACGAATGAGGATGAAAGGAAGCGAGAGGTCGACAGGCGGATCGGTGCTGCGTCTGCTGCGATGCGGACTTTATACCGATCTGTCGTGGTGAAGAAGGAGTTGAGCCAAAAAGCAAAGCGTCCCAACCCTCATCTATGGTCACGAGCTATGGGTTGTGTCCGAAAGAACGAGATCCCGGATGCAAGCGGCCGAAATGAGCTTTCTCCGTCGGGTGTCCGGGCTCTCCCTTAGAGATAAGGTGAGAAGCCCGGTCATCCGGGAGGAGCTCAAAGTCGAGTCGCTTCTCCTCCACATCGAGAGGAGCCAGATGAGGTGGCTCGGGCATCTGATTAGGATGCCACCAGGACGCCTCCCTGGTGAGGTGTTCCGAGCATGCCCCACTGGCAGGAGAACCCGGGAACGACCCAGAACACGCTGGAGAGACTATGTCTCCCAGCTGGCATGGGAACGCCTCAGGATCCGCCAGGACGAGATAGAAGAAGTGGCTGGGGGGGGGGGGGGGGGGGAGTCTGGGCTTCCCTACTGAAGCTGCTGCCCCCGCGACCCGACCCCGGATAAGCGGCAGAAGATGGATGGATGGATAGAACCGTGTGTAACTCCCTTCATCTTGACTATGGTTTCGGATCCAGTTGACGTAAAACAGTCCCAAAGCATGATGCTGCCACTACTCCTTCAAAGTGTGAGTGCAAATGGTTGTCATTGTGCACTATGATAGAATAGTGAGCACACGAGTTCACTAAAAAGCTGAAAAATAAATGAAAATATCCATCCATCCATTTTCCGTACCGCTTATTCCTCATTAGGGTCGCGGGGAGTGCTGGAGCCTATCTCAGCTGTCTTCCGGCACGAGGCGGGGGACACCCTGAATTGGTTGCCGGCCAATGGCAGGGCACACAAAGACGTACAACAGTTACTCTCACACTCACACCTAAGGACAATTTAGAGTGTTCAATCTGCCTGACATGCATTTTTTGGGGATGTGGGAGGAAACCGGAGGACCCGGAGAAAACCCACACGGGCCCGGGGAGAACATGCAAACTCCACACAGGGAGGCCGGGGTGGGACGCGAACCGGCGACCTCTACACTGTGAAGCCGGTGTGCTAACTACTCGACTACCGAGCCGCCTATAAATGAAAATATGAAACAAGAAATGTTTAGTAGTGAACAATGTGTTCTACCTACTCAAACTACACACAATAAAAACTAGAGTAGTACTACTATCCACAATTGGTAACTTACTTACATCTGGGCATAATGTGCGTTTAGGACTGCTTTCCTCTAAGATGGGGGTAATCATAGCACAAACGGTGAGACAGTGAAGGGGAAAGAAAAGGAAAGAGACATTCAATAATGGTTTGAAATTCACATTTTGTTTGGCTCTTGAGGCATATTTTCCCCGGAAAATTCCGGTCGAGCTTTTACAACCAGTCCGACTTTTGTTGCATTTGACTTTGGAGGTTGGCACCGTAGTATAAAAAAAGGAAACTGAAAGTATGTATCACTGTTAGGTTCGTTTAACAATAGAAAAATCAAGCAGGAATCAGAAGTAAGAACAAAAAGATTTTTTAATCTTTGGGACGGCACATAATGGAATTGTCTTGCCCCCACTGGTGCAGGCTGGCTCTTATAGATGGTGAAGGAGCGCATGACCGAGTTTTTTTGGAGAACTTTTGTTAAGATCGGCAGGATGTGACGTCAATGATCAGATGTATAATAAAAACAGGTCCGAGAAAATAAAATGTTTGGGAAAAAAACTGTTTACAATGTGTTCGTATAGTGAATTGCCTTAACACTCACCTCTTCTCTTTTTGCAGCTGACCTCTGGCACACACATGGAGAGTGAGGAATTATTTAGATCCTCTGTGGTGTTGCTCTCCCAATTCTCGGGAGGACGACCCACTCCACTGGGAACATCCTCGTGTTCCGAACCCTCCGGTGGGCTACTGGTCCCCGAAACGAGCGCCTGAGAGGAGTTTTCGTCTGACATTGAAGCATCCATCGCTGCAGCGTAGCCTGCCATCAGAGCCAGTTCATCATCCTGGGACAATGGGGTCTGGGAAAATAATCATAGTCAAGCACAAATGCATGTCAACTCTATTGCTGAACTAACTTCTCTTTACTTTGGCAATCCCAGAGATGATGATGGTACTCTTCTTCACAGGGGACCTGAGCTTCTGCTTGGCAGACTCATGAAGTTGTTTGATGGCAGCCTCAGCCACAGGATCAGTGCCGTTAAGCATCAGCAACTCTGTGTCTGAAGAAGACAGGGCCTTGCTAACTGTTCCTCCCAACATCGACATCTGCTCGGAAACACGGCGTTCGGAAAGCTTGGGCTTCTGGGTCATCGCTTTTGGGGAAGAATCTAAAGGTAAAGACAACAGATTTGAAGGTATTACAATATATTCATATCTCCTGCAAAATGGAAGATTACAAAGTTATTGGTTATAACTAACTTCAGTTTGAATTTAAATACATTTTGCCTCTCATTCAAGTCAGTTTCATCAGTTCATGCAACAAAGCCAGCCTAAATTGGTATGAAAACTCAACTATTTATTGCATCTAACAGGCAACTAAAACGCAATCGCAAATGTATGCAGCTTCAATATTTTTTTTTCAGTTGACTGAAAATAAATGATGTAACTTCCTCCCAATGATTTGTTTCCTGAGGAATCTGTGCAAGGCAGGGCTCTCTCGGCTTCACCATGTGTTCACAAAAAAAATAAAAAAAAAAAATAAAAAAAAAATGGTTATACGTGTATAGCCAGCCAAAGTCTTCTCAGTTTTTAAAAAAAATATTAAAAATACTGACAGTTGGTCCAAAAATGTTTTTATTTTTATCCCATTCACTAGAGCGACAGCCAAGGCACGGATGGCCAGGGCTTGTTGAAGCACAGTTAGAGTGAGTAATATTTTTCATCATTTCTATTTTAGTCCTTAAACATATCTTCATGAAAAACATTTGGGGTCTTGCCTTGATTTAAAGATATGTGAACAATGTGCTTTGATGAAATATCACTGCAAAATAAATGATATTTTTGTGAGTGATTATTTCCAGCATTACTATTAAATAAATAAAACACTTTTTTCACTCTTGCTGTTAAATTCCTGACTGAAATTTATAAACATTAAAAATCCAGAAAATGTGATGGTCATACATTTTGATGCACCTAACTTTAGCCCTGTCCAACCAAGAACAGAATTTGGATGGACTAATGCACCAAAGCTCAGGAGTCCAAGATGGCGTCCTAGAAGGCAGCCGTCAGCAAGTGCTCTCATGAGCCTTGCTTTTTTTTTTTTTCTTGTTTTGTGTGTTCTTTTGTCACTTTGTGTTGTTGTGCGTCGTGTGGAATGGATATGGATTGTTTTTCAGCATTTTTGACCATGACATTCTTCAAGGAGGAGACTCTGCTGAGCGGTTGCGCCTTTTCGGCTTTCGCCTTTTTGAATATGCCAGTACTGTTTTTGAATGGGAGGAATGTGGGTGCCATTCGACTGCCATCGCTGGACAGCTCTGAGGCCATTGTGCTTTTTTGCACCTGTATTGGGCAGCATCTTCACAGCCCCGCTTTGTTCAGTGGAAAGGTCGGTGCTGTTGGCTTGAGGAGCCCGCGATAAGAAGGAGTGTCAGCGCAGAGCGCCGGTGCGTATGTGGAACTGTCGCGGCTTGGAAATGAAGCGGATTTATGTGAGACAGGAGATGTGAGACAATCTCTTTGTCAATGGCTGCTACAGCTGCGTGTTTGCTTTCAACATTTAGCTGTAGTCGACGTGCACATTCCACCATGACATCCCTGATCTACTGGCGAAAAGGACGCTTTGTTCCTTCCACTCCTCTTTCATCTCGAACAGCTTCATGTCACAAAGCAGGTACAGAAAGAGCTTCAGAATGAATGACTCTCTGTGTCTTTTTGTTGTCATGTTATTTATTGTTTAGGTTTTTTTTGTTCTTTTGACGGCGCCGCAAGAGTGGCTGCCTTTCCAGCTGCTCATGTATTTTGTTTGTACATGTTGTTTGTATTCTACTTTCATTCCTTTCATAACTTTGCTGCTGTGAAATGTACATTTCTCCACTGCGAGACTAATAAAGGCAAATCCAAACCAAAGTACAGTGATGCCTCGGCTTACCAACGCTTTAGTTCACAAACTTACGAACATTAAATTTGCGAGAATATAATCATATAATAATAATACATTAAATTTATAAGCACCTTTAAAAACCCTCAAGTACGCTTTACATTCACTGGATTTTTTTGTGTCGGTATACGAACTAGTCTTCGGCGGACGAACCAAGCCACACAGCGCCACGGTGGCTGGCGCACTAGTTTTTGGCGGGTAAACACCAAACCACATGGTCAAACAGTGCCACGGTGGCTGGCGGATTACTTTTCCACACCTCCTTTGAGTGCAGACGTGGTTTGCTATCGAGTGGAGTACTTTTGTTATTATGGGACCGAAAAAGACTCCACCACGGGCTCGTGTTAACCCGAAGAGGACACAAAAGAAAATTACGGTCGAGCAGAAGAAAGAGATCATCGAAAAACACGAACGAGGTGTGCGTTTGTGTGACTTAGCGTCTCAGTACCAGTATGCGAAGTCGACCATTGCTAAATGTGGCTAAGAGTGTTTCTGTGTTGTCTAATCAACGGTCTCAGGCAATAGAAGAGGTTGAGAAAATTCTGTTGATTTGGATTAACGAAAAGCAGCTAGCAGGGGGCCGTGTAAGTTAGGGTATTATCGCCGAGAAAGCACGGCAACTTCACTCGGATATCATCATGAGGCAACTACATCAACTACCATCACAAAGGTAAATAAAACGACTTTATTATACTGCAGCTTATTTCTTTAATTACAATACAATAGCACGTTTATGATACATACAATAAGGTATATTTTGTGTAGTTCTGAGGCTTATTTAGTAAAAAATTATGTTTTATGGCAACATAGGAACAGATTAGTCTCATTTTTAATGGTTTCTTATGTGAAATAAATGTTTGGCAGACAAACTTTTCACCTTACACACACTTTCTGGGAACCAATTAAGTTCGTAAGCTGAGGTATCACTGTAGTTGAGTTTTTGACATTAATTTAGTAAGGCTAGTACAATCCTAACAAAGCTTTTATGCAATTAACTTGGCCGTCCGACAGCCCTTTACCATTAGAAAAGGCACACCCACATTGTAATTGTTCTATTCTTATTTACAAGGACTAATGATAATATTTTTACTACTGTACCAATGCTGAGTCCCGGAGGCAGCACCCGGCCCGGTTTGCTCTTGACTGCGGTGATGGTGGTGACCACCGTGCCACAGGGCATGATGGTACGGTCCATCTCCACTCTCTTGGTGGAAGCTGGGGTTGGAGGCTGCCAGGACCTCACCTCACTGGGATCCAGGTAGGTAAACTGAAGAATGGGGTTACCCATTGTTAATATGCAACAACACTGGTGCTGGAAAGTCTTTGATAGAAGGAACAGGATAGGTGTGTCTTACATCAGTAGTAAATGATCCTGTCACTACATCTTTGGTCATGAGTGAAAATGTTTGTGTTCCTTTAGGTTGCTTCTTAACAAGATCAAAAGGCACTGACACTTGGCCCAGAATGCTACCTGAAATACAAAGAACAATTTGAGTCAAACAGAACCAACACTGATGATGCTCAAGGATGTGTGTAAAAATAATAAGCACCCAAAATACCTTTATTAATAAAACAAAAACAGCTGCACATGCAAAACATTTTTCCTCACCCTCTTGAGGTAGTCCATCATTCAGCAACAGAATAATAAGTTCTTTTGATCGCCCATTCAGTTCACTGGGGGGACAAACATTATAGTGAGAAAAATACTAATTTTAATAGAGAAGACAGTAGTAGTTTATGTGATGCTTGTGTGTTGTGAAATTTACAAGACAAAAGGCTGATCCCAGGCAGGATTGGCTGCGTTCTTCAAAACAGGGGTATTAAACTTTTGTGGGGGGTCATCTAATTGCAGTACACACAGAGGATTTATGCTGCCTGCAATCATAAAAAAAGAAATTATTGTGATTGCAGTTCACATCAGAACCAAGACAATAGAGTCTGCGGCCCATTATCAAGGCCAACTGTCAATCAATCAGGAAACATTCTACATCTACATGTCAGTAAATAATAAAGGACAACCGACGTCTCCGGACAAGTTGTGTCCATAATTTGTAAAATGGCTTCAAATGACTTCTATTGGGCGTATTTTACAATGATTCCACCGCATATAGCTATATTTTATGTTTTAAGACTTGCGCTGAATATTCCGGAAGTCTTGTTTTTGAGTTGGTGACGAGTCCTCACCCTACGTCACTGAAGTAACGCCCCTGACCGAAAAAAGGACACATTGTAGAAGTCCTTCCATCACATCAATGCATTTTGCTGTACTTTGGTCAGAAAATGTCGTGTAGGACCAAAAAGAGGCAGAAGAGGGCGACAAGGCTCCATGTAAGGAATTAATCAGCCTGTGGAAACGGGCTGATTAATTCCTTACACGGCTTTGTCGCCATTTTCTGCCTTTCTTGGGTGCGACATTTCCCACCCGTGATGCCTCAAAATGACACGGAATAAATTCTTTGATCAATTGCAAACATGTATACTTTCTTCTTCAGAACTACCGGAAACAAATTCCTTGTGTGTTCTACATACTTGGCAATAAAGATGATTTTGATTCTGGTTCTGATATGAATCATATTCATAACTGGATGAGTAACAAGAAAGCATATTCTCCGAATCTGAAGCCATTGTTTTGATTCACGAGCAAGGCAAGACGTCTTGCCGTGATACCACGAACATGGGGGTGGGAGCTTCTGAAACTGGCCACTTCCGATTTCAAATTGAAGTACTTTTTAGACACTTTAAGTAATTTTTATTGGTGTTTTGCATTTGACTAAAAATATACTGCGTGTTTTGGGTATTTTCGATGCTATAATTTGTTTTTCCTATGTCAGTTAGGAAACAAAAAAGTGACGTCGGTTGTCCTTTAAGATAACTGTCTCTCCAAGATGGGCCTTTTGCTTTCCTTGAGTCGCAACCATTATTCAATCGACGTGCCAGCTATTTACACAAACAGTAGTGTTGCAAGATTGAATGTTGCTTTGTTAACTTCCTGTTCTTCATTTTGATGGGTAAAAAGAATGACATCTAACATTCATTCATTCATTCATTTCCAAACCGCTTTAGCCTCACAAAGGGTCACAGGGCGTGTTGGAGCCTATCCCAGCTGTCTTCTGGGAGTAGGCGCGGGCAGAGTACACAGAGACCAACAGCCATTCACATTCACAATCACAACTAGGGACAATTTGGGGGTGTGACTGTGACTGACTGTGATGACGTCAGTGCCTCACCAGCCATGAACCTCACCGCACGTAACTGGTTAAGACCAATGATAAGCTTCTGCTGGACTGATAATCTCTGTGGTGTTGTGATACACAAACAACACTAACATTCAGCTACAACATTGCCAACTGAGTTTGGTTTGATTATAAAGCAGCAGCAGTTGGGCACAACAATCTCTTACCTGCAGCACCTTCCTGCTGAGTGAGTGTCACTCGAATGTTTTTCACCAGCAGCTTCCAGTCGTGCGCACGAGGAGGTTTGGGTGGTGAAAACACTCTGTTGTAAGGTTCCTGTTGGAGGAAGTGAATTGTATTGGATTTTTGACCTTTTAATTTGGTATACTGATTTACAACTTAGTGTGGGGGGACGCTAAAATTGGCATTCCAAAAACATTGCAAGATATTTAGTTTAAAACACATAATAGCAGAACAGATGAGTATTATAGAACTGCATTTAGAATGAGCCATGTAAAACTATTTTAGCGCTTGGCAAGTTTGTAGCCCTGCGAAATAAAGTTAAGGTTGTGACATTTCTTGATCCGGAGTACAATGACAATGACTATGGAGACACTCATTGGGATAAAATCACAACAGACACCAATTACATCAATACTTTCATCTTCACCGTGTTTCTTTTCAACAATGAATCGTGAGACTGTAAATTAAATTAACATTCATAAAAGAACTACTGCGTTCATCTGTCATTCATGCTCTATTGGCTGCAGCAACAGAAGAATGGAATTACTACTCCATCAAACTGAAGCTTTTAAATGTTTTCTTAAGTGCTTCAATATAAAAGGTGTTTATAAATCAAACAAGACCAGCAAGCTAATACTTAGCATTGCGTTTTGCCTCTTTGGCACACTAAAACTGAGGCATGACTCAACCACTCACCTTGACCTCTGAGGCCTGAGAAGGCTTGCAGCTCAATAATACAGAGGCTTGTGTCGCACAGAGCACATGCTTCAATTGCTCCTTTAGTGCTGCCACACAGGAAGTGCTGACATTGTCCTGATAAGACATGACAAAGAGAGCACTGAAATCACACTTCAGACATGCAACTGAGTCCACTTCAATGCACATAAATGCAGCACGTAAACAGTCAATTCAGTCATTTTAAAATACAGTCAAAATAGACATTCTCCATGGGAAGAAAGTACCTGGCTTAAACTAGGTGTCACCTGGACCATTTCTGTCTCCAGGTGAGAAATTCCCCAGCTCACTCCAACCTGATCTTCAGCATCTTGCAATTGGAGCTCAAGCTGTGTGGCAAAGAGAGCAGAATATTAATGGTGCCTGAAGGGGGAAGAGCAGTCGGTCAGAGAATACTAATTACATCTATTATGCATAGAATATTTTGTTTTTATCTTGTCACCCCCACATCCCTCTCAATTTTGCTGCTGTAGATTGCAAACTTCCCCATTGTGGGACTATTAAAGGCTTTCTGATTCTGACATTACAGAACGTCCACTACTCGCAAATTCCAATGCTTTTTGGAGTACAATGTATTTTCTTAAGCAGGTCCTTGGAGTCTCTAATATTGTGGCCGTATCGTACAAAACAGATTTCAAAACACTATATACATAATACATAATTAAATGTCCTGTAAAATAGACGTTTTTTCTAAACTACTAAAAAACAAGCCCATTTAAGATTTTTTTTTTTTAATTTAGATTTAACAGTCTTGGATTTACAACTTCCATGATATATAATAAGGTTCCAACTTTGTATTTCCATGTTCTTTTATGTCTAAAACACTGCAATGTGATGAGCTCATGAATAGTGATAATCTGTAGGTCTACAGTCATGTTTTGTTAATTATTGACATTGTATGATTCATCCGCTGGATTTAAAACAACCAATATACCAGGCAATATGTACTTTTTGTCTTCAGTATATGTGTTTGACCATGCTTAAACACCCGCACTCTGCATACACAGGTATGTGTGCATCCCACTTTAAAGGATATATATATATATATATATATATATATATATATATATATATATATATATATATATATATATATATATATATATATATATATTGCACTTCCTAATACATACTGGTAAGTAGTATAACTGGAGTTGTTTGGATGACCCACCCACCCATCTCCTAAAGTTTACTGCCATTTCCTTAACTCATTCACTGCCATTCCCAAATTTATTCGGGAATTGCAAAGCATGACGTGGACCGCTATTGCCGAATTTGTTCTTTTTTTCCTGGGGGTGGAGGGTGCCGATAAAGCGCTGGTCAGACCACTGGCAATGTTTTTCTCTCCCATGAGGGGGCAGCATTTGCATTCTGTACAGCTGCCCCCCCCCCCCCCCCCCCCAAAAAAAGTCCAAGATGGTGCCCGAGTAGGCAGCCGACGCAAGTGCTCTCATGAGCCTTGCTTTTTTTGTTGTTTTTGTCTTGTTTTGTGTTTTCTTTGGTCACTTTGTGTTGCTGGGCGTCGTGTGGAATGGATACAGATTGTTTTTCAGCATTTTTGACCACGACATTCATCAAGGAGGAGACTGTGCTGAGCGGTTGCGCCTTTTCGGCAGCATGAATATGCCAGTACTGTTTTTGAATGGGAGGAATGTCGGTGCCATTCGACTGCCATCGCTGGACACCAAAGGGGCCATTGTGCTTTTTTGCGCCTGTAATGGGCAGCATCTTCACAGCCCCGCTTTGTTCAGCGGAAAGGTCGGTGCTGTTGGACAGTCTGCGGTTGGATGGGTGCATGGCTTGAGGAGCCCGCGATAAGAAGAAAGCAGCGTCAGCGCAGAGCGCCGATGCGCATGTGGAACTGTTGCGGCTTTGAATTGAAGCAGATTTAGGCGGGACAGGAGATGTGAGACAATCTCTTTTCGTCAATGGATGCTACAGCTCTGTGTTTGTACGTTCCACCATGATGTCCCTGATCCATTGGTGGAAAGACGCTTTGATCCTCTCCTCTTTCATCTAGAACTGCTTCATGTCATCACAAAGAGGGTACAGCAAGTCCTGAAGAATGAATGTCTCTCTGTGTCTTTGTTTTGTCATATGGTCTCTATGCTGTCATATTATTTGTTATTTAGTTTTTTTTTTGTTCTTTTGACTTCAAGACGGCGCCCAGAGAGTGGCTTCCTTTCCAGCAGCTCATGTATTTCTTTTTTCTACTTTCATCCCTTTCTTCACTTTGCTGCTGTGAAATGTAAATTTCTCCACTGTGAGACTAATAAAGGCAAATCCAATCCAATCCAAGCTCAGATAACTCCAGACTCATATACCATATTTTCCGGTGTATAAGGCACACCCAAACACCTTCATTTTCTTCCAAAAATGACCCTGCGCCTTATATGTGAAGTTATATTGGTCTCGCAACTACTGTCAGCAGCCACTGACTCAATTTCCCCCTGTAGAAGAAGTAGTGCATAACCACAGCCTCTCGTATAGCGCCTTATAATGTGGTGTGCCTTATAATGTGGTGTGCCGTATAATGTGGTGTGCCTTATATTTGGAAAACTTTTATACATTCATATATTATATTTGGAAAAATATTCATTCATTGCCTTATACTCCAGTGCGTCTTATACACCGGAAAATTTGGTATCTACATTTGCACTTCCTAATACTGAACTGGTAATTGTATAACTGCACATGTTTGACTTATCACCCACCTCCTGAAGTTTAGTGCCATTAGCTACGATGGTTAAAATACCCCATTTTCAAATAAAAGTTAAAATGATAAATGTGTGAAATTCTATTGAGTCAGCCTGACAGACAGAAAAGGGGTTCAAAAAGAGCTGGATTTCAAATTCTAAGAGATGACGCAGAGGAATATAAGAACACTACAAACGACAGCTGCCAATCGTGCCCTAACATGCCTGGATTTTAAGTGTTGGACTCCAGGGCTGCCGGCATAATGCCAAACATGCCAAACAAAAGCCACATCAGATAGGAATGAGGACATCGAGAGTGGTCGAAAGCATAAAATCACAATGTGCAGTGTGGTGACTGCCAAATTGATTCACATAAACTGTCGGGTTTTCAAAACAAATACCTATATTTTTTTTACACAACGACCTCAACACCCCAAAAAAAATCCAAAATATTTTTCCATAAAAGCCCTTTATCGCCACTGAATAGCATTAAAATGGTTATACATTTCATGTCACCTGACTGGCTGATATAACAGTGCAACAAAGTACAGTATTTGCATAACAAAGTTGACACAAAGGTGTCACACGGGGGCCCTCACAAGCAAAACGCTATGTGCTACAAGAGTGGGTTGAATGCCCTCAACTGCTTTCAATTGTGTAAAGCATGTGTTATTGTGGTGCACGACGTCAACGACCAATGCTTGTTGTTACACTTTTCGACGCACGCAAAGGGGGACATTCCAGGACCATTCTAGCGTGTATCCCAGTCAAATGCTAACTAACGTTCCACTGGATGTATGAGGTCTTATGAAATGACTTTCTGACCTTTTCCACACTAAGCTGAAATCGCCAGACCAAACGTTGACACCTCCTTTATACTGACCTACATCTTTTATTAATCCTGACTTTAGCGTTCTAGCCACTTACACAAGTTGTATTTATGGTACAAAGAGCTCAGGGAGCACCGAGGTGTGACAAGCACCTTATTGGTTTAAAAATAATCTTTGTAGAAGTGGGTTAACCTCCGCAGAAGCTCTTAAACTGAACCTAAATACGAGATAAAAGCTTAGTGCTGCTAAAACCAGAATACAGCCTCGTTAGGTTAGATGATGCAAGATAGATTTCAAACGAGATGCTAATTTGAGTAGCTGAGTAACCAACATTGTATTTGCCAGTGCGAATCAGCAAAGTCATTGAATGTGTTTGGGCTAAGCAGCAAAAATAACTTTTTTTCCTCCTTAAAAGGGCAGACATTTTTCAACTTGCTGTTGACTGAAAGTGACATCACAGTTGCTCAGGTAAAAATCCATCACGGCTCACCTGTTTTCTGAAGTAGGGGCCCGACTGGTTGGTACCTGAGTCCCAAGCAACGGTGATGTCATTTACGTCAATATAAATTGGCAAAATGGTTCCCCCTGAGAGGCTGAAAAAGGGGTGGATTTTAATGTTTAACTTATTTTCCACAAAAATTACATTCATTAGAATGAGAATTCCGTGTTTAGACTTCTCACAGGCATCATTGTAGTTATGGTTTCCTCTAGGGGGCTGTTATGAATTTGGGGAAGCCATTAGAATGTTTAATCCCCGACACATATTACATACTGAGCACACAAAAAAACAGATCTGGCCCCCAGGGGACTACTTAAAGTGACCTTGAGAGTTTTGAAAGGTGCGTAAAAATGAAAATGTATTATTATTATTATTATTATTATTATTATTATTATTACTTGGACTACATCAAATATCATTGGAAAGAATAGTTTTGGGTAGACTTCTCTTATAACACATAGGAAAAATTACTGAAGCCCTTGATGTTTGATGAAATTTGAATACTTCTTTTCCCCTTAGCTTTTCCCTTCAAGGGGTCGCCACAGCGTATCAGTGTCCCCCATCTTCAGTGGTTTGATTCGCTTTGAATACGTGGCTCTAATTCATAGACTGTAAATTTCAATGAAAATGTGTATTTTCGCTCACATTTGACAGTGTATTCATTCACTGTCTAAATATCCTGGGACCTGATGCTTTCATAAACATCTAAAAACAAAAATGTGCTCCTCTATTGTGCATATTTTAGATGATCATAACCATAAAGATGAAGTGGGACAATTTGAAGGGCAACGAACTTGACAGTGATTGCTGTCAAGAATGTGGGACATTTGCCAAGCCCAGACAAATACATCAAGCGTATAATCTATCGTTATGGAGAAGCAGTGATCCACTTTTGGGCCGCATGTCACTTTTAATAAGATCTCCCATTAAAGGACAATCGACGTCTCCGGATAGGTTGTGTCCATAATTTGTAAAATGGCTTCAAATGACTTTTACTGAGTGTATTTTACAAAGATTCCACCGCATATAGCTATATTTTACGTTCTAAGACTCGCGCTAAATATTCCGGAAGTCTTGTTTTTGAGTTGGTGACGAGTCCTCACCCTACGTCACTGAAGGAACGCCCCTGACCGAAAAAAGGACACATTGTAGCAGTCCTTCCATCACGTCAATGCATTTTGCTGTACTTGTTTGGTCTGAAAACTTCGTGTTGCACGAAAAAGAGGCAGAAGAGGGCGACAAAGCCCGTTTCCACAGGCTGATTAATTCCTTAACCGGATCTTTGTCGCCATTTACTGTCTCTTTTTTAGTGATACATCCCCCCCCCATTGCCTCAAAATGGCACAGAATAAATTCTTTAATCGATTGCAAACACGTATGCTTTCCTCTTCAGAACTATTTGAATCATATTAATAACTGGATGAGTAACAACAAAGCATGTTCTCCGAATCTGAAGCCATTTTTTGATTCTCCAGCAAGGCAAGACGTCTTGGGGTGACGCCACGAACAAGGGGGCAGGACCTTCTGAAACTGGTTCATTTTTTTGCAGATTTTGGACACGAAGTATTTTTTATTGGTGTTTTGCATTTGACTAAAAATATCATACTGCGTGTTTTGGGTATTTTAGATGCTATAAAACGTTTTTCTGATGTCAGTTAGGAAAAAAAAGTGATGTCGGTTGTCCTTTAACTCCTTCACTGCCAGACGTGCAAAAATGTGTCCACTCCAATGCCAGGGTTTTTCCAGGAGCCACAGAACATTGAATTTAAGGAATACATAAACATTCAATACAGCATTAGAAACCTTAGACTCTCTTCTTTCATCAGAAAAAAGTTAATTCCTAATTTATATGGGTCTGGAGTTATATGAGCTTGAAATGAGGACGACTGTCCAAAATACAATGCAATACATACATATTGGTTTAAATAGCGCTTTAACAACAGCTGAAGCTGGAACCAAGCGCTAACATGGAAAAAAGGGAAAGGCTGCTCCCTTGTGGAACAGGAAAAAAAAACATTGCCAGAGGCCAGCGCTTTATCGGCAACCAAATAAGAAAAAACAAAGCCCGAACAAATTTAGGAATGGCGCTCTACGTCATATTTTCAATTCCCGAATGAATTTGTGAATTGTAGTGAATGAGTTAAATTACATTCTTCACTCTGTGTAAAAAGGAACAGATGATTCTTTTGACTAGAAAGAAGAACCTTTACACATTTTTACACATTTACCTGCAGCTCCAGTGGGGATATACACACTGTATATTTACAAGGATCAGCTGACAAGGACGTGGACACACCAATAGAGAACTGAAGCCTTTCACCGACCACATAACAGCAAGCCGCCTGTTGGGAGAAAGACAGCAAGGCGATGATATAGGACATTTGCAACAACTTTCTATTGTTAGTGTTCTGTGCAACTACAATGCGTCATTTCATTTCATTCAAAGGCGATTTCAAACATTGGAAGCGAAACTCTTATCTGGCCATAAAATGACGAGCAATGACAAGGAGGAACTTCACACGTGGTGCTTAGTCAGCATCAGAAAACCTTTAATTGTCCACCAGTGTGGACATCTGCACTCCACAGCAGCAATTTGAAAGAGGATGGGGAAGGGGGTGAAAGGATAAAAATACAAGATATTCAAAAGCATAGTAAAAATGTCAGAAGACTGAGAAGTAATTTCTGTGAAATATGCCACAATGTAGACTCTACATTGTAGAGGTTTGTGTGAGGGATCATGAAAGTATATCAACAAACGTGATTTTGGTGTAAGCTATTCTGAAGTCATTTACCTTGATGAAAATGTAAGTACTGGTGATGTACTCCAAGATGATATAGTTTCAAATTTCTCTCTTCAAGAATTTGATTAGTTGACCCAACTCTTTGTGGCTTTGTGATTTTCTTCCAACAAATTCATTCATTACTTCATTTAGTTGCTGATGGTTTGGTGGTACACTCGCCCAACTTGTGCGCGGGAAGTGCGGGATCACTAACTAACCAACCTGCTGGTGGTATGGATTGGATTGGATTTGCCTTTATTAGTCTAGTTTATTAGATGTGGGTGTGAATGATTATTTGTCTCGACATGTGCCCTGCAACTGACTGCCGACCAGCTCATAATCTCGGCTCCAGCTGCACCCCACAGTCCTGTTCAGGATAAGCAGTGTTGAAAATAAATGGATGGATTTATTTATAAATGAGGGGGGCAATGTGTTTTTTTTTTCAAACGAGCTAATTTCCAGCTGTGAACTATGAAATAAAAAAATACATCATGGAATAAGGGTTGGTATTTATGAAACCGTACAATTTATCACAAAAGATGAACAAATAATTGAGATAATATATTTTGTTTTACATGTAATTGACATAAAACCACTATAGTAAATGTAAACAAATCCACAGATACACACACGCACACGCCTGTGCATTTATAGTTGCCAGTGGCGTTTTGCCAACAGCGTAAAGACACAGTGGATAAGTGTGAATATGCCAATGTTCATTAGATTCCCTAAAATAACTACAGAACAGTCACACAAAACATGGGTTGAATCAATTCACACACAAAAGAAATTCCACTGTTGGCTAAATCATGAATGGACAACAGCTGGAAAAAACTGGATGTATTCGTGGTTTCCACTGTAGACAACAGGCAAATGGGTATTGCGTTCATAAACAAGTCAATCGGAAATCTATTGATGGCACCCCTTCTGTTCAACAGAATAACTAATTAATGCTGAATATGGCAGGCAAACATTATACAATGGATGGACGCTCCAGACATTTATGCACGGCGCTCAAGTGGAAAAGTCTGTGAAATCATAAGTTTCAAAACTATGCAGTTCAAATGGCATATTTGCAAGATGAAGACAGCTTGACTTAGAGATAGATTGCTTCAACTTCCCGTGAGACATATTTCTAAATGTGTTGAACAGCCTCCCAGAACAGATTGCAGTCACATGGCGAAGTATTACTTCACAACGAGAACATAGATCGGTACATTCCAGTTCCCTTTGGGTACAAGGTGGCATCAACCCCGGAGTGGGATGCACAAGTACCATTTTTTTCATTATTTCATGCAATTGGGAAAAAAGGGCTTATTTTACTCAGATGGTTCAAAAACAAATAACTTTTCTTGAACATGGCAAATATTTCATGTCATCATATGCAACAGTGTGTTTTTCTAACAGTCTTGCCACGCATCTCACAGAAATGGACTATAGCCTGTGACACAGGGCATTTCAGTTATGTGGTGTCAAAGTCTGAACATGACCTGGCACTACGTAAAAATCAGTGGATATACAGTAGAAACAACTTAACGATTAGAATGTGCTGCATTGAGACATCTGGAAGCCAATAAAATAGAGACTCACTATTTGAAGGGAATTGGGACAGAGCACGACTGAGAAAAGCTCAACTCTTTGACTAAATGATGCTTTCTTTAAGGACAACCGACATCACTTTTTTGTTTCCTGACATCAGAAAAACGTGTTATAGCATCTAAAATACCCAAAACACGCAGTATATTTTTAGTCAAATGCAAAACACCAATAAAAATGACTTAAAGTGTTCAAAAACTACCAGTTTCAGAAGGTCCCGCCCCCTTGTTCGAGGTGTAACACCAAGACGTCTTGCCTTGCTCGAGAATAAAAACAATGGCTTCAGATTCGGAAAAGATGCTTTCTTGTTACTCATCCAGTTATGAATATGATTCAAATAGTTCTGAAGAGGAAAGCATACATGTTTGCAATCGATTCAAGAATTTATTCCGGTCATTTTGATGCATCTGGAGAGAAATGTAGTGACAAACTCTTTAGTACTCACAGTACCCAAAAAAGGCAGAAGATGGCAACAAAGCTCAGTGGAAATTGTCTTCGTGGACGTTTTGTAAGCGAACATCACATAAACTGTAGAAGTCTTGGCGCAACACACAACTATTCACCATCGCGTTATTTATGTGTGTTCCTTCTCATTTCAACATGAATTTCAACACGAAGTTTTCAGACCAAACAAAGTACCACAAAAGCATTGAGGTGATGCAAGGTATGTACTTTCTCGGTTAGGGGCGTTCCTTCAGTGACGTAGGGTGAGGACTCGTCACCGACTCAAAAGCAAGACTTCCGGAATATTCAGCGCGAGTCTTAAAACGTAAAATATAGCTATATGCGGTGGAATCTTTGTAAAATACGCTCAGTAGAAGTCATTTGAAGCGATTTTACAAATTATGGACACAACTTGTCCGGAGACGTCGGTTGTCTTTTAAGAGCGATTATAAATGGCCATTATATAGTTCATATTAAAGGCTCATCAGTATTGCATCACACTCCAACACCTGCTGTCAGAGAAATACAGATTCATGACCGTATTTGCCAATAAGATATATATATATATACACACAAACCGGTTTGTTTGGCAATTTGCATACTCGGCACGGGCCTGCTCCGTGCTTCGGACTTTCCCGAGCATTATAAGGTCGTGCATTTGCATATCATATTCCAAAGTAGATGCACAGAACCTCAGCCCCAGAAGAAAGATTCAAAAGAAGCTAACAACATTTATGACGCTACAAAACGTAAATGTACATTATCCCGTTACTATAAAGTGTCCTTGAGAGTTTTGAAAGGCGCTTTAGAAAGAGGAGTTCACGTGGCTTGTAGCAGACAACGCAAACATTGCATTGACCACCATGACGAACAGTGTATGGACAAATGACAACTGCAGCAAAATCATCAGCAAGGGATATTTGCCATAAATTAAGCAAGGGAGCATTTGTGGTAGGTACATCCTTAATTTTAAAAAATCCTTTATACTTTGCAACAATGTTTTTTTTGCGATTAGTCGTCTTATTGTGTTTCAAGTTGTGAAAAATGGGGCAGGCAACTTTGTTTTTCTGTGAATAAAAGTATGTATGTCTTTTTAGAAAAAAACACGTGTGAATTTGTAAATGTCAAACTGTAAAAACGATGCTGTGGTTGAGTGCATAATTGTGTCAGGTCTTACCTTGTTTTTGGCTGATTTCTGAAAGCGGGACACTTGGCTGATCATGAGCTCGGATGCTTCGACATCATGTTCATCGATGGTCAAAATAAGTGGACTCTGATCAAGAAAATGTCACAAACACTCAAATTAGGAACATACAGCAAGTGAATAACTGATTTCCTCTGATTAAACATGCACTGTCACTGGATACACAGACCTGCCACAATATTTCAGCCAACTGCACATCTAATACCATCTTCAGCTGTTTTTCAAGCCATAATGTTCAGTATGATTAACAATTGTGTATTTTAGTAGAAACAGTGTCACCAGTTCCTGCGATTGAAAACAGTGACAGACCCTGACTAAAATTTGACAAAGCTTATTTGATTGAATGTGATTGTGTGATGACGAGCAGTAAACACTTACACCACGAGTCTCCCTTGATTTGGCATTTAAAGCCTTGCACCATGCTCCTCTCCATTGATGTTTCCAACTATTCAGTGACAGCGCCCATCCTAGCAGAGAAGCGGCTTCCTCCTTAGCCGCACTGTCCTCTGCTAGGGTCCTTTGCAACCTTGTCCTTTGTTGGAAATACTGTACGAAATACAGTACCAGAGTAACTAAGGACGCAATGAAAAGCGTGACCATGAAAACCATTGCGGATCATCCAGACCAAAATATGAACTGGAACTTTCCAGGTCGGACATTCTTTGTGGATGAAAATGAAGGCTAAGCTGAAAACACCTCCAGGGGAAGTGTCCCTTGCATCATCACTTTCGTTTATAAAATTCGAAAATCATTGAAAGCAATTAGTCTTCAATGAGAAAAATGGTGTTGCACTCAATCCACACAATAAAATATTATTGTCCATGTTGCCCCTTCATGATAAATAAATCCAAGTCCCTACTAGAAAAGGCCACAGTTCTTACAACCTTCCCTTCTCATTGCTAAAGGCAATTTCTAGTGTCGGGCGAGTTTGCATACTAATACACTTCCGAATTTGTTTGTTAGCTCAATTGGCTAATCCGACTACGGCTCGCCGAAACAGTTTATTTAGCAGCGAGGAGTGACAAACTTTCCCCTAAAAGGAATTACATCCAAAGTCTTCGGTGAGGTACCAGAAGACGCCGTCCAATTTTAAAAGAAGGTTCCAGCTAAACACGTTGAAAGACGAAAAGCGAGACAGTTAGGGGATCTCGTCAGTTGAGATTCGCACTTGCAGAGTGATTGTACGAGAAGTTGCCGTTCTGAAAAGGGTATGTGGCACAAACAATAACTCCCACAATGCACCACGAGACGTATGCAAAATACTCTCTCTTGTACAATATATTTATATATTGATTCAAATGTATTCGTTGAATCCAAACACAGTGTGCTATTGTTTAATATTTTATTAAGTTAGAAAATCTGTCTTTTTGTTAGAAACTGGCGATAATTTTCTCTATTATGTCTCCCCTTTAGTTATATGTTTTGCTATTTTGTACTAAGTGAGTTGCCGTAGACTGTACAACATAAACTGTGACTTCCGGTCTCTTTTGTAATAAACGTTTACATCGGGTTGGTGACTAGTTGGACAGAAATCTCACAATTTGGATTGTCTGGGGATCATCGCGGGACGTATACAAACTTTACAATACAAACTTTGAGTTGGCGCTTAATGTAGATCGTAAACGGTCGCCATCAGTAAAATCAGCTGTCGCTTGTGGATAGCTTCTAAAACAGTTTGGCAATGAATTGTCGATCAGAGATTCTTGAAGTCACAGTGGAGGCGAGGCAGGTTGAGGAGTCAATCCTGTCTTTGCTGCACACAATTTTACTTCACCGGAGCACCGGAAAATTTCACTATAAAAAGGAAGGCACTTACTCCATCGGAACAGTTGGGACGGTGGACATCGATTGCGACTTCATCGACTTCACTTTTGTCCGGATTTCGTCGGATGAGCTTGACAGGGTGATCAGAAAAGCTGCGTCCGAATTCAAGGTACGATTCATCTCTTGAGTTTTAAATGACGCAACTGACGGCCTGTCGTCTGACCCACGTGGACATGTTTGTTTACAGGACGCTTTGAGCATATCTGGAAGTGATGGCATCGGTCAAATTTCCCTGGAATTCTACCAGAAGAAGAAGTCTCGGTGGCCTTTCTCTGACGAGTGTATTCCCTGGGAGGTGTGGAGCATCAGAGTGAACGTTGTCAACCTGGCGAACGAGCAGGAGAGGCAGATCTGCAGAGAGAAAGTGGGAGAAAAACTCTGCGAGAAAGTGATCAACGTTGTCGAGGTCATAAATCGCCACGAGTATGTGCCAAAAATGCCCACCCAATCCGAAGTAGACAATGTCTTTGACACCAGTTTGAAAGAAGTCCAGCCTTATCTCCATAAAATCACATATCAGATTACTGATTCTCTGGGCACTTCTGTGAGCACCACCATGAGAAGGCTGATAAAAGACACCCTGGCACTGTAAAGTACACTAGTTTCTTACTACTCACAAAATGTTGCCCCATTCGAAATTGCTATATACACTCTTGTAGTAACCCTCCCGATCATCCTGTCATTGGACAATTATTCTCTTTCCTTGTCTGGTCATTCTATTGTTATTGAGACTACAGCGCTGTTGTGTAAGCTTCACACATGATGGTGCAAAGCATAGACTCAAGAATTTTTGTCTGCTCTTAATCAGGTTGTTTTTGATTGTAAAGCAATGTTGTTCAAGTAATTCCTTATCGTCACTTGCCAACTCTCAGAAATTAAACATGAACAGCAGCAGATATGTGAATGTTGTGTTGCTAACATTGTTAACTCTAAATTGTTAAAATATGTAATAGTGTCAGGAAGGGCATCCGACGTAAAAGCTTGGCCAAAACAAACATGCGGATCAAACCTCTAAAGATGGAAGAAACTGATTCACTGTGACGACCCCTTGAAGGGAAAAGCCGAAAGTCTGTATATATTATATATATTATATTGATTGTAAATAAAAATAATTCCATTGAATTTAAAGTACAGGTATGTCTTTGTTCGGTATCCAATGATATTCTTACACCTTTTGTTTCTTTGTTTTACTAGTTCAATAGGTGCTTGTTTTTTTAAGGCTTGAGTGACAAGAGGGAAAAGGTGCACTAGTTCATGCAAACCATCCCACTACATTGGCTTTCATAGAACGTAGGGTTATGTATGATTTCCAGTACAGTATGTATATGTAAATTTCTTAGCTCCACCTGTTAAGTTTCCAAGCCAAAATCCTATCCACAAGTTTAAACTTGCCAGCAGGTCAACATTTGTTTATTCCACTGCTCTAACAGTTAAAATGCTACACAATGTGGTGGAAGTGTGTTTAAATTACATGTTTAAGTTACATTTAAAAATGGGAATTCATGTTCACGTGAATTGTGTTTTATAGCTACTGGTTTCGGTTTGTGTAAACAAATGTCTAAAGGTAATATTTACAGCTGAAAAATAAACAAAGTTAATGTCGATTGAAAGTATATTTCAACAACTCAAATGATCTGCAAGGCATTCATTTACCATTTTGAAATATTTTTTGAATAAGAGTAAACACTGTTACATATAATGTAACTTTATTCCAGCGATAAAGCACACAGTAGAAAAAAATCAAAACAAAACCCCAAAACAGCTGCATAAAAAGCAACAACAACCAATGCTGATACAAATATTATTGCAAGTAGAGCACATGTGTACTACTAAAAAGTTTCTAAACTGGTACAAAACTTCAGAAACATATCCATGTACACAATCCTATTAATTCCAGAGAACATTACAGAAAGTGTTTCTCACATAGAATTTAAGAGCACTATTGTATCAATATCACCAAAAGGTGCTTTTGAGACTTCACATATCACCCCACCAACCCCAAATGCAAGATTTTCCATTGAACTTGATATTTACTATATGAAGATGTGTATAACGTTAGAATTTAATACTGGTCAAACTATCAAATGTTTTTTAACTGGAAACAGACACATGATGGCAAAGATAGAACTTGCCAACAGGGTGGATCTTTTATTTTTGGCTAATGTTGGTATTTTATAAGCACGAGATGAACCTTCACTCTCGGGAACATTTAGTGAACAAGATGACTGTACTGTAACACAAATGTGCTTTGGATTTCCGAAGCAAGTAGATATTTCTCTATGTTTGGATTGACATCCAACTCCACGTATGACATAAATTAGGCGTCATACACTGTATATCAGCTTTAAATGATAAAAAAATAAAAAAATACAGGTCGTATTTGCTGTAAAGCCTTTGGAAGGGGAAGTTAACCCACACTGAGTGCAATTTCATTTTCAATATGATCATGAAAATATTAGATTTACATGATCAAAATGTCTTCATGAAGAACTAGTTGACAATAAAACCATGTAAAATATTTTGTAATTATTTCACCTCTGATCATGCACTCTGTAGTCAGCGCAGCAGTGTTTGGGACATCCCAAAAATGTATAATCCATGAAAATGAAATAAAAAAAATCCAATAAAATGAAGATGTGAACATGTGACATCCTTGTATTGGTACATGCGCAACAAATGTTTGACCACTTATAGTAAGACCTCACAGTTTCATTTATTCTGCAACTGCCTCATGATGATAGCCACTCTGATGAGGACACCAAAAGCACATAATAGTGATATTGACCTATAATCATTGCAATGTCAAAAGAATCTACCACAACAAACCCTGTGTTGCCACGACGACGCTTTTTGAATTCAGCAGCTCCCAAACGTGTCACGATAACTTTCTACAGATTTCTCAATTTTTACGAGAAAGCCAAAGCAACAGTACAAGTTTGTACGGTTACCAGAATACACACTGAATCAAACACCAAGGCCACAACATTGACTTTTCACAAAGCAGGAACACACACCCCATGACAAAAAAACAAAAACAAATCTGCCTCTAAGTCCCACAGCTTTACCACCTGAAGTCATTACGCCACTAAATATTACTTAATATGTTGTTGGTTGCATAAACAAATCCATTTCAGTATGAAGGCCACTGTCTACATGTTGTATTGTATAATTCTCTAAGACTGATGTCAAACGGAATATTCACTTTTTTCAAGTAGCAGTTCTTGTTCGTCACTGTTAGTGTAGCAGTACAGTCGTTTTACTCGTCTGCAGACTGGGACCGCTTCCCACTCATCAGCATTGTGATTGCAGATGTGGACGGTTGTCTGTTTCTATATGTAACCGGCGACTGACTGGTGACAAGTCAAGGGGGTATTCTTCCTTCTACTCAAAGTCAGCTGGGGTGAGGCTACAACAACGTCCTGCGACCCTGTAACGGTGAATTGCGCTTGAAACTTGATTAATAATTCTGGTTATTAATTGAAGTGTAGAAGAGGATGAGAAAAGCTCAGGAATAGTGTGAGATGCTCTTAATATTGGTAATGGAAGAAAAGTTTATGGCACATCCAGTAATGGGATATTATGACACTTTGCTGAAAAATGAACTTCAGCCATGTCAATTGTACTGTATACTACAGAGCGCGAAAATCGATAGTTAATTAATCTTCTGGACCGCTTTATCCTCACGAGGGTCATGGGGCGCAGGGGGTGCTGGAGCCTATGCCAGTTGTCTTCGGGCACTCGGTGGTGGACACCCTTAATTGGTTGCCAGCTAATCGTAACTCATGACCTCTGTACTGTGAAGTCGGCATACTAACCACTCAACTACCCATAATTTATTCATTTGGTACTTATTTTTAAGGTATTAATTAATTAATATTAATTTAATTAATTCATTCACCGCCATTCCCAAATTTATTCAGCAATTGAAAAGCATGAGGTGGAGGGGTGGCGCCGATAAAGCTCTGGTCAGACCTCTAGCAATTGTTTTCCCTCCCACACGGGGGCAAGCATTTGCCTTTTGTACAGCTGCCCCCATTTCAAGCTCAGATAACTCCAGACCCATATAACTTAGGAACTTTTTTCCTAATGAAAGAAGGCATTCTAAGGTTTATTACACTGCATTGAATCCTTATGTAATCCTAAAACTCAATATTCTCTGGGTCCTGCAATTTGAGTGAAAATTGCAAAAACCTTGGCACTGGAGTGGAGTGAATGAGTTAATGGCCTGAATTTATCAAGCATTATTATTAAAGTTTTAATGTTAGTTTTGCCTCATACAATGATGACAACAAACAATGCTTATCCATCACCAATGACAGAGTGAAAGGAATGTCCACTACATTCCTCAGGGCTACTTGGTCTGATTGTACCTCTCACTCTCGGGCCTTGTGAATTACTGACCATGATGACCTGTCGATTAAGAGGCAAAAAACCCAAAAACTTTAATTTCAATGTACAAATGCGTGAGTTTACGATTCAAATGCTCTGCAAAATACAAGACCACAAACACACCACTTTTTCAGTCTATGCCACTTGTCATGACGAAGAAAAAAAATCTTACTTGTACAATATACAAAATCACACCCACAGAAATTGTACAACATTTCTTAACCACTCAAATAATACTTCAATAGATAAATTAGCAGTGACTGTAACCTGGCTTCATCCTTTATCATTGTTCTGAAATGCTTGAACAACCTGAGACGTTTTGATTGTATGTATACCGTACTATGTTGTGATATATGCTTTTACATCAAGGTACTGCAGCTTGAAAATGAGAAAATTAACAAAAAATTCCCGTGCGTGAAGAAAGTGATTCGCGACCAGGCGCATGTCTCAGTCCAAAAGACTACTATTACAATGGTCACTACTGAATTTTATGAAGGCCCCAAAAAGTGCATGAGGCTTGAAAAATCGTTAAGGTTCATCACACCAAGAAACAATTCCGATGCATCAGCAAAAGCACTAATTTATAATCCAACTGCAGCAGATGAACAAAAGCATTTACTCGGAAAGTCACGTGAGGTACACCTTTAAACACATTGTTTTTTTTCTTCCTCTTTGAAAACACCCACACATACATGTAAATATCACTAGGCAACCAGGATAAATTGAAGCAGACCATTTTGGAATGAAAAGAACTCATTTTCGAAACCAAAACGTATCTATCACTCGTTTGCACATTCATGTTTGTACTGAGTATTCGGGTAAAAAAATATGATGGCTGTAGAACAATAAAAGTAAGAATTGAAAATTAATGTGATGGTATGAGAAAAAAATGTAGAATGAGGTCATAATACAAGAATTGTGCATAGAATGAAAACTATTAAGGATCTTGGGAAGATAAACTTTGTAAATGAACCCTTTTAGGGAGAGTGGTTACTACATGGACCACTTATCATGTTATCAGGTTATATTGGTGCATGAAAGGGTTAAATAGTCAATATTTGAACATGCCAATACCTCAGCAATCTGAGCAGTTTAATCATTTATCTCTGTTCCAGAGAGAGGAAAAAAATAGACTGAGAAGACCTATTTTGTTTGATCATCTTACCAGGAGTGTTTTAAGCAACTAAACGAAAACAAGAGGAATATAATGGCACAGAGAAAGGCACAGCAGTTGCTTCTTTCAGACTTTTCTTTGTCTTTGTTTGGGAATTTTGACATTCACTTCATATGTTTTAAAAAAGAAAGAAAATCTTTGGGGAAATAACATCTTTATTTGACTATTTTTGTTGAGCTTTTTTAGTGTGACCCAAATACTCTTGTCTGTCAATGAGGTGGTCTTAAAGGACAACCGACACCACTTTTTTGTTTCCTAACTGACATCAGAAACGTTTTATAGCATCAAAAATACCCAAAACACGCAGTATATTTTTAGTCAAATGAAAAACACCAATGAAAATGACTTAAAGTGTATAAAAACTACTTCAATTTGAAACTGAAAGTGGCAAGTTTCACAACGTCCCACCCCCTTGTTCGTGGTGTCACGCCAAGACGTCTTGCCTTGCTCGAGAATCAAAACAATGGCTTCAGATTCGGAGAAGATGCTTTCTTGTTACTCGTCCAGTTATGAATATGATTCAAATAGTTCTCAAGAGGAAAGCATATATGTTTGCAATCGATGAAATAATTTATTCCGTGTCATTTTGAGGTATCTGGGGTGGGGGGTGGATGTAGCACCCAAAAGAGGCAGAAGACGGCGACAAAGCTCCGTGGAAACGGGCTGATTTTTTCCTTAGAATTTTTTCAGCGAATATCAAATAGATGCTCGGTGCAAGACACGATTCACCATCGCGTTATTTATGTGTTTTCCTTCTAATTTCGCCATCAACACGGATCAACACCAAGTTTTCAGACCAAACAAAGTACCGCAAAATGCATTGACGTGATGAAAGAACTGCTACAATGTGTCTTTTCTCGGTCAGGGGCGTTCCTTCAGTGACGTGACGTGAGGACTCGTCACCAATTCAAAAACAAGACTTCCGGAATATTCAGCGCGAGTCTTAAAACGTAAAATATAGCTATATGCGGTGGAATCTTTGTAAAATACGCTCAGGAGAAGTCATTTGAAGCAATTTTACAAATTATGGACACAACTTGTCCGGAGGCGTTGGTTGTCCTTTAAAATTGTACACTGGAGGCAAATTGGCTGTAACATTCAAAGTATGCCTTTTGTGATCTTAGTTGTTTTGATTATCGAGTTTGAAACGCACTTTGAGAACATGTCAGATGCTTACACGTGGCCATGACTTTGCTCATGGCTCCATAGACTGAAAGCCGTCTTGAAGGTCCTGTGACAAAGTTTGCACATGTACTGTCTCTTGAATGTCAGGGCAGAGAGAGACGGTGCGTGGTAGAAGAGGGTTTCTGGATCCTGAGCCCCGCCTGAATTCTCTAAGCTGTTGGACCTTGATACGGGACTGCGGGTGCTTGGCTGTTGCTCAGGCGGAGCTTGAATTTTGGTGCTGTTGACTAATGACACGGATGCCTCGGGGCTGCTGGACTCGTCGGCCGGGGCAGCCGCGATTGGCGTCGCTTGGTTGAGCGAGGAGGCCTGCGGAGAGGGACGTTCAGAGTTTAGAGAGGTCATGGGTGGCGAGGGGGAAAGGGGCTGGGGGTGCCCGTCCGTCTCTTTGGCTACGTGTTCACTTGTGCTCGACATGTGTGACTGAAAGTGGCTCCAAAGGCGGAAATTGGTCCTAAAGGCTTTGTTGCAGATGTGACAGATGAAGGGCTTAATGTGGCACAGGAGCTCCTGGTGACGCTCCAGATCTTTGCGAGAGCAGAAAAGACTTCCACATTTCTCACAAGGCCACACGCCAGGTTCTTCCAGTCCGGTTTGGCTGCTCTCCGTTTCCTCCCGCTCGCTCACAGACTCCTCCAGTGGTTCTTCTTTGACCACGAGTCTCCCATGATGGCCCATGCTTAGGTCCTCAGGCACATAGGATGAAGAGTCTTCGGAATCATACATAGGTGTGCCCGAGGAGTCATTGTAAATATTTCTCTCTTGTGCAAGAGATTCACCGGTGTAACGCTCTTCAATAAACATTTCAGATATTCCTTCATTGTGCTCTTCCTGCCTCAAATTCATCTGTTCCTTAATATTAATCATGTTGTTGTTATGCACCTCCACCTGGTGGCGCCAGATGCTGAAGGAGGACTTGAAGGTTCGCATGCATTCCAGGCATGTCAGTTTCTTATACTTGCAGTGCACCTCGTGGTCTTTTTTGACCATTGGACTGGAGAATCGCAGGCCGCAGTACGGGCACACGGTGGAATGCCGACAGCCCCATTCATGATCACCTTGCTCGATGAGTGAAGGCAACTTCATATTGCAGAGTCTACAGGTATAAACACCAGCGTCTGTAACCTTTTGGTGAATCACCGTATCCTGTTCCTGGAAGATGGTGTTCTCCACTGCATCGTCCTTGTCAGCTCTTTCTGCATTATGTGTCCTTAAATGTTGCCTGTACTGAGACTGAAACACAAACACTTTCCCGCAAAAGGGACAAACAAAGTTGGACCTTGCTCGCTTTTTGCAGACGGTGGAAGTTTGCAGAGCTTGTTTATTCCTCTTCAGCTTCCAGAGCAACGCTTTCTTGATTTCTCGCTCTCGCACCATGTCGATCAGTTTCTTTTGGAATCTATCGTCCGTCACCGACGAGCTGGAAGATGAGGCGGGATTCTGTAGGACACCATGCTGAGTTTGACAGTGTGTCCACACTTTGAAGTTAGTATGGAACCGCTTGTGGCAGATGTCACACGCGTATGGCTTTTCCGGGTTGTGGTACATATTTACGTGTCGATGTAGTCCGGCGCTGGATCTGAAAACCTTGAAGCAGTTCCAGCATGTAAAAATCTTGTTCGGAGGCAACTCGTCGTTCTCATTGTCGTCGGTGGTGCTGTGAGACACCATTTCCGACCTGTTCTCCTCTGAGGAGACGCTGTGTTCCTTCAATATTTTGTTCTTCTTGAATGGGTAGCGTCTGTTGTCTGGCCTTTCCCTCCGTTTCCCGAAAGGAATGAAAGTACCCTTGGAACAGTTTTCGTAATTTGTTTGCAAGTCTTTAAGATTGACTGGCAAAGCTTTCCCAACCGTGATTCGTATAATATCCAAAGGGTCTGCGAGTGGACTGCTGGGTTCTACTTTCACATTGTGCTCTCTTTCTACCTGAGTTTGTTCATCACGTCTGGTGTGGTGTTTTGACTTGAGAATAATGGGAGATGTCCTTAAATTACCATTGTGAGCTGCTATTTCAGGATCTGGCGCTTTTGATGCCAATTTAACGACAGACTGTTCATGATTTTGCAGCTCCTTGAGCTCCAGTGTAGGTGAGAAGACCGGAATAGGGCTGTCCATGGATAATGATCTTCGAAGTAGGCTTTTTATGAGCGGCCCGCTCCGGTCAATAGACTGGCTCAGCTCAGACGCTTGTTCCTGACAAGACACTCTGGAACTGTAGCGAGGCTCCCGCACCCCTGAATCCCGTTTCATGTCTTGGTCTGAGCAAGACGACATCCTGCTATGCTGTACTTCTGCATCGCTGAATGATCCAGATGTTTTCAGCTGGGGCCTAATAGATGAGATGTGTAGTGGATTCCCTTTTAAAATGGATGCATATGGATGGCTGAACCTCATTCCAGAAGATTCAATGTGTTCAGGTGATTTAAGCATATTTGCATCTGAGTTCCTGACTGATTCACAGGAGTTAAACTCTAATGCAGGTCGAGTCAATTCGCTTGTGACAAGAGATGAAGGTCTTTCTGATGGTCTCGTCGGACAGTTTGAAGAAGAGGATTCAGATGTGTCATTCCGGACACGGCACACAATGACACTCCTTGTCTGGACATCATTGTCATCCCCTTCTGTATAGGACAGTCTTTTTCTAGAAACACAATATGAAGCATGTGGCCTTGTGGAAACAATATTGGTGAGAAAAGGGATTCCCAAGGTGTAGCCCAGCTCTTGGATGGCTGAAAGACTGTCTTTGTCCACAAAGAGTGAGGAGGAGTAAATGTAATTCAGCACAATCTCAAAAGCATCAGGCTCACAGAAGTCCAGGTTTACAACCTTCGATGACGTGTCTATCCTGGTAAAGAGGGACTGGAAATATTCACTGCTGGCAGCCAGAACACTTTTATGGGCTTGGTACCGTTGATCCGCCACTACAAGCACCACATCACACATGTGGCCTTGGAGCCGCTGATCATTGAGGAGTCCCAGCACCGAGAGGGCATGGGCAGGACAACTGTAGTGCACTAGACTCTCCATTGCTAAAAGGGGATACAAGAAGAGTACAAGAAAAGGTTACGTGAGGGACTGAACATTCAAATGTGATTGTTGTATAATTATTATACAGTAAAGTCTCGTTATATCGATATCGGATATATCGATAGTCCCGGTTATATCGATACTATTTCTATGCACGCATGGAGAAAATTACATGCAAACAGGGTCGGATATATCGATAGTCCCGGTTATATCGATATTTTTTCGGACTCCCTTGAATATCGATATAACGAGACTTTACTGTATTTGATGATCCATTTTTTGGGGGGAGGGGGGTTAGGTCCAGTACTCGCTATATTAGCACTTTTAATAGCGCCAGGCAATGCCTGTTAAGGCAAAATAGCCATATAAGAGCAACAACAAACATTTGGTGTCCGTAAGGTTTGACAGCAACCGGGGAAACAGGCAGCTAAATCCTAGCAAAACCAGGTGGCATAAAATGAGCTATTGACACTGTGAACCACTATATTTCAGCATGAATTAATTTTCATGACTCAGGTCAATTTTATTAGGATGTGCGACGAAGCGCATGAGTGATCGATTGTATTTAAATATATATATATATATATATATATATATATAACTGTGTTAAAACAATTACAGTATTTTCCGGTCTAAAGGACAACCAACGTCACTTTTTTGTTTCTTAACTGACATCAGAAACACAATTTATAGCATCTAAACTACCCAAAACACGCAGTATGATATTTTTTATTCAAATGCCAAACACCAATAAAAATGACTTAAAGTGTCCAAAATTTGCAAAAAATTGAACTGCGAATTGGGCATTTTCAGAAAGTCCCGCCCCCAGTTCGTGACGTCACACCAAGACCTCTTGCATTGCTGGAGAATCAAAACAATGGCTTCAGATTCAGAGACTATGCTATCTTGTTACACATCCAGTTATGAATATGATTCAAATAGTTCTGAAGAGGAAAGCATACATGTTTGCAATCGATTAAAGTATTTATTCCGTGCCATTATGAGGCAAAATTGAGGGGAAATGTCTCATCGAAAAAGAGGCACAAAATGGCAACCTCCTGTGGCCACTTCCGTTTCCACAGGCTGATAAATTCCTTATATAGGGCTTGGACGCCCTCATCTGGCAGCTTTTGGGTGCAACACGAGGTCCCCAGACCAAACAAGTACAGCAAAATACATTGACGTGATGGAAGGACCGCTACAATGCTTCTTTTTTTCGTGGCATCACGTACGGACTCACGTACGGACACGTACGTACGTACGTATGGACTCGTCACCAACTCAAAAACAAGACTTCCTGAATATTCAGTGCGAGTCTTAAAATGTAAAATATAGCTATATGCGGTGGAATCTTATTAAAATACGCGCAGTAGAAGTCATTTGAAGCCATTTTACAAATTATGGACACAACTTGTCCGGAGACGTCGGTTGTCCTTTAACCTTGTCACAAGGACTGTCGATAGCCACTGACTCCATTTCCCCCAGGTGAAGAAGTTGTGCGTAACCCCAGTTTATACTGCAGTGCCTTATAATACGGTGCACCTTATATTTGGAAAACGTCGATATATTTATATATTACTTTTGGAGAAAAAAAATCATTCATTGAAGGTGTGCCTTATAGTCCGGTACACCTTATATTAAAAATACAGTTTCAATGGTAAGGATTGATGAAAAGGTTTCTTCAGCCGTCATCTGTACTTCTGACTATCAGCTGCTCCACTGATAGTCAGAACGACAGGAACTATCAGTGGAGCAGCTGCAGGGAGTAGTTCTCTGCTCCCCTCAACCGGAGAGCAGGGATCTATCATAGCAGAGTCCGGCACCGCCATGTCTGGACAGTAGGGATATATATATATAGGGCCTAAACTACTAAGACTTTAGTTTGCTGACAAAATTTCTTGGATAAGAAGCGAAACGTCCGACACCTTCAAAGATGTACAGATGACGGCTGAAGAAACCTTTTCATAGATGGACCACTCCTGTATGACTGAGAGCTTACACAGACGAATGGTAAGGATTCTCATATGATTGAGTCATGATGCAATGCTTTCTATCACTGTTTGGTACATTTATACGTTTTAAAGGACAACCGACGTCTCCGGACAAGTTGTGTCCATAATTTGTAAAATGGCTTCAAATGACTTCTACTGAGCGTATTTTAAAAAGATTCCACCGCATATAGCTATATTTTACGTTTTAAGACTCGCGCTGAATATTCAGGAAGTCTTCTTTTTGAGTTGGTGACGAGTATGTGTATGTGACGTCACTCAAGGAACGCCCCTGACCGGAAAAAAAGACACATTGCAGCAGTCCTTCCATCACATCAATGTATTTTGCTGTACGTACTTGTTTGGTCTGACAACCTCGTTTTGCACCCAAAAGCCGCCAGAAGAGGGCGTCCAAGCTCCATATAAGGAATTTATCAGCCTGTGGAAACGGAGGTGGCCACAGGAGGTCGCCATTTTGTGCCTCTTTTCTGGTGATCGTTTCTCCCCAATGTTGCCTTAAAATGGCATGGAATAAATTATTTAATCAATTGCAAACATGTATGCTTCCCTCTTCAGAACTATTTGAATCATAATCATAACTGGAGGTGTAACAAGAAAGCATATTCTCAGAATCTCAAGCCATTGTTTTGATTCTCAAGCAATGCAAGACGTCTTGGCATGACGTCACGAACTGGGGGCGGGACTTTCTGAAAATGCCCAATTCGCAGCTCAATTTTTTTGCAGATTTTGGACACTTTAAGTCATTTTTATTGGTGTTTTGCATTTGAATAAAAATATCATACTGCGTGTTTTGGGTATTTTAGATGCTATAAAACGTTTTTCTGATGTCAGTTAAGAAACAAAAAAGTGACGTCGGTTGTCCTTCAATTGTTTCATGTTCATTGTATCATGTAAAAAGAATATTCACGCGCTCGTCCTCACGAGGGTCATGTGTGCTGTAGCCTATCCCACCTGATTTCTGGTACCCCCTGGCCTGTTACCAATCAATCGCAGGGCACATAGAGACATAATAATAATAATAATAATAATAATAATAATAATAATAATAATAATACATTTCATTTATAAGCGCCTTTCAAAACTCTCAAGGACACTTTACAGCAACAACAACAATAATAATAATAAAAACACAAAAACACTAATAATAATAATATCAATAATAATAATAATAATAATACGAACAACACCTTCAGCTGCTGTTAAAGCACTAGATAAATCAATATGTATTGTACAAATAACATTAACAATAACAATAATAATATTAATAACAATATTAATAATATGAACAATATTAATATTAATTACAAAAGACCATAAACACTCACCCCTATCAACAGCTTCATATGAAATTAATCAGAAGAATTTTTGATCATGGGAGGAAAAATCCCCTTTGATAAACCCACGCAAGTATGGGGAGAACATGACACAAAGAAGGACCTGAACCAAAATTCAAAACCATAAGCACAGAACTGAGAGGCAAAAGTGACCAACAATATTTAACAAAGTTGCACAGAATATATTAATTTATTATTTGAGTTTCTGATACAAGTTCATTGAGTAACATGTACAGACGTCTGTTATTCGCAGTAAAGTGGCACCTCTTTGCAAAACGTGTTAATATTCATGTATGATTTTTTTTTTCATATTAGGTTCGAACAAGTAGCTCCACGCCTTAGGTGACACATCAGACATTATGTTTGACAAACAGAAATTTGCCACAGAAAGAAAATAAAAATAAAAATAAATCACTCCGGTCTAATAACTTCCTTCTTACCTCACACAGAGATACACAGGCATGACAGTTATGCTAATTATTGCTGTTCTAACTTGGACACGTGATTTTAGGATAGTCTGTCTTCTTTCATCCGTGTAAAAATACAAACTAAACAGCTAACCTCATCCCAAAGAACGAATCATTCGTGTCGTCCCCCTCCCCAAGGAAGTCCAGTACTGCTGATGGTATTAGATCACCCGTGAGACGTGGCGCACTACCGCATGACACTTTACTTATTCTACGAAAACAGGATCACTTTGGAAAGAAAAAGAGTGGCAGTATGTTCAAGATTTATGAGACGAAATGTGAATGGCGCCGCGCTCAGCCATTTCCTGCACGCTCTTTTAGCGAAAATGTGGTGTCGAGTCGGGGAGGAAAAGTTGGGCGCGTTATGGACGCAGTTTAATGCGTTCTAGGTAGCAGCACAATATTAATAAATCCGCTATGCCTCCAACGAGAGTGGCGGCGTTTTACACCGATGACTATTTTTTTTAAATAAGCATGCTCAGACGAGACGCAGCTCCAAGCTAAACAGGTTGTAGCTGCTCGGGTTTACCAACACCATAACTGCCCCTTTGAGTTACGTCAGGGGTAAGGGGGAAAAAAAGCTTACAGTAAATGCTACTCCAGCACTCATGTGCCATTCCGTATTTAGCCAACTTAAAATAGAATTATCTGCTTACCCAGCCCTCGTGATTAAGTTTTTTTTCATCCAAACAACCTGGACTTTAATCAGTGTTGTGTCGATTTCTGCGTACTGGTCGTGATTCCATCCATCTTGAATTTGACGTCATCCCACACCAGGGATGAGGTCATTGCAATGAAAGCTCGTCACGTGCAATGCGCTTGGATTGGTTAGAAGGTTTCGAAGGCGGGACTAACAGAGTCTTGAG
The DNA here is from genome assembly GCF_051943395.1 of Hippocampus bargibanti. NCBI lineage: Eukaryota > Metazoa > Chordata > Actinopteri > Syngnathiformes > Syngnathidae > Hippocampus > Hippocampus bargibanti. The sequence goes on along the minus strand of NC_142749.1, from coordinate 4,665,578 downwards.
TTGAGGGCAAATTTAAAGGGGCCTCACACTATTTTATTTTTTTTTAGTTTTACTCCGCACGCTCGCGCTATTTTTAATTAGCACTGCAGCGCAGATAAATGTATTTTGTTGAATACTTGTTTGGAAATCGATTAAATAGTTTCTTCAGCGGTCATCTGTACTTCTTTGAAGGTGTCGGACGGTTCCCTTATTATCCAAGAGGCTTCGTCAGCGAACTAAAATTTGCTGGTAGATCTGGTCCTATACAGTATATATATCCCGACTGTCCAGAGGTGCCAGACCTCTGCTATGATAGGTCCCTGTTATAAAGTTGGGGGGAGCAGAGAACAATTTCCTGAGGCTACACTGATTACTTCTATTGTCTCTAGAGGCTACACTGATTGCTTCTATCTATACGACTGAGAGCTTACACAAACGACTTGTTTGGGAAAAAAATAATTATGCCATGTCAGTTTTGCTCTCATGTGATAACTCAGACCATGCAATTGCCTTAATTTGAAAGGGATACATTGAATATCATATCAACTTTTGCTCCACTTTTTGAAAATGTTTCTGTAATTCTGTTTATCTATTGATCCTTCTTCACCACATTAGACAGATGCAGTTTTTGCATCACAGCAGAAACACGCCTCTCAATCTCATGAATCATCCTCTGCCCACTCAGGGACCAAGACCCACAGACACTTAAACTCCTCTAAATGTAAATGGGGCATCTGCCCCTTCTACGGGGAATCAGCCCATGGGAAGGGGAACCCACGTTCTCTTTTCGGCTGAGCCAGGCTGGGTGCCCGAGGTGCAGGTCCAGCCACCAGGTGGTCGCCAGTGAGCCCCGCCTCCCAGCCTAGTTGAAAGTGGGCCCCTGGTGACCCGAACCTCAATTCAACTTAAGCTATTTAGTAACTTGAGTTCATGGATGCCACAACAGCATTTTCAGTTGGCTTGCGTCAAACCATTCAATTGGGACCAGGTGCCCTATTTATCTTGCCTACAGATCTTTTCCTGTACTAAACGGTAAGCAACCTGACTTAGCAACCATTGCATGACGCAATTCGGCGTGGCACAGATTGCACCACTGAAAAGTCTTGCCTTATGTTCTTCACATCAGATGGATAAAAGAAAACTATTCCGTTTATTGTGATTTATAAGATGTATCACAATGGTGCCTAATGTTACTACTTGAATCCTCCCGCACACTCCACTGCTTCCAATCGTAGGATGTCATTATCACCTCGATGATAGCGACGAACCTAATCTTTTTTTCACCATTACTATAAATGAAAACAATGATGTTAATCATTAGAATCACAATGAAAACTGTCCACCGAAAGATGAAAGAATAATCTGAGTGATGAAATATTATTAGAATCAATATAATTTATGAGACAATGTTATTTCACTGCTTTTAACAGGACATTAATTGCTGACAATGGTGTAATTATATTTGCTGTACAACAAGTGCCATGGTTACCTGTGCGGAAACCACATCTTTGGGGACTCAGCATCTCCCTTCTCATCCATATCTCCCATGGTGACAGAAACATGTTTACATGTCTCGTATTTCCAATATTACAATTTTCTTTCAAAAAGTAAAAAAAGAAAATCATACTTCACAATTCTTTTACTAGATCTAGTTCCATTCAAATAAATAACAAATAATTAATACATTAATTTAATAAATAAATAAATAAATAAATAAATAAAGTGTGTTATTATGACTGTAATATATTCAGCATTTCACAGAGAAAATGTTGTGAACGCCTGCATTCATTAATCCAGTACAGTAAGACAACAACAAAAATATATCGACCAATTTCCAGCTGCTATTTTTTTTCCTGTGATCCATTAGGAATACTGTAGGTGGTACAACCAGGGCTGGGGTAGGGTGGAGGGTGTGGAGCTAGAACCACATAGGATTTAGGCTTTGAATACAGTAGTACATCCAAACAGCCAATTGGTATAATCCGAATGGGGAACTGGCATTTCCAATGCCGGTGTTAAATATATATTTGTAATAATATTTCTTGGGAAAAAAATGGGCTGGATGCTCTCTATTTGGATGATATGTACCCTCCCAGTTCTCTACACATGGAAAATAGCAACAAATGAAGGTATGACTGGAAAACAGTGACATGACCAAGATGAAAACATATCTAGCGATAACTTTGTATAACAATAGCTTCTTAGTCAACCAACGAATGTGATTATTAAGAAACATGTACTTTATTTGATAGAAAAAACTCTATCTGGATCTGGCTACCATCTGTGTATTTACAACGAGACCCGCATTGTGAGTTCCCCGGTGTTACGAAGAGTTCGGTATACTGAGACCAAGAGTTGCGGAGGCTGGCTTTTCTGGACAGCATGTCCAGTGACACTTTTCAGAATAGTTCATCAGAATGAGTACAGGATGCTGACGGAGCAGGTGACCAGATGTTGCCATGGTTATATACAAGTGGGAAGCTACTGTGCCCTGTGTAAGTGTACAAATGGGTTAAATTGGCTTTTTTGATGTATTTTTGTGTCTTTACTTGGATCCAAGAACAGCATTGCATTGCTACAAATATCCTGATGCTAATATTTATGTGATTTGTTATATGTTATTTTTGTTTTCATGGAGCTTTAAACCGGAGTGAGGAATTTATGAGCAAACCTGGATCATGCCCAACAACGGACAGATCTAATTCCAGTGTTGATGACTGCAAATGGGATATAGATTGTCCAAATTGGCAAAAGTGTTGTGAGAGATCAGGTCACTTTTTCTGCAGTAACGTTACAAGTTAGTATCCTTGTTTTGTTTTTCCTTCAAAAATATGCATGTTATCAAAAGTATTGTTTTTTTATGTTTCACTTTGATTTCTGTCAACTGTTTTTGAAAGAGTTGAATCAGTAGCCTAATTCTACTTTTCATTACTTTTTTGACAGGCACTCTGTGTAGCATGGGTGCTCACATGTTTTCAGCATGGGAGCTCCTTATGAAATGACCAAGTCAAAATGATCAATCCATTAACTTATGTTGATGTGTAACCGCATACGTTGCACAACACAACATAATTATGCACATTTTTTGCCATTAACTGAGTTCACTCTGATAACTGGCAGATGAGACAGCAAATGTCATTGTGAAAAAAGTCCTACTCCTATTCCGTATGGTCCAGCTCACCCACTCATTTTATACCCTATATTACTATATTAAGAGGAAAAACCGAGCAAAAAATTAGGATGTAACTAATGACTAGCTTGTTAACTTTGCAACGGGGCATTGTTTGAGCACACAGGGTGTACCTAATAATCAGATGTCATCTGATTGGTTGTCCAGTGTATAAATCAAGTGATCAAGTGAAGGGATGGTTGAAAGGCTGACGTCTAGTTTGTTTCAAAACAACTCTGCTTTATTTGTATAGCTTCAACTTCACTTTGTCAGGCGATTTACCAATAGTATCTTGGAGATCGTTTGGTCGATCGCAATCAACGTATTGAGCACCCTTGCTATACAGTACTGTATATACTACTACAGTACTTTAGAACAAAGTGTACTTTTGTCATCCCTGATGTTGTCATTGTCATTGCATTGATTTTCATAGTAAAACATTTCAGGACGACTCTCCATAATTGTGTTTAATACCATAATGGCCTTGTGATTAACTATTGATTAATGTCTCCTTTCATCTTAAACTGCAAAAGAGGACCAAATGGACAAAGTGTTATCTTGGACAATTAATAGGTTAACTTGTGGCACAGGCACAATGTAAAAACACATCACATATCTGGCTAAAATGAAGATGTACATGTGCATGTAATTCTAAACCAGGATCATGGCAACCATACTGCGCCACAAGAGATCAAAAGGCTGCCGTGGGAAATCATCCAATTTCACTTTGCTTGTACGGAATCTAACATTGTAAATCTTTTTAGACCAGTGACATATAGCTCAAAGCTGAATAGATAAATTTTCTTCCATAGATGAGCTTGGATTAGACAACATAAGGTTTGATAAACCTTATGATTTAGAGTATCCGCCTGTTGCCATTCAGTCACGGCATCCTACGAGCATATCAGCTTTGTGTTCAACAGTTTACATTGCACAAGTCCATTTGTGAGTAAATTGAGGTGCTTTCACGAAAAGCTTTAGAAACATTGCTCGGGTCAAAGAAACGCCGCAAATGTCATTTCCTCTACTTTTGTAAATGTTACAAGCTGCGGTGAAAGCTCATGAGTGCGAGTCTGTTTTTAGAATGAATTTATTCATCTATATTTTGATATGAAAAGGAAAAAAAGGAATGTCGCTCCACAAACTGATCGTAATGCACTTTTCAATGCATTTTTTTCCCCAGTGAGGCAAAATATATTGTGGTGAACTTATTTTGTGCTTTTTAATATTTGCATGATTTGAATTCTTCAAGATGACAACAGTGTTCTTTAATTATCAGGATCAGCTAATTATACTGAGTATGGAGGCTACCATTTCAATGTGACAGTGACGGTGAAGACAGATTACCAACAATTGATGAACAACGGAGCTCTTCTCAACCACACAAGATTACTTCAAGCAATGGTACCACAACCTGATATTCCAAACCTGTATTGTATTGATTTTAATACTCCATCCGCTCCTTTTTTTCAAACAGGTAACTGGAGCACTGGAGTCTGTTAATTTTTCACTCTATTACCTCACCTCAAGGCCAGTGGATCCGTATAGAACTGGCACGTCACTGCTGCTCGACTGCAGCTTTGTTCTTTCACTGCACAATGTCATATCAAAGCTGCATTTCCTTCTCAAACACATACAAGAGGTATCAGATGTGACAGTGGAAGGTAAGGAGGACAAGCAGAGGCAAATACACTCATGACTTGACTTGTGTTTCTTCAGAGAAGCGACATTCTTGTAGCGTGTGATATTTGAACAGAACATAGCGGTCAGGAAAGAATGAGTCAGTCGCACCACAGCTTCCTTCTCCCACCGCTTCTATTCGAGCCATCGTCTTCTGTGGGATGTTCCCTGCGATGGCAGAAAATAACACCGAGTTAGTCACACATATTCCGCCTCCCCCACATGCGAAGATTGCTCACAAGTCATACAGTCATACACATTATGAATGCAGTAGTAACCGCCTCAACTAACACATACCAGAATGGAAATCAAGTTATTTTGGTGACCATTCATTTGCTTGTTGAGTATAGAAGGACTGTGACATTGTTATATAGACATTTTTGTCTATAAAATGTTTGCGTTTCTTCCAAATATGTTCAAAAATGTGTACACGTGGTGTTGAGTTAGTAAAGATTCTAATCTAAACTGTCAATAAAGTGCATCGGTTTTTTTTTTACATTATGTTACTTCCGGGTTGAGTGAACGCTGGTGCGTGTGGCTGCTCACCCGCAGAAAAAATATCCTGTGACTATAAAGTGTCCTTGAGAGTTTTGTAAGGCGCTTATAAATGAAATGTATGATTAGTCTTATTATTATAAACTGTGGGCGTGCATGTTTGTCTCAATGTGTCCTGCAAAAAGGCCGCAAAAAAGTTCGAAATTAATAATAAAATAAATATAGCAATAAATGGACAAGTTGTGTCCATAATTTGTAAAATGGCTTTAAATGACTTCTACTGAGTGTATTTTACAAAGATTCCACCGCATATACGTCTGTGTAAGCTCTTAGTCGTACAGGAGTGGTCCATCAATGAAAAGGTTTCTTCAGTCGTCATCTGTACTTCTTTGAAGGTGTCGAACGTTTCGCTTCTTATCCAAGAAACTTCGTCAGCAAACTAAAGTCTTACTGGTAATTTAGGCCATATATATATATATATATATATATATATATATATATATATATATATATATATATATATATATATATATATAAAAGCCATTTTAAAGTCATTTAAAGCCATTTTACAGTCCTTATATATATATATATATCCCTACTGTCCAGACATGGCGGTGCCGGACTCTGCTATGATTGGTATCATAGCAGTTCAAAGTGGTATCACCTCATCAGTATTACTAATCCTATGTTGCCTAAGCCGGCTATTGTATGAATGATCCAAATCGAACCTCACCCCACCAAAATGGTTTAATGAAGGATTTAGTTGTTTTATGAAAATCGCTTCTTTTACTCCCCTTTCAAACCATCTATGTTCTTTCGCTAATATTTTAACCTCATTGTCGTCTAATGAGTGGTTGCTAGCTTTTAAGTGCATATGTACTGCCGATTGAGGCCCACTAGTATTATCCCTGCGATGTTGATAGTCTTTTTTGAGAATTTGTTAAGTCCCTCCAATGTACTGCTCTTTACAATTTTCATTCTTATTATTTTTGTTTTCATGGAGCTTTAAACCGGAGTGAGGAATTTATGAGCAAACCTGGATCATGCCCAACAACGGACAGATCTAATTCCAGTGTTGATGACTGCAAATGGGATATAGATTGTCCAAATTGGCAAAAGTGTTGTGAGAGATCAGGTCACTTTTTCTGCAGTAACGTTACAAGTTAGTATCCTTGTTTTGTTTTTCCTTCAAAAATATGCATGTTATCAAAAGTATTGTTTTTTTATGTTTCACTTTGATTTCTGTCAACTGTTTTTGAAAGAGTTGAATCAGTAGCCTAATTCTACTTTTCATTACTTTTTTGACAGGCACTCTGTGTAGCATGGGTGCTCACATGTTTTCAGCATGGGAGCTCCTTATGAAATGACCAAGTCAAAATGATCAATCCATTAACTTATGTTGATGTGTAACCGCATACGTTGCACAACACAACATAATTATGCACATTTTTTGCCATTAACTGAGTTCACTCTGATAACTGGCAGATGAGACAGCAAATGTCATTGTGAAAAAAGTCCTACTCCTATTCCGTATGGTCCAGCTCACCCACTCATTTTATACCCTATATTACTATATTAAGAGGAAAAACCGAGCAAAAAATTAGGATGTAACTAATGACTAGCTTGTTAACTTTGCAACGGGGCATTGTTTGAGCACACAGGGTGTACCTAATAATCAGATGTCATCTGATTGGTTGTCCAGTGTATAAATCAAGTGATCAAGTGAAGGGATGGTTGAAAGGCTGACGTCTAGTTTGTTTCAAAACAACTCTGCTTTATTTGTATAGCTTCAACTTCACTTTGTCAGGCGATTTACCAATAGTATCTTGGAGATCGTTTGGTCGATCGCAATCAACGTATTGAGCACCCTTGCTATACAGTACTGTATATACTACTACAGTACTTTAGAACAAAGTGTACTTTTGTCATCCCTGATGTTGTCATTGTCATTGCATTGATTTTCATAGTAAAACATTTCAGGACGACTCTCCATAATTGTGTTTAATACCATAATGGCCTTGTGATTAACTATTGATTAATGTCTCCTTTCATCTTAAACTGCAAAAGAGGACCAAATGGACAAAGTGTTATCTTGGACAATTAATAGGTTAACTTGTGGCACAGGCACAATGTAAAAACACATCACATATCTGGCTAAAATGAAGATGTACATGTGCATGTAATTCTAAACCAGGATCATGGCAACCATACTGCGCCACAAGAGATCAAAAGGCTGCCGTGGGAAATCATCCAATTTCACTTTGCTTGTACGGAATCTAACATTGTAAATCTTTTTAGACCAGTGACATATAGCTCAAAGCTGAATAGATAAATTTTCTTCCATAGATGAGCTTGGATTAGACAACATAAGGTTTGATAAACCTTATGATTTAGAGTATCCGCCTGTTGCCATTCAGTCACGGCATCCTACGAGCATATCAGCTTTGTGTTCAACAGTTTACATTGCACAAGTCCATTTGTGAGTAAATTGAGGTGCTTTCACGAAAAGCTTTAGAAACATTGCTCGGGTCAAAGAAACGCCGCAAATGTCATTTCCTCTACTTTTGTAAATGTTACAAGCTGCGGTGAAAGCTCATGAGTGCGAGTCTGTTTTTAGAATGAATTTATTCATCTATATTTTGATATGAAAAGGAAAAAAAGGAATGTCGCTCCACAAACTGATCGTAATGCACTTTTCAATGCATTTTTTTCCCCAGTGAGGCAAAATATATTGTGGTGAACTTATTTTGTGCTTTTTAATATTTGCATGATTTGAATTCTTCAAGATGACAACAGTGTTCTTTAATTATCAGGATCAGCTAATTATACTGAGTATGGAGGCTACCATTTCAATGTGACAGTGACGGTGAAGACAGATTACCAACAATTGATGAACAACGGAGCTCTTCTCAACCACACAAGATTACTTCAAGCAATGGTACCACAACCTGATATTCCAAACCTGTATTGTATTGATTTTAATACTCCATCCGCTCCTTTTTTTCAAACAGGTAACTGGAGCACTGGAGTCTGTTAATTTTTCACTCTATTACCTCACCTCAAGGCCAGTGGATCCGTATAGAACTGGCACGTCACTGCTGCTCGACTGCAGCTTTGTTCTTTCACTGCACAATGTCATATCAAAGCTGCATTTCCTTCTCAAACACATACAAGAGGTATCAGATGTGACAGTGGAAGGTAAGGAGGACAAGCAGAGGCAAATACACTCATGACTTGACTTGTGTTTCTTCAGAGAAGCGACATTCTTGTAGCGTGTGATATTTGAACAGAACATAGCGGTCAGGAAAGAATGAGTCAGTCGCACCACAGCTTCCTTCTCCCACCGCTTCTATTCGAGCCATCGTCTTCTGTGGGATGTTCCCTGCGATGGCAGAAAATAACACCGAGTTAGTCACACATATTCCGCCTCCCCCACATGCGAAGATTGCTCACAAGTCATACAGTCATACACATTATGAATGCAGTAGTAACCGCCTCAACTAACACATACCAGAATGGAAATCAAGTTATTTTGGTGACCATTCATTTGCTTGTTGAGTATAGAAGGACTGTGACATTGTTATATAGACATTTTTGTCTATAAAATGTTTGCGTTTCTTCCAAATATGTTCAAAAATGTGTACACGTGGTGTTGAGTTAGTAAAGATTCTAATCTAAACTGTCAATAAAGTGCATCGGTTTTTTTTTTACATTATGTTACTTCCGGGTTGAGTGAACGCTGGTGCGTGTGGCTGCTCACCCGCAGAAAAAATATCCTGTGACTATAAAGTGTCCTTGAGAGTTTTGTAAGGCGCTTATAAATGAAATGTATGATTAGTCTTATTATTATAAACTGTGGGCGTGCATGTTTGTCTCAATGTGTCCTGCAAAAAGGCCGCAAAAAAGTTCGAAATTAATAATAAAATAAATATAGCAATAAATGGACAAGTTGTGTCCATAATTTGTAAAATGGCTTTAAATGACTTCTACTGAGTGTATTTTACAAAGATTCCACCGCATATACGTCTGTGTAAGCTCTTAGTCGTACAGGAGTGGTCCATCAATGAAAAGGTTTCTTCAGTCGTCATCTGTACTTCTTTGAAGGTGTCGAACGTTTCGCTTCTTATCCAAGAAACTTCGTCAGCAAACTAAAGTCTTACTGGTAATTTAGGCCATATATATATATATATATATATATATATATATATATATATATATATATATATATATATATATATATATATATAAAAGCCATTTTAAAGTCATTTAAAGCCATTTTACAGTCCTTATATATATATATATATCCCTACTGTCCAGACATGGCGGTGCCGGACTCTGCTATGATTGGTATCATAGCAGTTCAAAGTGGTATCACCTCATCAGTATTACTAATCCTATGTTGCCTAAGCCGGCTATTGTATGAATGATCCAAATCGAACCTCACCCCACCAAAATGGTTTAATGAAGGATTTAGTTGTTTTATGAAAATCGCTTCTTTTACTCCCCTTTCAAACCATCTATGTTCTTTCGCTAATATTTTAACCTCATTGTCGTCTAATGAGTGGTTGCTAGCTTTTAAGTGCATATGTACTGCCGATTGAGGCCCACTAGTATTATCCCTGCGATGTTGATAGTCTTTTTTGAGAATTTGTTAAGTCCCTCCAATGTACTGCTCTTTACAATTTTCATTCTTACAATGTATTGAATAAACTACATTACTTTATTTTTCATTTGGCAGCCTATCTATTGGATGCATTCATTTTTACCAGAAAGTGTTTATCGGTTTGAAATAAGTAGGAATTTTGTGTTGCCAAAGGACTCTGTAGTTTTTCAGAAACTCCTGCAATGTAAGTTACTGCTACTCATCTCCTTTTTGTATCTTCAGAATTTTTGGTTTCATTCCCTATTCTTTCTTTCTGACATTTTTTAAATGACCACTGAGGGTACCCACAGTTTGTTAGTGCTCTCCTGATATGTTTTGACTCCTTTTCTCTACCTCAACGCTCCTCAACGCTCCTCAACACTCCTCAACGCTTGTTGGTATTAGTTTAGCCTTATGCTGGAGGGTTCTGATAACTCCTACTTTGTGTTGTAAAGGGTGGTTAGAATCGAAACGTATTGGTCAGTGTGCGTAGCCTTCCTGAAGACTTCTGTTTTTAGCGCTCTGTCCTCTTTTATAACTACTTTACAATCCAAAATGGTTAGTTGGTTCTCTTTAATGTCCTCCCGAGTAAACTTAATGTTGATGTCTACCGAGTCTACCGAATATCATACTGCGTGTTTTGGGTATTTTAGATGTTATAAAATGTTTTTCTGATGTCAGTTAGGAAACAAAAAAGTGACGTTGGTTGTCCTTTAAATAAATACATAAATAAATAAAACAAACAAACAAACAAATAACTAAATAAATACATAAATAAATAAAGAGCTAGAGAGCTAGTTAGCTAGCTGGATAGATGGATGGATGGATGGACAGACAGACAGACAGACAGACAGGCAGACCGACAGAGAGATAGAGAAATAGATGGATGAATGAATGCATGAATGAATTGATGAATGAATAGATGAATGAACAACTAAATAAATGTAGATTAATAAATAAACAAATACATCATAAATAAATAAATTCATAAATAAATACATAAATACATAGAAAATACGATTCATTAGGGTGTGAATAATTTTTGCCTTAGCTGTATATTGCAGGGTGCTGTGTTTTTCAATGTCATTGTACTTGTCAGTATTATCCTTTTATGTCCGTCTCTTCATCTTTTCAGATGTAAATGAATGTGCTCATCCTGCTCTACATCATTGCTCTCCACTGGCACAATGTAGCAACACAGTGGATGCCTACCAGTGTGTCTGCCATGAAGGATATATTGATGTTGACCCCAGCAAACCTGGTGCTCATTGTGCAGGTTAGCATGCCCGTTGTTCCAGACTACAATTTTAATGAAGCAACTTTTTAGTTAAAGCAATTATTTGCAAAACTATGAAAATTGGCAAAAGGATTTTAAGTTATTATCGCTCATGAACGAATGCTGGTTTGTGAAAATAAATTTAGAATTTGTGGCATCGTAAGTACTTCTTGATTGGCAACTATCATAGTTTGTGAAAACTCTGACGTTGCCCAGCGCCTTCAAGAAGGCGTTGGTGGGGGTACCAACGCCTTTGGGTTGCCAACTTGAAATCCGATTGGTTAAAGCAACAGAGTCATTGACACCGCGTTTAATGTGACACGGCCCGCAGAACTGATTGTGAAGGCATCTAGGTAGATTTCTGACCCTGGTAACAAAGGATGGCTGAAATGTGATTGGTTCAATGCTTAAATACGAAAACATATCTGGAAGCTGTGCAACAAGGGAAAAGTCATGAAAGGAAGCGGAAAGATATTTTGGAATTATTTAATAATAATTCATAGACAAAATATAATTAACATAAGTCCATGATTCAGATATTTTTAAACTGGCAGAAAAGGCCTTGACGGTCTGCCACTGCTATACTCTACTATACATTAAAAGCTGTAATTCTTCATCTGTCACTATATTCTTGTTTTTTAGTGCCAAATGTCATCCCCACGCCTGCCACAACAGAGGCGTCACATTGTTGCCCTTTCTCCATGAACATAACCTCACCTCAGACTACACGCAACAACACTGTGGTTAGCTTCGTCACTGAAAACATGACTACATTTCCATTGAATACAAACGCCGTCTTTCAAAGTGCAACGTATGGATCTACTTTCTCAACCGATGGGCTGCCTCTGACTCTCACAACTTCAATTTGTATGAAATATATAATTTCATTCTGTCAAATTTCTGGTTTAGATGTCATAATTATGCTCTACTTCACTCTTTTCCCTTTTCCAGCTTCTGCAGGCATCAACAGATTACGGGTTGCCAACATCACTGGCACTTCTTTTTGTGTGTACTGGTCCAGCTTAATCCCAGCCAACCAGAGTTACTTGGTGGTTCTTCGTGAGGGCTCAGAGGTTATTAGTATGTGGACAACTGAACAGACCATGATGGAACTCAGCGAATTGCAGCCCGGGGTGCTCTACAATGTCACTGTTAAACTCCACACAAATGAAAGCTATGGGGATATTTTTTATATTGCAGTCAAAACCGGTAAGGATCATTCATACAAACCTGAATTGTTTATTGTATATGGTAATTTGTTTTGGTATTGACCAATGTCTGATGATTACAAGGGATAATTTATAATAAAGATTCGAAATTCCGGCCTTCTGAAAAAATAATAAGGTGACAACATGGAGCCACACAGATATTACACTGTCAAACATATTCAGATTTTTTTTTCCTTATCTGTCTTCCTGTCTGTCTGTGTTCATAATTGAGATGTGGGTAGCACTGAACTGGGCTCTAAAAAATTATAACATGTGCCCCTCTTCTTTACCCTAAAACCTGGTTTTAACCTGGGTTAAAATTGGAACACCATTAATCAATCGTGAAATTAACTGACAACCATTCCTTTGTAGATGCTCAAACTCTCGATGCCAGCACTCGACTAACCAACATCCCGTTCAACAATGACTTACTCAATACTAGCAGCCAGGCCTACAAAAATCTCACTGCGGGCATTATGGACGAGGTAGTGGATCAACTGAATGTGGATATCACAGAAAACATTCTGACAGTGGTCATGTTTCCTTGCAGATCTATCGATCTCTAGACCAAGATTTAAAGATGATGGTTAATTCAGGTCAGGTAAGAATTGAAATCCGAAACCTTTCCCCTGGTAGTGTGGTGGTCGACTTCATCGTGATCTTCAGCCCCGGTCAAGAACAGGACATCAGAAATACATCCACAGCACTACTCGATTCACTGAGGAACAGTTCCATATACACAATGGATGAAAACAACACAAGTATCACCGGTATGTGTCTTTATATCTAAAGCAGGCATTTACAGCGTCTGACGTGTAGCAAAACACAACACTGTATTGTCATGATTTGCAAGGTGGTGATGGCAGATGTAGATCCCAAAAAGCAGGCAGGAGGGAGCAGCAGGTTGTGTTTGAGAAATTGTATTAAGATAAAGTCAACAGGAACAAAATCTAAAACATCAAAATCATTTGATCAGAAAAATATAAAGTATCAAAAGTAAAACCAAGAGTAAAAGTCCGCCAAGGTTAAACAAACACATCCACAGCATACAATGCATACCTAGCATACAACAGTGTATACAAAGCTTCCAACAGCATTCAACATACAACAATGACGCGACAGCGAATTGTCATGCCGGGAGTCCTTTTGAGTGTCACTGATTGGGAACTACCAGCACCTGCGAGGGAGAAGGCAGGGCTGACAGCACTACCCGTTGGTCTCCAATCTGAATGTGGCAGTCCGCCACTGATGAAGACGACTAGCACCTGTGCAGGTGCAGGCGGGGCCGACAGCGCCACCCGTTGGTCGCCAACCAGATCATGACAGTACCCCCCCTTCAAGGGACTGCTTCCAGAAGTCCCAACAGTCTCCCGAAAGGTCCAACTCGCCAGCGAACAATGGTGGAGACGGCAACCGTTGCCTCTCCAGCATATGATGGGCGGCGGCCTGATGGGAACGGGACTCGGCCTGAAATGGACGTGGTACGGATCGTCCTGGGCGTGAGTGCGATCCATCTCGCACGTTCACGTGACGACGCATGGCGCAACGTGGACGTTGCACTGCCAGGCGCAGAGTGGCACCCCGGACGGCCCTATGAGAACGGGTCTCGACCGGACGTTGGTGTGGACGTTACGGCTCGTCGAGTGACTCAATTCAAACTCGACGCGCCGTGGGATAACGTGGACGCGAACTGCCTGGCACCGGGGAAACGAGACCAGTCCATGGCAGCTCCGGGATCCAGCGATGAGTGGGGTTTCGGACTGTCGTGGACGCGGACGTTGCACGGCTCGTCGTGGATGCATCTCAATTCAACATGCACGACGACAGCGTGGCTGGACGTGGGCGTGCACTGCCAGACACCCAGTGTCACCCCGGACGGCCACCTGGAAGGAGGTCTCGACCTGACGTTGACGTGGACCTTATGGCTCGTCGAGTGACACAATTCAAACTCGACAAGGCGTGGGCTAACGTGGACATTGCACTGCCAGGCACAGGGTGGAAATGAGACCGGTCCGTTGTACCTGCGGGATCCGATGGTTGGTCGGGTCATTCTGTCATGGTTTGCAAAGTGGTGATGGCAGTTGTGGATCCCAAAAAGCAGGCAGGAGGGAGCAGTAGGTTGTATTTGAGAAGTTGTATTATAATAAAGTCAACAGGAACAAAATCTAAAACGTTAAAATCATTTAAACAGAACAATACAAAGTATCAAAAGAAAAAGCAAGAGTAAAAGTCTGCCAAGATGAAACAAACACATGCACAGCATACAATTGCATACAGCAATGACCCGACAGCGAATGATCGTGCTGGGAGTCCTTTTGAGTGTCACTGATTGGGATCGACCAGCACCTGCGAGGCAGCAGGCAGGGCTGACAGTGGTACCCGTTGGTCGCCAATCCGAACGTGGCAGTCCGCCACTGATCGGGACGACCAGCACCTGTGCAGGTGCAGGCGAAGCCGACAGCGCCACCCGTTGGTTGCCAACCAGATCATGACATGTATTAGCCTTTGGTACGCTTTAAATTAAAATGAAGAGGCTAGGAGTCACTGAAGGAGTCAGAATCAATTAATTACTGTTTGATTCTTTTCCACATTATTTGTTTATGCAATGGCTATCGTGTTTTTTGATTCTTTTCCACATTATTTGTTCATGCTAAAGCTATTGTGTTTTTTTCAAAGGCACTAAAATAAAAAAGGTCCCACTTCCCTAATTAACTAATTCTCTGCCATTCCAATTGAAAATATGACATGGAGTGCCATTCCCGAATTTGTTCGGACTTTGCTTTTTCTTGGAGGGGGGAATGCCGATAAAGCGCTGGTCAGATGCCCCCAATTGCACCTCATATTAATCCAGACCCATATAATTTAGGAATTAACTCTTTTTTTCTGATGAAAGAAGAGAGTCTAAGGTTTCTTACGCTGCATTGAATGTTTATATGAGTCCTAAAACTCACAAAAGCCGCTCTGCTTCCAAACTTTGGAACTCACTTCCACCCAACATCCGTAATATTGACTCCCTTCCTGCTTTCAAATCCCACCTCAAAACCCATCTGCTTAAAATTTCATTCATGGTCTAGTTTAATCAGCTATTTTTATTATTGCTCGTTTTATTTATGGTTTTATTGTTTTGTGTATTGTTCATTTGGTTGTGAAGAGTCCTTGGGTGTTCAGAAAGGCGCTTGTAAATTAAATGTATTATTATTATTATTATTATTATTATTATTATTATTATTATTACTATTATTAAACTTAATATTCTGTGGGTCCTGGAATTTGAGTGAAAATGACAAAAACACTGGCATTGGAGTGGACACATTTTTGCACAAGTTAAAAAATCATACAATGGTTTTTAAAATTGTAGCGGTAGATGCTGGAACGGATGAATAGCATTTCCCTTCATTTCAATAGGGAACACTCATTTGAGATGTAGGTCGATTAATCCCATGATGTCACTGATAGCTTCAAACTGTCCGAGTTTAATTTAAAACAAATTCTTTTCCTACAGACAGTGTATTTTAGGTGTTCAATTACCTGACATGTTTCGGCGTATACTTCCGCCTTCGTCAGAGTGTGACAATCTGACAAAGGTGGAAGTGTATATGCCGAGACATGTCAGGTAATTGAACACTTAAAAAACACTGTAAGAAAATAATCATTCAATCACAAACAAATCATCAGATATCAAATAGACAAGATGAACTTAATACAACAGTCAGAGTTTATTTTTAAGAGTTCCATAATAGAGAGTAGATTGAGCGAGGAGTTGCATTACACTTTGTAGTAATTGTAGTGCAAAAGTTAAGCATTTTGGATGAGTCAAAACCCAAAGAATTAGCCCAATGTTCTGCAGGAGGGACCAGCAATGGAAAAAGGTTGATATCTTTTGAGCCTCCGCTAAGTTCTCTTGGCCTCTACTAGTTTCTAGTTCGCAGACCTGCGATGGGGCAGAGGAGCTCAGAGCGTCAATAGAACATGAAATGTGAACGAATGCCCAAGAATGATTACTGAATATTGTGTTTTGTTTGTTTGTTCTTGTAGATTTTGATGAATGTGTTCCTGGGGAAAATGATTGTTCACAATGGGCGACGTGTGCAAACACTTGGGGCTCCTACACATGTTCCTGTCTCAATGGATTTATGGACACAGAACCACAAAGGCCAGGGAGAACCTGTCAAGGTAGCATCTCACAGCGTGGTACTGCTGCATTCACGACAAGATAATTGTGGACCTGTAAGCTAAACGTAAAGTACGGATCGCTAGTAAGGTTGTCAACATAAAAACAAGACTAATATGACATTTGACCTTTTTGTTTAAATAGTTTTGATACAGGGTGGCTCAGTAGTACTGTACATTGGTGAGCACGTTGACTTCACAGTGCAGAGGTTGTGGGTTCAATGCCTGCTCTGGCCTCGCTTTCTGGAGTTTGCATGTTCTTCTCGGATGGGCGTGGGTTTTCTCCGGGTCCTCCGGTTTCCTCCCACATTCCAAAAACGTGCTTGGCAGGCTGATTGAAAACTCTAAATTATCCCTAGGCGTGAGTGTGAGCGCAAGTGGTTGTTTGTCTCTATTTGCCCTGTGATTGGCTAGGAACTGGTTCAGGGTGTGCCCCATGTGCTGGGGTAGGCACCAGCATGCCCATGTGGCCCTTGTGAGGATTAAGCAGTTTGGGAAATGAATGAATAGTATTGGTACAAGTCATTCAAATATTATCCTGGAATGTTTTATCACTGAAAATAATAAAATGGTGGGGATATACCATTTACTTTGTGTGAAATATTTACTATTTTCAACCCTTGCCTTTCATTTTGAACAACTATTTTTTTGGGAAAGTTTTACATTCCAGGTTTTGATATTTATTTATTTATTTATTTATTTATTTATTTGGATTGGATTGGATTTACCTTTATTAGTCTCGCAGTGGATAGATACATTGACAGCAAAGTTATGAAAGGAAGATGAAAGGAATGAAATACGTAGAAAAGCAAAATACAGGAGCTGCTGGAAAGGCAGCCACTCTCGCGGCGCCATCTTGAAGTCAAAAGAACTAAATAACAGAAAAAGAAAAAAAAGAAAAAGAAAAAAACTAAATAACATATCATATGACAACACGAAGACACAGAGAGTCATTCATTCTGAAGCTCTTTCTGTACCCGCTTTGTTACATGAAGCTGTTCTAGATGAAAGAGGAGTGGAACAAAGCCTCCTTTTCACCAGTAGATCAGGGATGTCATGGTGGAATGTGCACGTCGACTACAAGCTAAATATTGAAAGCAAACACGCAGCTGTAGCATCCATTGATGAAAAGAGATTGTCTTAAATCTCCTGCCCCACGTAAATCCACTTCAATTCCAAGCCGCGACAATTCCACATATAAATCGGCGCTCTGGACTGTCTTCTCATCGCGGGCTCCTCACGTCATGCATCCATCCAGCCGCAGACTGTCCAACAGCACCGAACTTTCTGCTGAACAAAGCGGGGCTGTGAAGATGCTGCCCATTACAGGTGCAAAAAAGGACAATCGCCCTATAGCTGTCCAGCGATGACAGTCAAATGGCACCAACATTCCTCCCAATCGAAAACAGTAATGGCATATTCGTGTTGCCGAAAAGGCGCAACCGCTCAGCAGTCTCCTCCTTGATGAATGTCTTGGCCAAAATGCTGAAAAACAATCCGTGTCCATTCCACGCGATGCACAACAACACAAAAGACAAAAGAAAACCCAAAAACAACAACAAAAAAGCAAGGCTCATGAGAGCACTTGCTGACGGCTCCCTACTCGGGTGCCATCTTAGACTTCTTGGACTTGGAATCTATTTATTTATTTAGTTATTTATTTATTTATTCATTCATGTATTTATTTATTTATTTATTTATTGAATATAAAAATACTGACATTTCAAGTGCAACTAGAGAAGGTCAAGGTATGCAAGTGTGACAGTGCTGCCCCTGCTGCCCTTTCTCCTTCACAAGATGAGTAAAAAAATATATACTTCAATTCCCTAAATTACTTAAATTTGGTTCCATGTCCACAGAGGACATGGGTTCAAATTCCGGCTCCAGCCTTCCTGTGTGTGTTTTTTACACTACATGCCGTCATCAGTTTTCTCCAGGTACCTTGGTTTCTCCTCACATTCCAAAAGACATGCATTTTTGTAGGTTCGTGAATAGTTAAGTTGTGTCGGAGTGCGATTGTAAATGTGAATGTCTATATGCGTTATATATGGCTGACAACCAACTGGGAGTGTTGCTTGCTGCCCAAACACGGCATTTCATCATTTAAATACCCGAATGTGCATATTTCTGTTCAAATATAAGGAAAGGGAGGAGAAGCATTGTACATTCGTTACATGCTTCCATTAACCACTCGTAACGGTACAATAATAGGTGTCTTTATTAATTTTTTATTAACTACAGTGTTTTCTCTCGTGCAGTTACAATGGAGACCACATCATTGGAATCAACGGCTAACATATTATCTTCAGTCAGCGCTTCTCCCTTACCTCAAACAATAACATCAACGTATCCAGCTCTGGATACAATTGGAGCTACCGTTGAGACAATCACCGAAATCACCTTGACTGAAATCGCTACTACTCACCCACCAACATTCCTCTCTATCCCAGCAAAAACTTCCACCATGGCACCAACAACCACCTTGGTAGCACCAACTACCACCAATCCACATACAACCACTACAAGTGCACCAAAAACCACCCCGATGGTACCAATACCCGCCACAGGGGTACCGACAACCACTTCCAATGTATCAACAGCCGCAATTACGTCCAAATTCATTGCACCGACAACATCTACTTCTGCTGAAGTAACAACTAAGACGACTGCGGCAACAATCTTCACCAGAATGCCAACAAGCACTTTCCAACCAACAAGCAGCAGCATTGCAACAACTCTTTCATCAGAAAGTACACCACCACCCACAACTTCCTGGACTCAACACACTACCCTTATTTTCGACCCAACCTCCAATGATACATCCCATAGAATGTCTCCCATTCATGGTGATATTTCAGTGGATTGCAAAGTTACAGGCATCACAGTTACAATAGCGAGAGAGTTTCTTGTTAAGAACAACATCAGAGAGGACACTCTGCACCTTGGCCATCAGGACTGCGGGGTCAGCGGGTTCAATGCTAGTCACGCTCAGCTGATCGTGGAGTGGAACGAGTGTGTCACCATTTTTGCTCAAGTGAGTAAACATATATAATTTGAATGGTTATGTTTTTAGGCCTTTCTCATACAGTGCTTTAAATATGTCAACAACAGTAGCGGGCTACGCATGTCACTCCTAGGCCTTCAGTAGTGCTGCATCTGAATCAATCTACAGATGCCACTGTAAAAAAGTGTGGTGTGATTTACTACTCGTCCTGTACTATACTAGAGGGTACAGTTAGCTTGGAAATAACTTGTGAAGAAAGAAATACTGTTGTTAAATGTTTTATCACCAACGTGTGGATTCAAAATATGGGGTCAGAAGTCGCTCTTCAGAATCAGATCAGAATCACAAAACCTTTATTTGTCCCACAATGAGGAAATTTGCAGTCCACAGCAGCAATTTGAAAGGGGATGGTGTGCGGGGTGAAAGGATAGAAAACAAGATATTCTGAGCATAACAAAATAAAAATGTCAACTGTATACTGTGCAAATGTAAATGTGCAAAACCGTTTCATAAAAAACTGTACATGGTGCAAGTATCAAGAAAGGCATATTGATATATTGCATCAACCAATATTTACAAGTGTCTATTTTTTTTTTCTCCGCATGTGATCATTGAGAATTGCAAAGTCTGACAGCAGTCGGTAAGAACGAGCGGCGGTACCTCTCCTTCTTGCAGCGCGGGTGTAATAGTCTCTGGCTGAAGGAGCTACCCAGTGCTGTCAGGGTGGGCAGGAGGGGGTCCGAGGGGTTCCATCATAGCTTTTAGTTTAGCTAGCGTCCTTCTGTTGCCCACTCCAGTCTGTTGCGCTCCAGTCTTTTCCTGTCCCGGGTGGAGATGCTGCCTGAGCAGCAGGCAATTCCATAGTGGATGGCTGAAGCCACCACACAGTCATAGAAAGTCTTTAGGAGTGACCCCTGAACTCCACATCACAGAGAAGATGTTTGGCGAAGGATGGCAAAGCTTCAATAATAACCTCATAAAATTGCAATATTATTTGCTATTACATATAGGCAAGCTCCTCTTCCATTTTTTTGAAAGCGAAATGAACACCTAGCCTGAAGCACAACAATGACTATGTGGAGTGACATTCTACTCTTAGCAGTTGGGAATTAATTTTGACTTTGATAGAAATCAGGTGACAGTTTGTGAATTTAGTAGGCTGATCAAGCAAAGTGTAGTTAACTTCATCTTTAACAAAGTAAACGCAAAACTTGATTTACTGTCAACTGTTGACAAAACACATGCAAATAAACACTGCATCAAGCAAAATAGGCATACTGTATAGTAATGATTACCATTAGAGCTGAATGGTGAGTATAGTTTTTGCTTTTTTGAATGTTGCTGTGCCGATGGCCATTTTGTGTTTGGGAGCCTTTGACTGAGTGAGTTGCTTGTTCTGTAGCCACAAAGGGACATAAGTCTTCTTGTGCCGGTCCCAAGCCATTTGCTATTTTTTTTAGTCTGACCTTTCGTAATGACGTCTTCAAAATGGCTTTCACCATAAATCTGCAAACAAATCCATTTATTCTCCTCCTTCGGCAATTGTGGGTTGACAAAACCACTATTAAATCAACACAATATATTTGCTTATGCTGCTCACAATTGATACAGTGTGCTACTTCTGCCCAACATGCTCTTGTCACTAGCGGCAAGTAATAAGAGCAGTTTTCACAAACTTCTGGCAAAAGGATTTTAAGTTGTTATCTCTGATGAACGAATGCTGGTTTGTGAAAATACGTTTATAATTTGTGGCATCCTAAGTGATTCTTTATTGGCATATATGATTGGCTAGGCTAGTGACTAGCCAATCATAGTTTGGAAAAACTCTGACGTTGACCAGCGCCTGCAAGAAGGCTTTGGTACCCCTTTTGGGTTGCCAACTCGAAATCTGATTGGTTAAAGCAACGGTCTGAATGACACATTTGAAGCTCCAGGGCCCGCAGAACTGATTGTGAAGGCGTCCAGGTAGATTTCTGACCCTGGTAATGAATGATAGCTGAAATGTGATTGGTTAAATGCTTAAACACGAAAACACACGTCTGGAAGGAGCACAACAGGGGAACCGTAATGAAAGGAAGCTGAAAAACAATTTGAATTATTTTATTTATTTTATTTTTTATTTTTTTACAATTCATGGACAAAATATAATGAACACCACTCCGTGATTCTGATATCTTTAGGCCAGCAGAGAAGGCTTTGCTGGCCCTGACGGTCCGCCACTGGTCAATAATCAATCGGCAGTACATTTGCACCTAAAAGCTAGCAACCACTCATTTGAGTTAAAATCTTAGCGAAAGGACATAGATGGTTTGAAAGGGGGGTAAAAGAAGCGATTCTTATAAAACAACAAAATCCTTCATTAAACCGGTCTGGTGGGGTTAGGTTCAATTTGGATCGTTCATACAATAGCCTGCTTAGGCAAAACAGGTTAGGCAACATTCGTAATGCTGATGAGGTGATACCGGTGGGAGTGGGGCAAATAGGCCAGTCGTTAGTCAGGAATGTAGGAACAATCAGTGGGGCCACAGGGAGTGGTCCTCTGCTCCCCCCAACCTGAGAGTAGGGACCTATCATAGCTGTGTCCGGCACCGCCATGGCTGGACATTAGGGATATATAAATAGTGCCGATACGACCAGTCAGACTATAGTTCGCTGACGAAGCCTCTTGGATAGGAGGCGAAACGTCCGAAACCTTCAAATTTGTACAGATGACGGCTGAAGAAACCTTCTCATCGATGGACCACTCCTGTACGACTGAGAGCTTACACAGAAATAAGTGTTAGGGAATTTATTAATGAAGCAGGAATCAAAAGTAAAAACAAAAAGATTCTTGAATCTTTGGGACGGCACAAAATATGTGACTGCTCACCCCGAGTCGCCTCGCTCTATAATTTCAAACAAGCCTATCATGATATCATGATGGTGATATCGTTTAAAAGAGCCTATCAGCTACAAACTATCAAGAAGTGGGAGCTTACAATCCAACCAAAAGTAAGTACACTCTGACGAAGGCGGAAGTATACGCCGAAACATGCCAGGAATTTGAACACCTACAACACACTGTCTGTAAGAAAAGAATCCGTTTTAAATCAGATATCAAGTAGACAGAATGAACTTAATACAACTATAACTAAAAGTAAGTACAGTACAGTATACAAAAGTGTAGATATTGAAAGTGATAATACATGTTAAGAATGTGTTTGTGTAGCGAATTGCCCTAACAATAAGCCCCACCACTGTTTTGTGTTTTCTTCTTTTAGAATGAGTCCTACTATATGGCCTCTGCAATGCTGTTCAACACCATGGACACATACATGTCA